>NC_136792.1:431183-766183 GCF_951216825.1 Electrona antarctica
GGGTCAGACTTATGACACGTACATATTAATTGTGGCAGATGCTACATTAATCAGAACCAGATGCTACATTAATCAGAACCAGATGCTACATTAATCAGAACCAGATGCTACATTAATCAGATGCTACATTAATCAGAACCAGATGCTACATTAATCAGATGCTACATTAATCAGAACCAGATGCTACATTAATCAGATGCTACATTAATCAGAACCAGATGCTACATTAATCAGAACCAGATGCTACATTACTCAGATGCTACATTAATCAGATGCTACATTAATCAGAACCAGATGCTACATTCATCAGAACTAGATGCTACATTAATCAGAACAGATGCTACATTAATCAGAACCAGATGCTACATTAATCAGATGCTACATTAATCAGAACCAGATGCTACATTCATCAGAACTAGATGCTACATTAATCAGAACCAGATGCTACATTAATCAGATGCTACATTAATCAGATGCTACATTAATCAGAACCAGATGCTACATTAATCAGAACCAGATGCTACATTAATCAGAACCAGATGCTACATAATCAGAACCAGATTCTACATTAATCAGAACCAGATGCTACATTAATCAGAACCAGACGCTACATTAATCAGAACCAGATGCTACATTAATCAGATGCTACATTAATCAGAACCTACATTAATCAGATGCTACATTAATCAGATGCTACATTAATCAGAACCAGATGCTACATTAATCAGATGCTACATTAATCAGAACCAGATGCTACATTAATCAGATGCTACATTAATCAGATGCTACATTAATCAGAACCAGATGCTACATTAATCAGATGCTACATTAATCAGATGCTACATTAATCAGAACCAGATGCTACATTAATCAGAACCAGATGCTACATTAATCAGATGCTACATTAATCAGAACCAGATGCTACATTAATCAGATGCTACATTAATCAGAACCAGATGCTACATTAATCAGATGCTACATTAATCAGATGCTACATTAATCAGAACCAGATGCTACATTAATCAAAACCAGATGCTACATTAATCAGATGCTACATTAATCAGATGCTACATTAATCAGAACCAGATGCTACATTAATCAGAACCAGATGCTACATTAATCAGAACCAGATGCTACATTAATCAGATGCTACATTAATCAGAACCAGATGCTACATTAATCAGATGCTACATTAATCAGAACCAGATGCTACATTAATCAGAACCAGATGCTACATTAATCAGAACCAGATGCTACATTAATCAGATAATACATTAATCAGAACCAGATGCTACATTAATCAGATGCTACATTAATCAGAACCAGATGCTACATTCATCAGAACTAGATGCTACATTAATCAGAACCAGATGCTACATTAATCAGATGCTACATTAATCAGATGCTACATTAATCAGAACCAGATGCTACATTAATCAGAACCAGATGCTACATTAATCAGAACCAGATGCTACATTAATCAGATGCTACATTAATCAGAACCAGATGCTACATTAATCAGATGCTACATTAATCAGAACCAGATGCTACATTAATCAGATGCTACATTAATCAGAACCAGATGCTACATTAATCAGAACCAGATGCTACATTAATCAGAACCAGATTCTACATTAATCAGAACCAGATGCTACATTAATCAGAACCAGACGCTACATTAATCAGAACCAGATGCTACATTAATCAGATGCTACATTAATCAGAACCAGATGCTACATTAATCAGATGCTACATGAATCAGAACCAGATGCTACATTAATCAGAACCAGATGCTACATTAATCAGAACCAGATGCTACATTAATCAGATGCTACATTAATCAGATGCTACATTAATCAGAACCAGATGCTACATTAATCAGAACCAGATGCTACATTAATTAGATGCTACATTAATCAGAACCAGATGCTACATTAATCAGATGCTACATTAATCAGAACCAGATGCTACATTAATCAGATGCTACATTAATCAGAACCAGATGCTACATTAATCAGAACCAGATGCTACATTAATCAGAACCAGATGCTACATTAATCAGAACCAGATGCTACATGAATCAGAACCAGATGCTACATTAATCAGAACCAGATGCTACATTAATCAGAACCAGATGCTACATTAATCAGATGCTACATTAATCAGAACCAGATGCTACATTAATCAGAACCAGATGCTACATTAATCAGAACCAGATGCTACATTAATCAGAACCAGATGCTACATAATCAGATGCTACATTAATCAGAACCAGATGCTACATTAATCAGAACCAGATGCTACATTAATCAGAACCAGATGCTACATTAATCAGAACCAGATGCTACATTAATCAGATGCTACATTAATCAGATGCTACATTAATCAGAACCAGATGCTACATTAATCAGATGCTACATTAATCAGATGCTACATTAATCAGAACCAGATGCTACATTAATCAGAACCAGATGCTACATTAATCAGAACCAGATGCTACATTAATCAGATGCTACATTAATCAGATGCTACATTAATCAGAACCAGATGCTACATTAATCAGAACCAGATGCTACATTAATCAGAACCTGCCTGACCTTTTCAAACTGACACCAAAACAATGTGTCACAAACACAGGGTGACAGAAATGAACCAATGGGGTGTGACGGCCAAGCTCCGCCCACTGTGTTGCGTTGCGTTCACACAGGTGTGACTGTGTGTGCGTGCACGCTGTATATGTGATTGGTTAGCCGGTTTGCTCGTCTACATAATGACGCATACCCTTATTGATAAAACCTGGAATTCCCTGCGTTGACGCTGACGATGGCTGCAGTGGGGCTTTGGCAACACACACCACACTTTAAAGGAGAATTCCACTAAAAGGCTTTCTTACCAAAGAGGTCCAGGTGTTATTTTGTGCAAAAGCTCCTTATTCGCTATTTCCCCTACCATAAGCCCTAAATGAATTGCATTGAATGGGAATTGAATGGGGCTATGGGGTGTTGTGCTAATTCGCTTATTTCCATCGCTCAAAATGATTATTTTTTTGTATATATCCTCTCTTCATAATGTAAATAATATCCCAAGCGGCACACTTTACTACTTATTTAGCACAACACCCCATAGCCCCATTCAATTCAATGAAATTCATTGAGGGCTTATGGTAGGGGAGATAGCTAATAAGGAGTTTTTGCACAAAAAAACACCTGGACCTCTTTGGTGGGGATGTAACGACTACAAAGAAAAGTAAGAAAGCCTTCTAGCATGGAATTCTCCTTTAAGCCTTAAAGGACCACTTCACCACTTTTCAACATCTCTTCATATAATTGGTCCTCACTAATGTTCATGATAAAACACCACCATTTTTTTCCTACTCAGTCTGTGTCTCATAGGAGGGCTTTGGGCAGTCCGGACACCCGTCCACCAGTGACATCATCATTAGGCCGATTTGTTTTAAAATATATTTAGATTTGTATTATCGTGAGAACGATGGCTTCAACTTTTGCATTGCAACTTTTCAGGAAAAGAAAGCCTGCCGTTTCTATTAGCTTGGATTCACCATCGATGATGTCACTGGTGGACGGGTTTCTGAACTGCCCACAGCCTTCCTATGAGACACAGACTGAGTAGGAAAAAATTGTGGTATTTTAGTTAGGACCAATTATAGGAATAGAAGTTGAAAAGTGGTGAAGTGGTCCCTTAAGGAGTGGTGCGTGTTGGTGTGTGTTCATTCATATGATCATGCACACAATCAAGTCTTTGAATATACACAAGGCTCATCCATGCACACACACGTTTCTTTGGAAACGTGTGTGTGTGTGTGTGTGCAGTGTGTGTGCGTGCGTGCGTGCGTGCGTGCGTGCGTGCGTGCGTGCGTGCGTGCGTGCGCTCGCGTGCAGTGTGTGTGTGTTTCAAGAACAGGAGTGTTTGTGTGTGGCCTCAATACTTATTGATTAGAAATCATTGTGCAGAAATGAGCTCTGCCAATCCAAGCCAAGTCCACAGGAGAGAATGGGAGCCATATTGAGTGACAGGTTAATTAAAATGGCCGCTTTTAGAAAGGAGCCTCCTCCAAAAGCGGGCGAGGCGCCGAAACGAAAGCCCTTCCATCCTATATCTGCCTCCTCCGCCATATTGTTCCGCTCCACTGTTTACATTTCAATTCATCGCCTCTCCTTCCTTTGTGTATTCACGTGCATTCATCTTTTAATCCAACGTTTCATGCGTTTGTTCTGCTGATAATTCACCAGCGCGCGCCGCCAACTACAATGTTGTGAATTAATTAATGCCATTTTCTTTCTCCAAATGAGATGAAAAATGAAGTGTTGCCTTGGCACGTGTTGAACGTACTCCATCCGTGTGCCTCTGTGCGTGTGTGTGTGTTACGTCGAGGCTCTTACATTAGGTGTAGCGCTATAGCATTAGGACACATACATTAGGTCTCATACTTGCACAAATTGAATATTCATCTCCTGCTCACCTCTATTCTATGCGAGCGAGTGGATGAATAAAACATGTTGCGTCCTAACCCTAACCCGTTGCCAAAGCAAATCTTCTGCTTTACGTGCAGTTCAAGTTTGGTGAACCTTGACAAGGACCTCAACCAATAACAAAGACACTGTGGTTACTTGGCTGTCATTGGTGTGCGTGCCTGCCTGCGTGCCTGCGTTCGTGCGTGCATGTGTGCGTGCGTGCGTGCGTGCGTGCGTGCGTGCGTGCGTGCGTGCGTGCGTGCGTGCGTGCGTGCGTGCGTGCGTGCGTGCGTGCGTGCGTGCGTGCGTGCGTGCGTGCGGCGGAAGCCATGCAAGGCACCAACCAGCACATCGGGAGCAATGTGGGGTTCAGTGTCTTGCCCAAGGACACTTCGACATGTAGACCCAAACGCCGACCCATGGATGATTGGACGACCTGCTCTACCTCCTGAGTCACAGTCGCCCCTGGCCAACCCAACCTATCGGCGGCATGGATTGGCTTCCCTGACTGGCCAACCCAACCTATCGGCGACATGGATTGGCTTCCCTGACTGGCCAACCCAACCTATCGGCGACATGGATTGTGCAATCCATTGTGCTTTTCGTGACATTTTCCCTGCCATAACTATACGTGTTGGTGGCCGTGAACGTGACTCCAATTCTCTTAGGAAGTAAGGCGTCTCTTTGCTCCTACCTCGGAGCACGTTGGCCTTGTGTAAAATGGAAGTAAGGCGTCTCTTTGCTCCTACCTCGGAGCACGTTGGCCTTGTGTAAAATGGAAGTAAGGCGTCTCTTTGCTCCTACCTCGGAGCACGTTGGCCTTGTGTAAAATGCATGGGTATGCTTCTGTGGCCGTCCGGCACAATGGGGCTCCATCTGGAGCCACCCTTATCCCTTATCCCTTATCCCTTACCCCTTACCCCTTATCTTACCCCTTATCCCTTAGCCCTTACCCCTTATCTTACCCCTTATCCCTTATCTTATCCCTTATCCCTTATCCCTTACCCCTTATCCCTTATCCCTTACCCCTTATCCCTTATCCCTTACCCCTTATCCCTTATCCCTTATCCCTTACCCCTTATCCCTTATCCCTTATCCCTTACCCCTTATCCCTTATCCCTTACCCCTTATCCCTTATCCCTTACCCCTTATCTTATCCCTTATCCCTTATCCCTTATCCCTTACCCCTTATCTTATCCCTTATCCCTTATCCCTTATCCCTTATCCCTTACCCCTTATCCCTTATCTTATCCCTTATCCCTTATCCCTTATCCCTTATCCCTTACCCCTTATCCCTTATCTTATCCCTTATCCCTTATCCCTTATCCCTTACCCCTTATCTTATCCCTTATCCCTTATCCCTTACCCCTTATCCCTTATCTTATCCCTTATCCCTTATCCCTTATCCCTTACCCCTTATCTTATCCCTTACCCCTTATCTTATCCCTTACCCCTTATCCCTTATCCCTTACCCCTTATCTTATCCCTTATCCCTTATCCCTTATCCCTTACCCCTTATCTTATCCCTTACCCCTTATCCCTTATCCCTTATCCCTTACCCCTTATCCCTTATCCCTTACCCCTTATCTTATCCCTTATCCCTTATCCCTTATCCCTTATCCCTTACCCCTTACCCCTTATCCCTTATCCCTTACCCCTTATCCCTTATCCCTTACCCCTTATCCCTTATCCCTTATCCCTTACCCCTTATCCCTTATCCCTTACCCCTTATCCCTTATCCCTTACCCCTTACCCCTTACCCCTTATCCCTTATCCCTTATCCCTTACCCCTTATCCCTTATCCCTTACCCCTTATCCCTTACCCCTTATCCCTTATCCCTTATCCCTTACCCCTTATCCCTTATCCCTTATCCCTTACCCCTTATCTTACCCCTTACCCCTTATCCCTTACCCCTTATCCCTTATCCTTAATCCTTATCCCTAAACATATTTTGCAATTTTTTACTATTTTGAAAATCATTTTAAAATAGTTCAACTAGCCGATCTACATCGACACGTTGTGAGCTTGTAGAACAGCTATTTGAACCTATTTTAAAAGTTTTTTTTAAATAGTAAAACAATAAAAAAGGCAAATAAGTTTAGGGATAAGGGTTAAGGAGAGGCGCAAGAGATAGCCCAAAGAGGAAACTTTGTTTGTTTTTTTGAAAAAAGTTTTGGGGACCCCCCAAAATAATATGACGACCCTGCGGGGGTCGTAACCCACAGGTTGAGAACCCCTCTGCTAGAGGATCCATCCATCCATCTTCAACTGCTTATCCGTAGTCGGGTCACGGGGGCAACAGCTCCACCAGAGAGCTCCAGACTTCCCTCTCCAGAGCAACATTAGTGACTTCCTCCTGGGGGATCCCGAGATGTTCCAAGGCCAGTGAGTCGATTTGTTTCCTCCAACTGCGCCTTGGTCTCCTCCCAGTGGGACGTGATCCTTGGTCTGCCCCGGGGTCTCCTCCCAGTGGGACGTGATACTTGGTCTGCCCCGGGGTCTCCTCCCAGTGGGACGTGGTCATTGGTCTGCCCCGGGGGTCTCCTCCCAGTGGGACGTGGTCCTTGGTCTGCCCCGGGGTCTCCTCCCAGTGGTACGTGATCCTTGGTCTGCCCCGGGGTCTCCTCCCAGTGGGACGTGGTCCTTGGTCTGCCCCGGGGGTCTCCTCCCAGTGGGACGTGATCCTTGGTCTGCCCCGGGGTCTCCTCCCAGTGGGACGTGATCCTTGGTCTGCCCCGGGGTCTCCTCCCAGTGGGACGTGATCCTTGGTCTGCCCTGGGGGTCTCCTCCCAGTGGGACGTGATCCTTGGTCTGCCCCGGGGTCTCCTCCCAGTGGGACGTGATCCTTGGTCTGCCCCGGGGTCTCCTCCCAGTGGGACGTGCGCCGAGGACCTCCCTAGGGAGACGCCCGAGAGGCATCCTAACCAGATGCCCGAACCACCTAAGCTGGCTCCTTTCCAGGCGAAGGAGCAGCGGTTCTACTCCGAGTCTCTCTCGTGTGACTGAACTTCTCACCCTATCTCTCACCTATGCTAGAGGATGTAATCTACATTTGGAGGGGAAGAAGGTGCTTTGGACAAAATGTGACGTTTACAAAAATCACCACCTTTGGATCAGCGGTGTTTAGTGGCTCCTTGACGTGTGATTTCAATCTGAGCCAGATCGATGCTGTGTTGACGATCTGTAGCTTTTCTTTGCAACAAGGGCCGATGCACTCCTGCAAAGATGGGAGTGATCCGAATGGAATCTGATACAATTGGACTGATCTTGACTCCAGAGAAAATGATTTGCGTGAGTTTTGGACATAAATCTATAGGACTGGTACCAAAAAACAATGTTTTTTTTGGCACTATAAGTTTTGTACTGCCTGCCTGTACTGTCTGTCACTTTTCTTCATAATGCCTGTGTGTGTGTGTGTGTGTGTGTGTGTGTGTGTGTGTGTGTGTGTGTGTGTGTGTGTGTGTGTGTGTGTGTGTGTGTGTGTGTGTGTGTGTGAACAATTGGTTCATAATGTGTTTCATTAGGTTAGTATATATATTCTGCATGGCGTCATGTGTGTGCGTGTGTGCGTGTGTGCGTGCGTGCGTGCGTGCGTGCGTGCGTGCGTGTGTGTGTTCATGAAGTCATGTGCATGAGTGATTCTGGGTTTTCTTCCTCTCCGTTGACTGTATCGTGCTCACTGACCTCACTGACCTGTGTGTGTGTGTGTGTGTGTGTGTGTGTGTGTGTGTGTGTGTGTGTGTGTGTGTGGTGCTCACTGACCTCACTGACCTGTGTGTTAATCCAGCTCTTGCTGTTGAAACGGTTGTATTAATTATTACAGCTTCAGTCAATTCATTTAAATCTTCTCATCTTTCCTTTGTTGGGCCCTGTATCTCTTGCATACAGCCGTGTGTGTGTGTGTGTGTGTGTGTGTGTGTGTGTGTGTGTGTGTGTGTGTGTGTGTGTGTGTGTCTGTGTGCCGCTTGCGTGCGTGGGTTTGTACCGGGAGACTAGGCCCTCATGTATAACTCTGAGAGTGTACAAATGGACCCCACAGGGGGGGGGGTTGATGCCAGGCTCAGCTCCAGGATGAAATAACTGAGGGGGCAGTTGGAAATGGTAAGGGGGCACAAACCACTCCTATAGACAGCTATGTGTGTCCCTGGGTCTGTCCGAGCACCAAAATAGCGCTAAGGGCCTTTCAAACGGGAAAAGAGGAACTCAGGCGGTGTTGTCTGGATCAACGACAGGTCTCCTCCAGGTCTGGATCAACACAGGTCTCCTCCAGGTCTGGATCAACACAGGTCTCCTCCAGGTCTGGATCAACACAGGTCTCCTCCAGGTCTGGATCAACGACAGGTCTCCTCCAGGTCTGGATCAACGACAGGTCTCCTCCAGGTCTGGATCAACGACAGGTCTCCTCCAGGTCTGGATCAACCACAGGTCTCCTCCAGGTCTGGATCAACACAGGTCTCCTCCAGGTCTGGATCAACGACAGGTCTCCTCCAGGTCTGGATCAACACAGGTCTCCTCCAGGTCTGGATCAACGACAGGTCTCCTCCAGGTCTGGATCAACGACAGGTCTCCTCCAGGTCTGGATCAACGACAGGTCTCCTCCAGGTCTGGATCAACCACAGGTCTCCTCCAGGTCTGGATCAACACAGGTCTCCTCCAGGTCTGGATCAACGACAGGTCTCCTCCAGGTCTGGATCAACGACAGGTCTCCTCCAGGTCTGGATCAACGACAGGTCTCCTCCAGGTCTGGATCAACGACAGGTCCCTCCAGGTCTGGATCAACGACAGGTCTCCTCCAGGTCTGGATCAACGACAGGTCTCCTCCAGGTCTGGATCAACACAGGTCTCCTCCAGGTCTGGATCAACGACAGGTCTCCTCCAGGTCTGGATCAACGACAGGTCTCCTCCAGGTCTGGATCAACGACAGGTCTCCTCCAGGTCTGAATCAACACAGGTCTCCTCCAGGTCTGGATCAACACAGGTCTCCTCCAGGTCTGGATCAACGACAGGTCTCCTCCAGGTCTGGATCAACACATGTCTCCTCCAGGTCTGGATCAACGACAGGTCCTCCAGGTCTGGATCAACGACAGGTCTCCTCCAGGTCTGGATCAACGACAGGTCTCCTCCAGGTCTGGATCAACGACAGGTCTCCTCCAGGTCTGGATCAACGACAGGTCTCCTCCAGGTCTGGATCAACGACAGGTCTCCTCCAGGTCTGGATCAACGACAGGTCTCCTCCAGGTCTGGATCAACGACAGGTCTCCTCCAGGTCTGGATCAACGACAGGTCTCCTCCAGGTCTGGATCAACCACAGGTCTCCTCCAGGTCTGGATCAACACAGGTCTCCTCCAGGTCTGGATCAACGACAGGTCTCCTCCAGGTCTGGATCAACGACAGGTCTCCTCCAGGTCTGGATCAACACAGGTCTCCTCCAGGTCTGGATCAACACAGGTCTCCTCCAGGTCTGGATCAACACAGGTCTCCTCCAGGTCTGGATCAACACAGGTCTCCTCCAGCTCTGGATCAACACAGGTCTCCTCCAGGTCTGGAACAACCACAGGTCTCCTCCAGGTCTGGATCAACACATGTCTCCTCCAGGTCTGGATCAACGACAGGTCTCCTCCAGGTCTGGATCAACACATGTCTCCTCCAGGTCTGGATCAACGACAGGTCCTCCAGGTCTGGATCAACGACAGGTCCTCCAGGTCTGGATCAACGACAGGTCTCCTCCAGGTCTGGATCAACACATGTCTCCTCCAGGTCTGGATCAACGACAGGTCCTCCAGGTCTGGATCAACGACAGGTCTCCTCCAGGTCTGGATCAACCACAGGTCTCCTCCAGGTCTGGATCAACGACAGGTCCTCCAGGTCTGGATCAACGACAGGTCTCCTCCAGGTCTGGATCAACGACAGGTCTCCTCCAGGTCTGGATCAACACAGGTCTCCTCCAGGTCTGGATCAACGACAGGTCTCCTCCAGGTCTGGATCAACCACAGGTCTCCTCCAGGTCTGGATCAACACAGGTCTCCTCCAGGTCTGGATCAACACAGGTCTCATCCAGGTCTGGATCAACACAGGTCTCCTCCAGGTCTGGATCAACCACAGGTCTCCTCCAGGTCTGGATCAACACAGGTCTCCTCCAGGTCTGGATTAACGACAGGTCTCCTCCAGGTCTGGATCAACCACAGGTCTCCTCCAGGTCTGGATCAACACAGGTCTCCTCCAGGTCTGGATCAACCACAGGTCTCCTCCAGGTCTGGATCAACAACAGGTCTCCTCCAGGTCTGGATCAACACAGGTCTCCTCCAGGTCTGGATCAACACAGGTCTCATCCAGGTCTGGATCAACACAGGTCTCCTCCAGCTCTGGATCAACACAGGTCTCCTCCAGGTCTGGATCAACCACAGGTCTCCTCCAGGTCTGGATCAACACATGTCTCCTCCAGGTCTGGATCAACGACAGGTCTCCTCCAGGTCTGGATCAACACATGTCTCCTCCAGGTCTGGATCAACGACAGGTCCTCCAGGTCTGGATCAACGACAGGTCTCCTCCAGGTCTGGATCAACACATGTCTCCTCCAGGTCTGGATCAACGACAGGTCCTCCAGGTCTGGATCAACGACAGGTCTCCTCCAGGTCTGGATCAACCACAGGTCTCCTCCAGGTCTGGATCAACGACAGGTCCTCCAGGTCTGGATCAACGACAGGTCTCCTCCAGGTCTGGATCAACACATGTCTCCTCCAGGTCTGGATCAACACAGGTCTCCTCCAGGTCTGGATCAACACATGTCTCCTCCAGGTCTGGATCAACACAGGTCTCCTCCAGGTCTGGATCAACACAGGTCTCCTCCAGGTCTGGATCAACACAGGTCTCCTCCAGGTCTGGATCAACACAGGTCTCCTCCAGGTCTGGATCAACACAGGTCTCCTCCAGGTCTGGATCAACGACAGGTCTCCTCCAGGTCTGGATCAACGACAGGTCTCCTCCAGGTCTGGATCAAAGACAGGTCTCCTCCAGGTCTGGATCAACACATGTCTCCTCCAGGTCTGGATCAACACAGGTGTCCTTCAGGTCTGGATCAACGACAGGTATCCTCCAGGTCTGGATCAACGACAGGTCTCCTCCAGGTCTGGATCAAAGACAGGTCTCCTCCAGGTCTGGATCAACACAGGTATCCTCCAGGTCTGGATCAACACAGGTCTCCTCCAGGTCTGGATCAACACATGTCTCCTCCAGGTCTGGATCAACACAGGTCTCCTCCAGGTCTGGATCAACCACAGGTCTCCTCCAGGTCTGGATCAACGACAGGTCTCCTCCAGGTCTGGATCAACACAGGTCTCCTCCAGGTCTGGATCAACGACAGGTCTCCTCCAGATCTGGATCAACGACAGGTCTCCTCCAGGTCTGGATCAACACAGGTCTCCTCCAGGTCTGGATCAACACAGGTCTCCTCCAGGTCTGGATCAACGACAGGTCCTCCAGGTCTGGATCAACGACAGGTCTCCTCCAGGTCTGGATCAACACATGTCTCCTCCAGGTCTGGATCAACACAGGTCTCCTCCAGGTCTGGATCAACACATGTCTCCTCCAGGTCTGGATCAACACAGGTCTCCTCCAGGTCTGGATCAACACATGTCTCCTCCAGGTCTGGATCAACACAGGTCTCCTCCAAGTCTGGATCAACACAGGTCTCCTCCAGGTCTGGATCAACCACAGGTCTCCTCCAGGTCTGGATCAACGACAGGTCTCCTCCAGGTCTGGATCAAAGACAGGTCTCCTCCAGGTCTGGATCAACACATGTCTCCTCCAGGTCTGGATCAACACAGGTGTCCTTCAGGTCTGGATCAACGACAGGTATCCTCCAGGTCTGGATCAACGACAGGTCTCCTCCAGGTCTGGATCAAAGACAGGTCTCCTCCAGGTCTGGATCAACACAGGCGTCCTCCAGGTCTGGATCAACACAGGTGTCCTCCAGGTCTGGATCAACACAGGTATCCTCCAGGTCTGGATCAACACAGGTCTCCTCCAGGTCTGGATCAACACATGTCTCCTCCAGGTCTGGATCAACACAGGTCTCCTCCAGGTCTGGATCAACGACAGGTCTCCTCCAGGTCTGGATCAACGACAGGTCTCCTCCAGGTCTGGATCAACACAGGTCTCCTCCAGGTCTGGATCAACGACAGGTCTCCTCCAGATCTGGATCAACGACAGGTCTCCTCCAGGTCTGGATCAACACAGGTCTCCTCCAGGTCTGGATCAACACAGGTCTCCTCCAGATCTGGATCAACGACAGGTCTCCTCCAGGTCTGGATCAACACAGGTCTCCTCCAGGTCTGGATCAACACAGGTCTCCTCCAGGTCTGGATCAACACAGGTCTCCTCCTAACACACAGACACACACAGGCCAGGGAGGAGGGCTTGTACAGTAATGTCAGTAATGAAAACAGTGAGTTGAGAAAACAGGCTCGAAAGGTTCACTTCTGTGGACTCTAAGATTACAACTAGCTACATGTTTAAGCATTTATTTCATATTTACGATTTCAGCTCTGACACTTATTTCAGACATGCTCTAGTATGTGAAGAGTCTGCCTGTGCTATTCACTCATTTGTATGAAGACAAAAAGCACTCTTATTAACGTGATGTTATAGGCTATAGCACCCCCATCCTTGCAGGGGGGCCTCTGGGTTTTCAGAAAACGCCACTTTCTGTGCCTAGATATCTGCCTGTTTAGAGTATAGGACCTATACTGACCTCTGCAGATGCCGGGCCGGCACTCACCCATTGACCACGCACGCACGCACGCACGCACGCACGCACGCACGCACGCAACCTGGGTTTGGTGATATAGCGACATGGGGCAATCCGTCATGGCCAGCGAGCCTGTCACATGGGGTTAATAGACTTGTCCTATATTTCACACACCCAGCCTTCATCTTTGTCATCATCACTACCCATCATCATCATCATCATCATCATCCTCACAGCTGCTTATCAGCTGCAACAATCACACGACGGGACGGAGCTGGAATGTTTACACCCAGCGCTGAGCTGCATGTTTACACCCAGCGCTGAGCTGCATGTTTACACCCAGCGCTGAGCTGCATGTTTACACCCAGCGCTGAGCTGCATGTTTACACCCAGCGCTGAGCTGCATGTTTACACCCAGCGCTGAACTGCATGTTTACACCCAGCGCTGAGCTGCATGTTTACACCCAGCGCTGAGCTGCATGTTTACACCTAGCGCTGAACTGCATGTTTACACCCAGCGCTGAGCTGCATGTTTACACCCAGCGCTGAGCTGCATGTTTACACCCAGCGCTGAGCTGCATGTTTACACCCAGCGCTGAGCTGCATGTTTACACCCAGCGCTGAGCTGCATGTTTACACCCAGCGCTGAGCTGCATGTTTACACCCAGCGCTGAGCTGCATTTCAATCACTGTTGTTTCCGTCGACTAAAACTAACTAACCTTTCTTCACTGACGAAAACTAAATGGAAACTAAATGAAAACTAAGCTGTGATGACTAAAACTAAGACTAAATGTATATTGACAATTTCGTCAACAGCTAAAAACTAGACTAAAATGCTAGGAAGGGGACTAGTGGACAAGATATCCAGTAAAAGTCATTTTACACTTGGTTGCATGCTGAAAATAGCAGATCTACAAGCTCACAACGCGTCGCAGTGCAGCTTGTAGACCGGCTATTTTCAGCAAGTGTAAAATCAGCCATTATGACGGCATCAAGGCACCGCCAAAATACATCTTATGACATTTAGTCGACTAAAACTATAGACTAACTAACACCAAGACATTCCATGTGACTAAAACTAAATGAAAACTATTCAAGAGACTGCGACTGAAACTAAAATCGAAATGTTCTGCCAAAAACAACAGTGATTTCAATGCAGTGCTGCTGCTGCTGTTCTGAACCAGAACCGTGTTCCACTGCTGCTGCTGCTGTTCTGAACCAGAACCGTGTTCCTGAACCAGAACCGTGTTCTTGTCACATCCACCTTGAGCGTTATCGGTGCGTCGTCGGCTCACCTCCTGAATTCTAAGCGTGTTTTGGCCTCTTGTTTTAAGCTTTAGATTATAAGCGTGTTGTGGCCTCTTGTCTTAAGCTTTAGATTCTAAGCGTGTTGTGGCCTCTTGTCTTAAGCTTTAGATTCTAAGCGTGTTGTGGCCTCTTGTCTTAAGCTTTAGATTATAAGCGTGTTGTGGCCTCTTGTCTTAAGCTTTAGATTCTACGCGTGTTTTGGCCTCTTGTTTTAAGCTTTAGAGAAGAGACGTTCATGTTCAAAGTCCTACTGAACTGTCCACTGTATACCGTGGGAGCGTAGCCTACCTATGTTCCCCGCCCCACAAAAAAGGTTCTTTGTAAGAGGGGCATGGTGGCACAGTCGGTAGTGCTGTCGCCTCACAGCTAGAAGGTCCTGGGTTCGATTCCCGCTGGGGACGCTGTGGGCGTGTTCTCTCCTCCGTGTCATCAGTGCCCATACCCAAGGTGGGGTTGGCGAAAGGGCCTTTCTGTGTGGAGTTTGCATGTTCTCCCCGTGTCCCCTATAGGGTAGGTAGTGGTACCCTCACAAAAAACATGCAGTAATCCTGGTCTCTAAAACTACCTCCCCCTGGCCAGCCGGGGCGCCTGATGGAGGGGAAAGGAACTGGTCGGAATAACGTGTTCCTTCCACGCGCTACGTCCGGCCAGGGAAATTCCCCCCTGTCAGGTGAAAAGAAGCAGCTTGGACTCCTCATGCATAGAAGGAGGCATGAGGTCAGTCCGCTGCCCCCCCAGGTTGGCAGAGGAAGTGTAGCGCACTTTGGCAATTGGCACTGGGTGAAAAACTGGGTTGCAAAATCGTGGGATGACAAAATAAAATAAAAAAAAGGTTCTTTGTTCCCTACTTAGAATAAACCTAAACCAGAAACCTAACCTAGACATTATAGTAAGACTAAAAGTATTTTAGCAACTTAGTCTTATACTTTTAGTAGCAAATTCTGAGTCTTTGAACAATCCATTGAACTTTAGGCCTGCCTAGGCTACTTGTCTTAAACTATCTAGTTTTTAACACTGGCATAAAATAAAATAAAACATAATTGCTCAGACTCTTCTTCAACAAAGATGGGAAAAGCAAACATTCTTTGTTCTGTACTTAATACAATTGTATGGTACAAAACACTGAAGTCCTTAACCGCCTTATGGCCAGTGACATATTTTGCGTATTGATATCATTAAAGGGATAGTTCAGATTTTTAAGCTGTATGAAATACTTGCCATTAATATAGTGGTTGCAACTGTATTCATTGATTTCCTGAGTCCCGTAGTGGGAGTTCTGCTCTGGTTTTGGTCAATATTAAGTAGTTCCGGCCATTTTGTGGGGGGCACTGGGGCCACGCGGTAAAAGTAAATTAATCCACAAAACTAACGTCATTTGTATTGTTGACCTATTTTTAAATTATTAGCGCAACTTTCGTTCAATGCTGACCCCTCTATCACATGGAACTATTTTTTGGGCGTAGTGATATGGACAGAAAAAACATAGTTCCGTGTGATAGAGGGGTAAAAATGTACTACAATGTAGTAGAATATATAATATATTCATATTAATATGTATTGTTTTACAAAATATTATGGCGATTTATTTTTGAGTGGTGCAAACCACTCCAATAACCAGTTTTATCTGTATCTA
Organism: Electrona antarctica; assembly: GCF_951216825.1. Classification (NCBI taxonomy): domain Eukaryota; kingdom Metazoa; phylum Chordata; class Actinopteri; order Myctophiformes; family Myctophidae; genus Electrona; species Electrona antarctica. The sequence goes on from NC_136792.1 coordinate 447,345, forward strand.
TGTATGTGTCTATGTATGTGTGTACCTGTACGTGTGTGTACCTGTACGTGGGGCCACGCACAGGTGAGCATGGTTGCTATGGTTAGTGTGTGACGTCACTCAGTGCACCACTCAGTTCACACGGGTGTGATTTTTTAATTATTTACTATAATAGGCCTACTGCTAGACCCCAGGAAATTACATCTGTCCACAGAAGATCACAGGATCTACTGAATGTGATCCACTGGGGGGAATCCACACTGTCACAGGGCTCCATTTTCGTCACCACTAAACCCCTTATCCCTAAACTTATTTGCCTTTTTTTTTTTACTATTTTGCTAAACATGTTTGAATAGTTAAAATGGCCAGTCTACAAGCTCACAACGTGTCAATGTAGATTGGCTAGTTGAACTATTCAAAAAAAAAAATCAAAATAGTAAAAAAAAAAAGGCAAAGAGGTTTAGGGATAAGGGGTTTAGCGGTGAGGAAAATGGAGCCTGTATTGTACTTGTATAAACATTACGGGCCCTATCTTGTACAGGACCGTATATCCCTTATGCCTAATTGTTCAACATTTTATTATGACAAAATAATAATAATAAAAATAATATGTATTATTATTATTATTATTATTATTATTATTACAATTATTATTATTTTAAAATGCCAAATAAGATTAGCCACAAGGGATACGGCACCGTAGAAGATAGAAGTTGAGGTGAAGAAACTGTCCTCTCGTCCTTTTACATGGTTTTATTTACCTCTGATGAATACAATCATGTAAAAGGACATGCAATGAGTGCCTGCATTTTCTTCACCTCAACTTATATCTTCGAGTCTTGCACCTAGAAGGATTTTGTTTGAACCTGGCCGTGCTGCGGGTTGTCTGCTGCGGCAGTACTTTTCTCACCGTAGAAGATAGAACCCACACAGAATGTCAGCTAACAAGATCACATCATGTGTTTAGTTAGACAGACCAACAGTCCCAGGATGCAGTCAGCCCCGCCCCCGGCCTTTCAGTCTGCCAGAGATAATGGTTGTATATGGATTGGTCCTTTAATGGCTCCCATATGTCAGTTTAGCACCTTGTGTTTAGAGCTGCGTCAATGTTGCACGCCCTGACACTGGACTGGGGAGAGAGAGAGAGAGAGAGAGAGAGAGAGAGAGAGAGAGAGAGAGAGAGAGAGAGAGAGAGAGAGAGAGAATGGAACAAGACATTTCTCAATATACAATTCAACATCAAAACCATCAATAGTATTAAAGGAATGACCAATAAGCTGCTTTTATTCAGAGACCTCTGAATAAAGAACGACAGGTAAAAGTGGAACAAGACATTAATTTGTCTCTCATTAATACAATTCAACATTAAGATCATAATGAAAACTGTACATAATTATGAGCCTATGAACACCAACAAAATGTCCATATAATATTGTAAAAGGAATGAGCAGTACAGGCTGTTAAGACACACTGCTCTTACTATTCAGATACATTGGTGGAGAAGGAGGACCTCTGCTGGTGAACCTTGGTGACTACAGTACCATTTACAATTTAGGAATTTAGCAGACGCTCTTAATCCAGAGCGATTTACATTAAGCAATAACAAAAACAAATAACAAAAGCATGACATACAACATCACATATATAAAAAGTAGTTATCATGACTCAAGCGTAAACTAAGAACGTATACTACACTACACTACACTACACTACACTACACTACACTACACTACACTACACTACACTACACTACACTACACTATATACAGTACAGTACAGTACGGTACCTGGCAGGAGTCCTTGCCTCCCTCCAGGTATCCAGCACAGAACATGGCATCAGTGATCTGGCCAGGGTAGGAGTCAGACAGGATGGAACGGTCCAGGCACTGCAGCTTGTCACTGTCATCGTCTGGAGGGTACGAGTCAAAGTGGAAAGGCATTTTGACCCGAGATCAGATTCAAAAAATGTCTTCTACATCCTGACAGTTTTCTGAAAAAGCTATGTTTCTGTGTCAGTCGTTCTTCGATTTTAAAAAAATAGCAGACCTACAAGCTCGTAGCACGCCACTCGGTGGCGTGCTACGAGCTTGTAGGTCTGCTATTTTTCAATAGCTAAAGCATAACATAATGCTAACACCAAAAGGGGTTCCCGCCCAGAATGGGTTAAAACACCAAAAGGGGTTCCCGCCCAGAATGGGTTAAAACGACGAAGGAAAAGTACATCTGAATCTTTGCTCTTACCGATGGAAGCATAAAGAATGCAACGTAGCATTATGATGACATCATCACCATGCAACCATTATGATGACATCATCACCATGCAACCATTATGATGACATCATCACCATGCAACCATTATGATGACATCATCACCATGCAACCATTATGATGACATCATCACCATGCAACCATTATGATGACATCATCACCATGCAACCATTATGATGACATCATCACCATGCAACCATTATGATGACATCATCACCATGCAACCATTATGATGACATCATCACCATGCAACCATTATGATGACATCATCACCATGCAACCATTATGATGACATCATCACCATGCAACCAGTATGATGACATTGTAACAATCGCCCTCTTCACAGCAAGGCAAAATATTAACTAAGGAATAAATAAGCAGGACCGTAGGGTTAACTCTTAACACTTTAAAGGGATACTCAAAAGTTGTATATCACAGGTACAGTGCACATCACCATGACGTCTTTCCCTGCCTCTGTCCCTACTAAATAATAAACAAACAAGAAAACAAACTTAAACCAACAGTCAATAATTACATTCAAACCCCCCTCCCACCCCAAACCAGTCCCAAAGTCAGCGGAACGCAACTGCGCTTGGAAATAAACAATTAATAAAGACCGCATCCGTCCTCCTCTTCCAACGAGGCGCGCGCACGCGAGAGTCTGTATAATAGTTCAATCCAACGCAATGAACGACACGCGTGGGGTACCCCTTATGGTATTTATAATCCTTCAAGAACACTTTGGAATGATCTCACCGGTCACAGCAGCTCTGTTAGCCTCCAACCGCCGGCAGATATAGATTCCAACGTCGACCCCCGACGGCAGCAACAAGCGCGATGCTTTACCCGACGGGCACGACTGTTCTCCAAATTATTACGGCTGCAGATAAATGCGTTTAAGCTTTACTAACGGTTCAAACGCTATCTGGCGCCTGGAGCTCCTCTTCTCCTCCGTGCAGGCCTACACCCTGTTTGTTTGGGAGCCATCTCCCGTGTGTCACTTCCTACCTAAGTAAACTTGGGTGGTGGCATCAATCACTGACACCTGTCAATCACCCTTGTACCAGCCCCGTTACCTTTCATATATGAATAAGAAAGAATAAGACTCTCACAACCCACATGTTACATAGCTCTCGACAATAAATAACATGTACAGAAAATAAAGCAGAACAACATTAATAATGTGCTTTTGTCACAGTCCCCCCCCCCCCAGCTGGAAGCTAATTCTCCAAGTCCTCCCAAAGGAGGGTTTGAGGTTGACCACATTAAACAGTTCCGCTTTAACAATCTTTCTGTTCCATTAGGTAAATTCCAGGGCCTATCTGACTCGTCTTATAACTGAACCTGACCACTTCGGGGGCACTAGCTTTGACGAGTATGCAGATGCTTTTGGGAGTGGAGAAGTTCTCGCCCAGTCCAAAGTGTCTGGCTGGAACTGCGCATTGTTCCGCCAGGTTTCATACTTGGCTTTTCTGGCCTGAGATCCCCCCACCCCTCGTTGAACTTCTCTGACCATGGCCCACCTGGTGCTGTAGTCAATGGTGACCTGCAGCATCGTGTTTCTTCTCCCGCATCTCGAGACAGGCCCCGTCGGGTCGATCACAAGGACAGGTGGTGCCTGGTCTCCTTGAGTGGGCTGCAACCTACCGGTTGGCTCGCTGTTCTCTGGCCTGCCCCGCTGACACACGTGACATCTGGCGATGTACTCCCACACGTCTCTGCGGATCGTTGGCCACCAGGACACCTCAAGGATCCGGAGAAGAGTCCTCAGCCGACCAGGATGACCACTAGTCCGACAGTCATGGAACTGTTCCAGGAAAGGATGGGTCAGGTCTTCCGGTACCACCACCTGGTACTTCCGTCTAGAGCCGTTGGTCGACCGCCTACGATACAGGATCCCCTGGATCTCCTCATAGCCCATGCGGCCCGTTCGCTGGTCGGACGGGTCCAGATCTTCCCGTAGACGGATGAGTTTAGGATCCGCACGTTGAACCTCCTTTAGGCCTTCCAGGGTTAACCCTGACGGCCACCTCTGGATTAGGCATTCCACCTCAGGTGGGACACCTCGACCCCGGGACCCTGGAGTGGCACCACCACCACCTCTCGATGGCGGAAACTCACCCTTGACCTGCTGCACCAGTTTGACGTCCGCGTGTGCCAACTGAGCCCCCTTCCTCGTCTCCTTTTTGAGTCCTTTGTTACCGCCTTGTCTATTAGCCTTCTTGGTGCTGGAGGGACGGCCATGGGAGTCCAGATGGTAGGGAGCGCTGGTGGGACAACCGTGAGGGTTAGGCAGAGTGTTGGACCCTAGGTGTGATGCACTGGCTCTTTTTATTCTCAACGCTTCACTGTTCCATTTCTCGTCAATCCTCATAAAACAGTTTTTCTGTACCTGCTCTACTGAGTTCTTGACGAGAATCTCCATTTCTGCCATTCCGCGATCCACGTACCCTCTTAGGACCTCTTCCCTATTAAAAGTACTCTCCATGGACATCTCGAACTCACCCTGCACACACTGCACCTGGTTTTTGAGGATTTGCAGCTCCTTCCTAATTAAGGCCAGCTCCACAGTAATAGTGCCCTCACTTCTCTCCATGTTTTTTTTTTTTGTTTTTTGCCGTGTATATTTCTTGGTTGATCCTGGCTTTTTTTTTTACAGTGTACTATTTTACCCTTTTTACAACAATTACCAAATCAAGCTATCCCCATATTGTTTTAACCCGCAGTTCCCCGTATGGGCCACCACCTGTAACAATCGCCCTCTTCACAGCAAGGCAAAATATTAACTAAGGAATAAATAAGCAGGACCGTAGGGTTAACTCTTAACACTTTAAAGGGATACTCAAAAGTTGTATATCACAGGTACAGTGCACATCGCCATGACGTCTTTCCCTGCCTCTGTCCCTACTAAATAATAAACAAACAAGAAAACAAACTTAAACCAACAGTCAATAATTACATTCAAACCCCCCTCCCACCCCAAACCAGTCCCAAAGTCAGCGGAACGCAACTGCGCTTGGAAATAAACAATTAATAAAGACCGCATCCGTCCTCCTCTTCCAACGAGGCGCGCGCACGCGAGAGTCTGTATAATAGTTCAATCCAACGCAATGAACGACACGCGTGGGGTACCCCTTATGGTATTTATAATCCTTCAAGAACACTTTGGAATGATCTCACCGGTCACAGCAGCTCTGTTAGCCTCCAACCGCCGGCAGATATAGATTCCAACGTCGACCCCCGACGGCAGCAACAAGCGCGATGCTTTACCCGACGGGCACGACTGTTCTCCAAATTATTACGGCTGCAGATAAATGCGTTTAAGCTTTACTAACGGTTCAAACGCTATCTGGCGCCTGGAGCTCCTCTTCTCCTCCGTGCAGGCCTACACCCTGTTTGTTTGGGAGCCATCTCCCGTGTGTCACTTCCTACCTAAGTAAACTTGGGTGGTGGCATCAATCACTGACACCTGTCAATCACCCTTGTACCAGCCCCGTTACCTTTCATATATGAATAAGAAAGAATAAGACTCTCACAACCCACATGTTACATAGCTCTCGACAATAAATAACATGTACAGAAAATAAAGCAGAACAACATTAATAATGTGCTTTTGTCACAACATCATCACCATGCAACCATTATGATGACATCATCACCATGCAACCATTATGATGACATCATCACCATGCAACCATTATGATGACATCATCACCATGCAACCATTATGATGACATCATCACCATGCAACCATTATGATGACATCATCACCATGCAACCAGTATGATGACATCATCACCATGCAACCATTATGATGACATCATCACCATGCAACCATTATGATGACATCATCACCATGCAACCATTATGATGACATCATCACCATGCAACCATTATGATGACATCATCACCATGCAACCATTATGATGACATCATCACCATGCAACCATTATGATGACATCATCACCATGCAACCATTATGATGACATCATCACCATGCAACCATTATGATGACATCATCACCATGCAACCATTATGATGACATCATCACCATGCAACCATTATGATGACATCATCACCATGCAACCATTATGATGACATCATCACCATGCAACCATTATGATGACATCATCACCATGCAACCATTAGGATGACATCATCACCATGCAACCATTATGATGACATCATCACCATGCAACCAGTATGATGACATCATCACCATGCAACCATTATGATGACATCATCACCATGCAACCATTATGATGACATCATCACCATGCAACCATTATGATGACATCATCACCATGCAACCAGTATGATGACATCATCACCATGCAACCAGTATGATGACATCATCAACATGCAACCATTATGATGACATCATCACCATGCAACCATTATGATGACATCATCACCATGCAACCATTATGATGACATCATCACCATGCAACCATTATGATGACATCATCACCATGCAACCATTATGATGACATCATCACCATGCAACCATTATGATGACATCATCACCATGCAACCATTATGATGACATCATCACCATGCAACCAGTATGATGACATCATCACCATGCAACCAGTATGATGACATCATCACCATGCAACCAGTATGATGACATCATCACCATGCAACCATTATGATGACATCATCACCATGCAACCAATATGATGACATTTTTTTTTCATGTAAAAGTTTCTGAAACAGATTTTTTTTTGAAGATGGTTAAGAGTAATGAAGAGGGATCTTTCATATGCACGCACTTTTTAAAAATATCTTCTTTCATCACTTACACCAAGCTAACACCGGGGGGCTCCACCGGGCGCGTCACTTACACCAAGCTAACACCGGGGCTCCACCGGGCGCGTCACTTACACCAAGCTAACACCGGGGCTCCACCGGGCGCGTCACTTACACCAAGCTAACACCGGGGGGCTCCACCGGGCGCGTCACTTACACCAAGCTAACACCGGGGGGCTCCACCGGGCGCGTCACTTACACCAAGCTAACACCGGGGCTCCACCGGGCGCGTCACTTAAACCAAGCTAACACCGGGGCTCCACCGGGCGCGTCACTTACACCAAGCTAACACCGGGGCTCCACCGGGCGCGTCACTTACACCAAGCTAACACCGGGGGGCTCCACCGGGCGCGTCACTTACACCAAGCTAACACCGGGGCTCCACCGGGCGCGTCACTTACACCAAGCTAACACCGGGGGGCTCCCCTGGGCGCGTCACTTACACCAAGCTAACACCGGGGCTCCACCGGGCGCGTCACTTACACCAAGCTAACACCGGGGCTCCACCGGGCGCGTCACTTACACCAAGCTAACACCGGGGCTCCACCGGGCGCGTCACTTAAACCAAGCTAACACCGGGGCTCCACCGGACGCGTCACTTACACCAAGCTAACACCGGGGGGCTCCACCGGGCGCGTCACTTACACCAAGCTAACACCGGGGCTCCACCGGACGCGTCACTTACACCAAGCTAACACCGGGGGGCTCCACCGGGCGCGTCACTTACACCAAGCTAACACCGGGGGGCTCCACCGGGCGCGTCACTTACACCAAGCTAACACCGGGGGGCTCCACCGGGCGCGTCATCGTTGCGTCTCCGTCACCGTCAGGGAATGTTCCCTTTTTAATCAATGAAGGGTGGCTCCACTGCCTGCGTTGCGCGTCCGGTGGAGCCCCGGCGTAAGGTACAGAGTCCAGAATTATCATGGGATTCTGTAAATGTCACTGTAGATTAATTGTAGATTGTTTTAATTTATTTATTTATTTTTATACTGTAAAGGTTGAAATTATAGTCTGTCCCTGGATGTTTAGATTTTTTATTTATTGTAAGCTTATTTTAAGTCAAATAAATGAGTCAAGCATTGCGCTTTGTACAAGCAACAATATTTGCAGAGAGATTTCAAAATTCATGGAGCGACAAGCCACTTCAAGTGGAGTTCTGCAGATGGTCTGGTTCTCTCACACACACACACACACACACACACACACACACACACACACACACACACACACACACACACACACACACACACACACACACACACACACACACACACACACACACACACACACACACACAGGATTGCACTATTTGCAGTGGTGGAAAAAGTACTCAAACGTTTTACTTAAGTAAAAGTATCAATTGTGAGCTTGTAGATCGGCTATATGAGCTTGTAGATCGGCTATATGAGCTTGTAGATCGGCTATATGAGCTTGTAGATCGGCTATATGAGCTTGTAGATCGGCTATATGAGCTTGTAGATCGGCTATTTTCAAATGGCTAAAATGTATATAGATCTATGTTTTGTAATAATAATTAAAAAAAAGTCTACAAAGTAACTAGTAACTAAAGTGTTCAAATAAATGGTAGTGGAGTAAGAGCAAGTTGTACACAGCAATATTAATATAATAAAGTTAGAGCATGTTGTATACAGCAATATTAATATAATAAATGGTAGTGGAGTTAGAGCATGTTGTACACAGCAATATTAATATAACAAGTAAGACGCGCGAACGCGGGAAGCGAACGCAGCTCGTAAATTGCAAAAACAACAATTAGAATAAATTACGTAATTTTGTAAGGTTTTTTTTAAGTTCTCTTTTTTTGTGTTTAAGTTTTTTTCTTAAGTTAAGTTTTTTTTAAGTTTTTCTTTCCTTTTAAAGTTTTTCCTTTTTAAGTTTTTTTTTTAAGTTAAGTTTTTTTTTAAGTTAAGTTTTTTTATGTTTTTCTTTCCTTTTAAAGTTTTTCCTTTTTAAGTTTTTTTTAAGTTAAGTTTTTTTTTAAGTTAAGTTTTTTTAAGTTCTTTCCTTTTAAAGTTTTTCCTTTTTAAGTTTTTTTTTAAGTTAAGTTTTTTTTAAGTTAAGTTTTTTTTTAAGTTAAGTTTTTTGTGTGTGTGCGTTTTTCCTTTTTAAGTTTTTTTTTTAAGTTAAGTTTTTTTTTAAGTTAAGTTTTGTGTGTGTGTGTGCGTTTTTCCTTTTAAGTTGTTTTTTTAAGTTAAGTTTTTTTTTAAGTTAAGTTTTTTGTGTGTGCGTGCGTGCGTGCGTGCGTGTGTGCGTGCATGTGTGTTTGTGTGTGATACAGCTCCGCCCTCTGGTGGTGGGCGGGTGGTTTTACAGCGTGACACACACACACACAGACAGACACACACACACACACACACACAGACGTGATCTGCTGGGTCTCATAGTAAATGCTCACTGCGTTTGCAATCACTGCGTTCGCAATAAATGGTAGTGTAGTAAGAGCATGTTGTATACAGCAATATTTGCTGTGTTCCAGTGTTGTTTTCGTCGACTAAAACTAAGACGAAAAATGTCCGTCGACTACCTTTTTTCACTGACGAAAACTACATGGAAACTAAATGAAAACCAAGCTATGGTGACTAAAACTAAATATACTGACAATTTCATCAACAAATACAAACTAGACTAAAATGCTAGGAAGAGACTAGTGGACAAGAGATCCTCAATACTCAATACCTCAAGATAATCAAGAAGTCATTTTACACTTGGTTGCATGCTGAAAATAGCAGATCTACAAGCTCACAACACGTCGCAGCGCGTTGTGAACTTGTAGATCGGCCGTTAATTTAGTCGACTAAAATCTCATGACATTTAGTCGACTAAAACCTAGACTAACACTAAAACCTTCCTGGTGACTAAAATGTGAATAAAACTAAGGGAAAACAATTCAAAAGACTATGACTAAAGCTAAAATCAAATTTTGCTGCCAAAAACAACACTGTTTTCATGGTCCCTGGATGTTTAGATGTCAATAGCAATATTTATTTTGCAAATAAATGAGTCAAGCATTGCACTTGTATACAAGCAACAATATTTACAGTGAGATTTCAAAATTCATGGAGCGACAAGCCACTACAAGTGGATTTCTGCAGATGGTCTGGTTCTCAAACACACGCACGCACGCACCATCATTGTTGATGTTGTAGGAGCTGTAGTCGGGGTGGCGGATGACCCGGGAGGAGGAGATGAACGGACCTCATCCACCGCGGTGTGGTGCTGCTCGCCAAGACGGAGCTGAACGGACCTCATCCACCGCCATGTGGTGCTGCTCGCCAAGACGGAGCTGAACGGACCTCATCCACCGCAATGTTTTGGTCTACATCCCCGGCAGTGATGTAGAGTCTGTGGGAGCCGGGGGGCCAGGGCCCCCATGAGGAATTGGACCAGGGATCTCGACCCCCATGAGGAATTGGACCTGAATATATATTCGCCTCAGTTCGCGCAATTCTCGTCTTGCATTGACTTTGTATGTAATCGCGCCGCTCTAACAATTTTTTTTCAATTCAAAGGGCTTTATTGGCATGAGAAAACATATGTTTACATTTTTTTTAACCTTTATTTAACCAGTAAAATCACATTGAGACCATAGTCTCTTTTACAAGTGCGCACTGGCCAAGAGAAGAGGCAAATAAATGTTACACAGCTCTGCCAGTAACAACAAATACAGGACATGACAAGACAAACATATGACATCCGTAATACCAAAAACCAACTACCAGGGAGACTCAGAGAGAGTCTAAATAGCTATCCACTAAACCAAGTACAGACTAAAATAGACTAGTAAGAACAATACTTCAAAAGAAAACTACTAAGAACACCGCAATTGCTACTCGTCAAAGCAGGAGCAATGGCTGGAGAGTGTGCCAGAGGCAAGCCTCTTAAAAGTCACTAGGGGGATCAAGGAAGCCAATTTTAATCTGGTCTGTAGATCGTTCCACGCCCAGGGCCCAAAAAACACAAGGTTTTTTTTCCCTGCCTCAGATTTGGTGTTGGGTACGACATAGCGCATCCAGGCATTTGATCTGAGGTTAAGCGACATTGCCAAAGCAGAAAGCACAATACAACAATACAGCAATACAATCAAAACAAAAAATATGTACGTGGGACCCTGACGAAGGCTGAGTGCCGAAACGCGTTGGTCTTTTTTTGTAATGCTCTTTGCCATGCCTTAAATCCATGCCTTGGATCCTCTTCTTTTATGATATTATATAACCTTGCCAACGAGCACCTGTATTCAGTTCAACAAACAAAGGACCACGGCACCACGGCAAGGACCACGGCAGCGCTCTCCTCTTCTTCTATTCAAAAAATATGTACATTTGAAAGTCAGAATCTTCAATAGATCAATTTCTATGTACCAAGATCACTGGATGCAGGTAGGCCTATAGTGCAGGAATATACACAATGATTAGTCTTTAGGGTGGTTGTGTTCCGTTTGATATCCTTCTCCTATCACAGCAACTCACGAATCTTGCTGCTGTGTTTGCACATTGTTGGCAGGGGTGGTGGGTGGTGGACCGCGTTGCCTGTCCCCTTGTACACATGTAGATCAGGCATTGAAATGCTAATCTGGGTGCTTAACCTGCCAGGTAGGTAAGGGTATGCATGCATACAGTACTGTAGGCTACTCTGCGTCTTAGACTAATTGTTCACAATTAAATCACCACCAGCAAGAACACCCTGGCTCGCCAGCCTGCCGTTGAATCAGTTTGGGGTTGCTATGGCGATCAGTTTGGGGTTGCTATGGCGATCAGTTTGCCCTATTGGGGAACAGACATCGGCCTCCTTGATTGTCCAACCCAGCCCATCGGCTTTGCGGATTGGCCAACCCAGCCCATCGGCTTTGCGGATTGGCCCGAGGTTCACGTGATGTTTGTGACGTTGAACTTATATAAACTGGTGGCGCACACAGAAAGGCTAGATTGTCATTGATTGACGAAACTTCCATATGTTTTGATTGATGCTGCTACGTGAGACATGTTTCCCTGGACGTTTCATCGCAAAGGATGGACCTGGACAGGCTACGAAAAATGTTGGGACCTGATAAGCTACTACACCGTAGTCGCAGTGGACCACGAGCTGTACTCATTCAAATTGTGTTTCGACAGGTTTTTTACACTCGAAGTTCACGTCTTCAACACAGTGTATTTGTGTTGGAGGAAGTTGCCCCAATGTCGCCCCGAGATCCCTATGCCTATGCAACCCTATTCCGCTTACCGCACAGCCGCGCTGATAGAACGTGTCGTCTACATCTGGTTTGAATGTGACGATTACGGCGACATTCTAATTCACGCATTTGACGTTGACACTCGCACGTGGTTCAGTCCCCGGACTTCTGGGACCGAACCGAAGGTGATGGAACACGACTCGACGTGTGTCTTGGGGAAGGTCGTATTTATCTATGGATCTGTGCAGAGCATCTACAAGTTGGACACCACCACCATGGTCTGGTCTTTGATTAACACCGGGGGCACGACTGTGTCGTCTAAGTTCATGCACGACTGTGTCTCGGTCATCGGGACAAAGATGTTTGTGTGTGGGAAGGAGTCGGACTCGAGCACGTGGGAGGAATGCTACAAAATCAGAGTGTTCGACACAGAGACCAACCTCTGGCTGAGCGAGCCTTCTTCTGCGCCACTCCTTCCAGAACCAAAACATCGTCATCATTATTCATCATTTGCCTACGATGGACAGCTTTACATATTTGGTGGCGGATCCCGGAATCCAAGATCCAAGAAGAATCCAAGATCCGAGAAGCAGAAGTCATACAATAATTCATTCAGTAATGGAACTTGGTCCTTTTGGCACTTACTCGTCTCTGGCCAAAAGGACATTTCGGATTGGAAAGGGACATATTTTTGGTGCAACACGGTGCACCTGAACATAGAGTTCCATTTGGCATTTGGCAAGTGCCAAGTTGACGTCCCTTTTGCAAAATATGTCCCAAAGGGACTGTCCCTTTCTCAAAGGGACAGTCCCTTTGGGACATATTTTGCAAAAGGGACGTCAACTTGGCGCTTGCCAAATGTCCACTCGGCATGCTGTGTAATGGGAACTCACACCCTCCAGGGGGCAACAGCGGGTCATATATTGCATGTCCACATTACATGTCCACATGGCATTGTTGGGAATACCCAAGTAGACGTGGACGTCCCAAAAGGACAGTCCGTCTGGCAAACACATGCAGATGGCACAGCCAAGAGGGCAGTCATTTTGCCATAGCCTAACATACCAGGTGGACATATAACCATGCTTACACCTGTAACCTACTGAAGCTCCCCACTGACAGAACCATGGTTACATATGTAACCTAAACACAACACACCCTAATTAGCATGAACCACACCCCCAAATCAACTGAGGACACACCCCCTATTTTGGGTAAGGTACGCCCCCAAATTAGCATAAACCACACACCCTAAAACATATTAGACACACCCCTTCATTAGTGTAAGCCACACCCCTTGATTAGCATGAACCACACCCCCTAATTAGCATAAACCACATCAATGGCTAGTGGACATTATGTAACATTGCAAAAGGACATTGAAGCAATGTGGACAGGTGGACATATAACCATAGTTACACCTGTAACCTACGGCAGACCCTCACTGACAGCACCCTGGTTACAGGAGGGCAATGGCAAATAGACATGTGGACGTCCAACATGGACAGTCTGTCTGGCACATACATGCAGAAGGCACAGTCAAGAGGGCAGTCCTTTTGCCATAGCCTAACATACCAGGTGGACATATAACCATAGTTACACCTGTAACCTACGGCAGACCCTCACTGACAGCACCCTGGTTACAGGAGGGCAATGGCAAATAGACATGTGGACGTCCCACATGGACAGTCTGTCTGGCACATACATGCAGAAACATACCAGGTGGACATATAACCATAGTTACACCTGTAACCTACGGCAGACCCTCACTGACAGCACCCTGGTTACAGGAGGGCAATGGCAAATAGACATGTGGACGTCCCACATGGACAGTCTGTCTGGCACATACATGCAGAAACATACCAGGTGGACATATAACCATAGTTACACCTGTAACCTACGGCAGACCCTCACTGACAGCACCCTGGTTACAGGAGGGCAATGGCAAATAGACATGTGGACGTCCCACATGGACAGTCTGTCTGGCACATACATGCAGAAACATACCAGGTGGACATATAACCATAGTTACACCTGTAACCTACGGCAGACCCTCACTGACAGCACCCTGGTTACAGGAGGGCAATGGCAAATAGACATGTGGACGTCCCACATGGACAGTCTGTCTGGCACATACATGCAGAAACATACCAGGTGGACATATAACCATAGTTACACCTGTAACCTACGGCAGACCCTCACTGACAGCACCCTGGTTACAGGAGGGCAATGGCAAATAGACATGTGGACGTCCCACATGGACAGTCTGTCTGGCACATACATGCAGAAACATACCAGGTGGACATATAACCATAGTTACACCTGTAACCTACGGCAGACCCTCACTGACAGCACCCTGGTTACAGGAGGGCAATGGCAAATAGACATGTGGACGTCCCACATGGACAGTCTGTCTGGCACATACATGCAGAAACATACCAGGTGGACATATAACCATAGTTACACCTGTAACCTACGGCAGACCCTCACTGACAGCACCCTGGTTACAGGAGGGCAATGGCAAATAGACATGTGGACGTCCCACATGGACAGTCTGTCTGGCACATACATGCAGAAACATACCAGGTGGACATATAACCATAGTTACACCTGTAACCTACGGCAGACCCTCACTGACAGCACCCTGGTTACAGGAGGGCAATGGCAAATAGACATGTGGACGTCCCACATGGACAGTCTGTCTGGCACATACATGCAGAAACATACCAGGTGGACATATAACCATAGTTACACCTGTAACCTACGGCAGACCCTCACTGACAGCACCCTGGTTACAGGAGGGCAATGGCAAATAGACATGTGGACGTCCCACATGGACAGTCTGTCTGGCACATACATGCAGAAGGCACACCCAAGAGGGCAGTCCTTTTGCCATAGCCTAACATACCAGGTGGACATATAACCATAGTTACACCTGTAACCTACGGCAGACCCTCACTGACAGCACCCTGGTTACAGGAGGGCAATGGCAAATAGACATGTGGACGTCCCACATGGACAGTCTGTCTGGCACATACATGCAGAAGGCACACCCAAGAGGGCAGTCCTTTTGCCATAGCCTAACATACCAGGTGGACATATAACCATAGTTACACCTGTAACCTACGGCAGACCCTCACTGACAGCACCCTGGTTACAGGAGGGCAATGGCAAATAGACATGTGGACGTCCCACATGGACAGTCTGTCTGGCACATACATGCAGAAGGCACAGCCAAGAGGGCAGTCCTTTTGCCATAGCCTAACATACCAGGTGGACATATAACCATAGTTACACCTGTAACCTACGGCAGACCCTCACTGACAGCACCCTGGTTACAGGAGGGCAATGGCAAATAGACATGTGGACGTCCCACATGGACAGTCTGTCTGGCACATACATGCAGAAACATACCAGGTGGACATATAACCATAGTTACACCTGTAACCTACGGCAGACCCTCACTGACAGCACCCTGGTTACAGGAGGGCAATGGCAAATAGACATGTGGACGTCCCACATGGACAGTCTGTCTGGCACATACATGCAGAAGTAACAGCCAAGAGGGCAGTCCTTTTGCCATAGCCTAACATACCAGGTGGACATATAACCATAGTTACACCTGTAACCTACGGCAGACCCTCACTGACAGCACCCTGGTTACAGGAGGGCAATGGCAAATAGACATGTGGACGTCCCACATGGACAGTCTGTCTGGCACATACATGCAGAAGGCACACCCAAGAGGGCAGTCCTTTTGCCATAGCCTAACATACCAGGTGGACATATAACCATAGTTACACCTGTAACCTACGGCAGACCCTCACTGACAGCACCCTGGTTACAGGAGGGCAATGGCAAATAGACATGTGGACGTCCCACATGGACAGTCTGTCTGGCACATACATGCAGAAGGCACACCCAAGAGGGCAGTCCTTTTGCCATAGCCTAAAATACCAGGTGGACATATAACCATAGTTACACCTGTAACCTACGGCAGACCCTCACTGACAGCACCCTGGTTACAGGAGGGCAATGGCAAATAGACATGTGGACGTCCCACATGGACAGTCTGTCTGGCACATACATGCAGAAGGCACAGCCAAGAGGGCAGTCCTTTTGCCATAGCCTAACATACCAGGTGGACATATAACCATAGTTACACCTGTAACCTACGGCAGACCCTCACTGACAGCACCCTGGTTACAGGAGGGCAATGGCAAATAGACATGTGGACGTCCAACATGGACAGTCTGTCTGGCACATACATGCAGAAGGCACAGCCAAGAGGGCAGTCCTTTTGCCATAGCCTAACATACCAGGTGGACATATAACCATAGTTACACCTGTAACCTACGGCAGACCCTCACTGACAGCACCCTGGTTACAGGAGGGCAATGGCAAATAGACATGTGGACGTCCCACATGGACAGTCTGTCTGGCACATACATGCAGAAACATACCAGGTGGACATATAACCATAGTTACACCTGTAACCTACGGCAGACCCTCACTGACAGCACCCTGGTTACAGGAGGGCAATGGCAAATAGACATGTGGACGTCCCACATGGACAGTCTGTCTGGCACATACATGCAGAAACATACCAGGTGGACATATAACCATAGTTACACCTGTAACCTACGGCAGACCCTCACTGACAGCACCCTGGTTACAGGAGGGCAATGGCAAATAGACATGTGGACGTCCCACATGGACAGTCTGTCTGGCACATACATGCAGAAACATACCAGGTGGACATATAACCATAGTTACACCTGTAACCTACGGCAGACCCTCACTGACAGCACCCTGGTTACAGGAGGGCAATGGCAAATAGACATGTGGACGTCCCACATGGACAGTCTGTCTGGCACATACATGCAGAAACATACCAGGTGGACATATAACCATAGTTACACCTGTAACCTACGGCAGACCCTCACTGACAGCACCCTGGTTACAGGAGGGCAATGGCAAATAGACATGTGGACGTCCCACATGGACAGTCTGTCTGGCACATACATGCAGAAACATACCAGGTGGACATATAACCATAGTTACACCTGTAACCTACGGCAGACCCTCACTGACAGCACCCTGGTTACAGGAGGGCAATGGCAAATAGACATGTGGACGTCCCACATGGACAGTCTGTCTGGCACATACATGCAGAAGGCACACCCAAGAGGGCAGTCCTTTTGCCATAGCCTAACATACCAGGTGGACATATAACCATAGTTACACCTGTAACCTACGGCAGACCCTCACTGACAGCACCCTGGTTACAGGAGGGCAATGGCAAATAGACATGTGGACGTCCAACATGGACAGTCTGTCTGGCACATACATGCAGAAGGCACAGCCAAGAGGGCAGTCCTTTTGCCATAGCCTAACATACCAGGTGGACATATAACCATAGTTACACCTGTAACCTACGGCAGACCCTCACTGACAGCACCCTGGTTACAGGAGGGCAATGGCAAATAGACATGTGGACGTCCCACATGGACAGTCTGTCTGGCACATACATGCAGAAGGCACACCCAAGAGGGCCGTCCTTTTGCCATAGCCTAACATACCAGGTGGACATATAACCATAGTTACACCTGTAACCTACGGCAGACCCTCACTGACAGCACCCTGGTTACAGGAGGGCAATGGCAAATAGACATGTGGACGTCCAACATGGACAGTCTGTCTGGCACATACATGCAGAAGGCACAGCCAAGAGGGCAGTCCTTTTGCCATAGCCTAACATACCAGGTGGACATATAACCATAGTTACACCTGTAACCTACGGCAGACCCTCACTGACAGCACCCTGGTTACAGGAGGGCAATGGCAAATAGACATGTGGACGTCCAACATGGACAGTCTGTCTGGCACATACATGCAGAAGGCACAGCCAAGAGGGCAGTCCTTTTGCCATAGCCTAACATACCAGGTGGACATATAACCATAGTTACACCTGTAACCTACGGCAGACCCTCACTGACAGCACCCTGGTTACAGGAGGGCAATGGCAAATAGACATGTGGACGTCCCACATGGACAGTCTGTCTGGCACATACATGCAGAAGGCACAGCCAAGAGGGCAGTCCTTTTGCCATAGCCTAACATACCAGGTGGACATATAACCATAGTTACACCTGTAACCTACGGCAGACCCTCACTGACAGCACCCTGGTTACAGGAGGGCAATGGCAAATAGACATGTGGACGTCCCACATGGACAGTCTGTCTGGCACATACATGCAGAAACATACCAGGTGGACATATAACCATAGTTACACCTGTAACCTACGGCAGACCCTCACTGACAGCACCCTGGTTACAGGAGGGCAATGGCAAATAGACATGTGGACGTCCCACATGGACAGTCTGTCTGGCACATACATGCAGAAACATACCAGGTGGACATATAACCATAGTTACACCTGTAACCTACGGCAGACCCTCACTGACAGCACCCTGGTTACAGGAGGGCAATGGCAAATAGACATGTGGACGTCCCACATGGACAGTCTGTCTGGCACATACATGCAGAAACATACCAGGTGGACATATAACCATAGTTACACCTGTAACCTACGGCAGACCCTCACTGACAGCACCCTGGTTACAGGAGGGCAATGGCAAATAGACATGTGGACGTCCCACATGGACAGTCTGTCTGGCACATACATGCAGAAACATACCAGGTGGACATATAACCATAGTTACACCTGTAACCTACGGCAGACCCTCACTGACAGCACCCTGGTTACAGGAGGGCAATGGCAAATAGACATGTGGACGTCCCACATGGACAGTCTGTCTGGCACATACATGCAGAAGGCACACCCAAGAGGGCAGTCCTTTTGCCATAGCCTAACATACCAGGTGGACATATAACCATAGTTACACCTGTAACCTACGGCAGACCCTCACTGACAGCACCCTGGTTACAGGAGGGCAATGGCAAATAGACATGTGGACGTCCAACATGGACAGTCTGTCTGGCACATACATGCAGAAGGCACAGCCAAGAGGGCAGTCCTTTTGCCATAGCCTAACATACCAGGTGGACATATAACCATAGTTACACCTGTAACCTACGGCAGACCCTCACTGACAGCACCCTGGTTACAGGAGGGCAATGGCAAATAGACATGTGGACGTCCCACATGGACAGTCTGTCTGGCACATACATGCAGAAGGCACACCCAAGAGGGCAGTCCTTTTGCCATAGCCTAACATACCAGGTGGACATATAACCATAGTTACACCTGTAACCTACGGCAGACCCTCACTGACAGCACCCTGGTTACAGGAGGGCAATGGCAAATAGACATGTGGACGTCCAACATGGACAGTCTGTCTGGCACATACATGCAGAAGGCACAGCCAAGAGGGCAGTCCTTTTGCCATAGCCTAACATACCAGGTGGACATATAACCATAGTTACACCTGTAACCTACGGCAGACCCTCACTGACAGCACCCTGGTTACAGGAGGGCAATGGCAAATAGACATGTGGACGTCCAACATGGACAGTCTGTCTGGCACATACATGCAGAAGGCACAGCCAAGAGGGCAGTCCTTTTGCCATAGCCTAACATACCAGGTGGACATATAACCATAGTTACACCTGTAACCTACGGCAGACCCTCACTGACAGCACCCTGGTTACAGGAGGGCAATGGCAAATAGACATGTGGACGTCCCACATGGACAGTCTGTCTGGCACATACATGCAGAAGGCACACCCAAGAGGGCAGTCCTTTTGCCATAGCCTAACATACCAGGTGGACATATAACCATAGTTACACCTGTAACCTACGGCAGACCCTCACTGACAGCACCCTGGTTACAGGAGGGCAATGGCAAATAGACATGTGGACGTCCAACATGGACAGTCTGTCTGGCACATACATGCAGAAGGCACAGCCAAGAGGGCAGTCCTTTTGCCATAGCCTAACATACCAGGTGGACATATAACCATAGTTACACCTGTAACCTACGGCAGACCCTCACTGACAGCACCCTGGTTACAGGAGGGCAATGGCAAATAGACATGTGGACGTCCAACATGGACAGTCTGTCTGGCACATACATGCAGAAGGCACAGCCAAGAGGGCAGTCCTTTTGCCATAGCCTAACATACCAGGTGGACATATAACCATAGTTACACCTGTAACCTACGGCAGACCCTCACTGACAGCACCCTGGTTACAGGAGGGCAATGGCAAATAGACATGTGGACGTCCCACATGGACAGTCTGTCTGGCACATACATGCAGAAGGCACAGCCAAGAGGGCAGTCCTTTTGCCATAGCCTAACATACCAGGTGGACATATAACCATAGTTACACCTGTAACCTACGGCAGACCCTCACTGACAGCACCCTGGTTACAGGAGGGCAATGGCAAATAGACATGTGGACGTCCCACATGGACAGTCTGTCTGGCACATACATGCAGAAGGAACAGCCAAGAGGGCAGTCCTTTTGCCATAGCCTAACATACCAGGTGGACATATAACCATAGTTACACCTGTAACCTACGGCAGACCCTCAGTGACAGCACCCTGGTTACAGGAGGGCAATGGCAAATAGACATGTGGACGTCCCACATGGACAGTCTGTCTGGCACATACATGCAGAAGGCACAGCCAAAAGGGCAGTCCTTTTGCCATAGCCTAACATACCAGGTGGACATATAACCATAGTTACACCTGTAACCTTCGGCAGACCCTCACTGACAGCACCCTGGTTACAGGAGGGCAATGGCAAATAGACATGTGGACGTCCCACATGGACAGTCTGTCTGGCACATACATGCAGAAACATACCAGGTGGACATATAACCATAGTTACACCTGTAACCTACGGCAGACCCTCACTGACAGCACCCTGGTTACAGGAGGGCAATGGCAAATAGACATGTGGACGTCCCACATGGACAGTCTGTCTGGCACATACATGCAGAAACATACCAGGTGGACATATAACCATAGTTACACCTGTAACCTACGGCAGACCCTCACTGACAGCACCCTGGTTACAGGAGGGCAATGGCAAATAGACATGTGGACGTCCCACATGGACAGTCTGTCTGGCACATACATGCAGAAACATACCAGGTGGACATATAACCATAGTTACACCTGTAACCTACGGCAGACCCTCACTGACAGCACCCTGGTTACAGGAGGGCAATGGCAAATAGACATGTGGACGTCCCACATGGACAGTCTGTCTGGCACATACATGCAGAAGGCACACCCAAGAGGGCAGTCCTTTTGCCATAGCCTAACATACCAGGTGGACATATAACCATAGTTACACCTGTAACCTACGGCAGACCCTCACTGACAGCACCCTGGTTACAGGAGGGCAATGGCAAATAGACATGTGGACGTCCAACATGGACAGTCTGTCTGGCACATACATGCAGAAGGCACAGCCAAGAGGGCAGTCCTTTTGCCATAGCCTAACATACCAGGTGGACATATAACCATAGTTACACCTGTAACCTACGGCAGACCCTCACTGACAGCACCCTGGTTACAGGAGGGCAATGGCAAATAGACATGTGGACGTCCCACATGGACAGTCTGTCTGGCACATACATGCAGAAACATACCAGGTGGACATATAACCATAGTTACACCTGTAACCTACGGCAGACCCTCACTGACAGCACCCTGGTTACAGGAGGGCAATGGCAAATAGACATGTGGACGTCCCACATGGACAGTCTGTCTGGCACATACATGCAGAAACATACCAGGTGGACATATAACCATAGTTACACCTGTAACCTACGGCAGACCCTCACTGACAGCACCCTGGTTACAGGAGGGCAATGGCAAATAGACATGTGGACGTCCAACATGGACAGTCTGTCTGGCACATACATGCAGAAGGCACAGCCAAGAGGGCAGTCCTTTTGCCATAGCCTAACATACCAGGTGGACATATAACCATAGTTACACCTGTAACCTACGGCAGACCCTCACTGACAGCACCCTGGTTACAGGAGGGCAATGGCAAATAGACATGTGGACGTCCCACATGGACAGTCTGTCTGGCACATACATGCAGAAACATACCAGGTGGACATATAACCATAGTTACACCTGTAACCTACGGCAGACCCTCACTGACAGCACCCTGGTTACAGGAGGGCAATGGCAAATAGACATGTGGACGTCCCACATGGACAGTCTGTCTGGCACATACATGCAGAAGGCACACCCAAGAGGGCAGTCCTTTTGCCATAGCCTAACATACCAGGTGGACATATAACCATAGTTACACCTGTAACCTACGGCAGACCCTCACTGACAGCACCCTGGTTACAGGAGGGCAATGGCAAATAGACATGTGGACGTCCCACATGGACAGTCTGTCTGGCACATACATGCAGAAACATACCAGGTGGACATATAACCATAGTTACACCTGTAACCTACGGCAGACCCTCACTGACAGCACCCTGGTTACAGGAGGGCAATGGCAAATAGACATGTGGACGTCCAACATGGACAGTCTGTCTGGCACATACATGCAGAAGGCACAGCCAAGAGGGCAGTCCTTTTGCCATAGCCTAACATACCAGGTGGACATATAACCATAGTTACACCTGTAACCTACGGCAGACCCTCACTGATAGCACCCTGGTTACAGGAGGGCAATGGCAAATAGACATGTGGACGTCCCACATGGACAGTCTGTCTGGCACATACATGCAGAAACATACCAGGTGGACATATAACCATAGTTACACCTGTAACCTACGGCAGACCCTCACTGACAGCACCCTGGTTACAGGAGGGCAATGGCAAATAGACATGTGGACGTCCAACATGGACAGTCTGTCTGGCACATACATGCAGAAGGCACAGCCAAGAGGGCAGTCCTTTTGCCATAGCCTAACATACCAGGTGGACATATAACCATAGTTACACCTGTAACCTACGGCAGACCCTCACTGATAGCACCCTGGTTACAGGAGGGCAATGGCAAATAGACATGTGGACGTCCCACATGGACAGTCTGTCTGGCACATACATGCAGAAGGCACACCCAAGAGGGCAGTCCTTTTGCCATAGCCTAACATACCAGGTGGACATATAACCATAGTTACACCTGTAACCTACGGCAGACCCTCACTGACAGCACCCTGGTTACAGGAGGGCAATGGCAAATAGACATGTGGACGTCCAACATGGACAGTCTGTCTGGCACATACATGCAGAAGGCACAGCCAAGAGGGCAGTCCTTTTGCCATAGCCTAACATACCAGGTGGACATATAACCATAGTTACACCTGTAACCTACGGCAGACCCTCACTGACAGCACCCTGGTTACAGGAGGGCAATGGCAAATAGACATGTGGACGTCCCACATGGACAGTCTGTCTGGCACATACATGCAGAAACATACCAGGTGGACATATAACCATAGTTACACCTGTAACCTACGGCAGACCCTCACTGACAGCACCCTGGTTACAGGAGGGCAATGGCAAATAGACATGTGGACGTCCAACATGGACAGTCTGTCTGGCACATACATGCAGAAGGCACAGCCAAGAGGGCAGTCCTTTTGCCATAGCCTAACATACCAGGTGGACATATAACCATAGTTACACCTGTAACCTACGGCAGACCCTCACTGACAGCACCCTGGTTACAGGAGGGCAATGGCAAATAGACATGTGGACGTCCCACATGGACAGTCTGTCTGGCACATACATGCAGAAACATACCAGGTGGACATATAACCATAGTTACACCTGTAACCTACGGCAGACCCTCACTGACAGCACCCTGGTTACAGGAGGGCAATGGCAAATAGACATGTGGACGTCCCACATGGACAGTCTGTCTGGCACATACATGCAGAAGGCACACCCAAGAGGGCAGTCCTTTTGCCATAGCCTAACATACCAGGTGGACATATAACCATAGTTACACCTGTAACCTACGGCAGACCCTCACTGACAGCACCCGGGTTACAGGAGGGCAATGGCAAATAGACATGTGGACGTCCCACATGGACAGTCTGTCTGGCACATACATGCAGAAACATACCAGGTGGACATATAACCATAGTTACACCTGTAACCTACGGCAGACCCTCACTGACAGCACCCTGGTTACAGGAGGGCAATGGCAAATAGACATGTGGACGTCCAACATGGACAGTCTGTCTGGCACATACATGCAGAAGGCACAGCCAAGAGGGCAGTCCTTTTGCCAAAGCCTAACATACCAGGTGGACATATAACCATAGTTACACCTGTAACCTACGGCAGACCCTCACTGACAGCACCCTGGTTACAGGAGGGCAATGGCAAATAGACATGTGGACGTCCCACATGGACAGTCTGTCTGGCACATACATGCAGAAACATACCAGGTGAACATATAACCATAGTTACACCTGTAACCTACGGCAGACCCTCACTGACAGCACCCTGGTTACAGGAGGGCAATGGCAAATAGACATGTGGACGTCCAACATGGACAGTCTGTCTGGCACATACATGCAGAAGGCACAGCCAAGAGGGCAGTCCTTTTGCCATAGCCTAACATACCAGGTGGACATATAACCATAGTTACACCTGTAACCTACGGCAGACCCTCACTGACAGCACCCTGGTTACAGGAGGGCAATGGCAAATAGACATGTGGACGTCCCACATGGACAGTCTGTCTGGCACATACATGCAGAAACATACCAGGTGGACATATAACCATAGTTACACCTGTAACCTACGGCAGACCCTCACTGACAGCACCCTGGTTACAGGAGGGCAATGGCAAATAGACATGTGGACGTCCAACATGGACAGTCTGTCTGGCACATACATGCAGAAGGCACAGCCAAGAGGGCAGTCCTTTTGCCATAGCCTAACATACCAGGTGGACATATAACCATAGTTACACCTGTAACCTACGGCAGACCCTCACTGACAGCACCCTGGTTACAGGAGGGCAATGGCAAATAGACATGTGGACGTCCCACATGGACAGTCTGTCTGGCACATACATGCAGAAACATACCAGGTGGACATATAACCATAGTTACACCTGTAACGCTGCCTCGGTGCTCGACCTTAATAGACAGCGCCTGAGTTCAGACTTGTAACTCTTAAAACATCTAGCTATAACTTATAGCTTTGGATTTTATAATGTGACTGTATGTTTACCCCTGACAGTATCACCTTAATTCTGTAAAGGTCAACCTGTGTTAAAAGGACAACAAGATAAGTATTGTAAATAATTGTGTATTTATTCACCAAAGGTATAAATAGACAAACTGACCAGACACCTCAAATGTTCCTTTTAAAAGGTTGAGCAGCTCTTGAGAAGTTTAAAGTCAAACGTCAAAACACTTGTTACTCCTGTCCCTAACTGTCCCTAAAAGGAACTACCAATACAAAAAAGAACCCTGGGGAGATCAGACCAGAAACTCTTATAGTGCAACAAATGAATTGTAAGAGACAAGAAATTGTGCCTTGAAAAATAACCTGTCGAACAAGTCACCTAGAACATTAAACCAGGAATTACCCTTTTAAAATGTACCTTTTGAAATGAAATGACACCTTATTATGACAACCCTTAATCCAATGCAAATAAATAGGCTACCCCCTGTTTTAAATACCTACTGTACAGTATCAACTTTCAGGAAATACTTTAGATTCACATAAATTACAGGATTGACACACTCAAAAATACCTTGTACAGAAGTGGGCCCACTTTAAGAAATAAACAAATAAAAAGCCGGCATAATATTAGCAAAAAGAAAACAAACCCCCGTTGCAGGCCTGTTGGTGATGTTGTGCACTGGAGTGGACACACCTCTTCATTCACGTGAGCCTCGTTGCCAAAGTTAGTTCACCCCACGGAACGTGGAGAGCTAAAGTTGACAGGACGTTCTTTACACAGTTCCAGAACTGACAGACGACTGGTCTTACCCACGTCCTACGATGCCAGAGGTGCACCCAGCTTTCCTGGTCGCAGGGTGCGCTATCTGGTTCTTAGCAGCACAGTCTTTGTACTCTCCAAACGAACGTTGTGTCCGAAAGTCTTTCTGTTCCGGACATTTGCGCTAGACACTAGTGTCTGATAATCATTAGCCTCGGTAGCTTGAGACTATCATAACAGTAGGCTGCAACGCAGCCGTAGGCTTACTTACTGCAGTAATAATAATCACGGAACTGGTCTCGAAATCAGTCCTGCAAATCTGTTCACACTCAAACAGATGAGCTTCAAAATCCAGTCTTAAACACTTATAAAGTCACGGTAATGTTTTACCAAACACACCGGCGTGGCGGCGTCATATCATCACACACCAAACTTCCTCCTGCCAAACTCACAACGCACACTCATTTCTTCCCTTGTCCCACCCCAAAACCAATGAAAAACCCAGAAAAGTGATGGACCCTCCTATCGACCAATCAGAGCTAGTAAACAAGAAAAACATAGCGGAACATCATGTTAGGCTGATCTCTTAAGGTGGGCTGATCTCTTAAGGTGGACTGATCTCTTAAGGTAGAATAGCTTCTAGCTGTTAAGGACCTGTTGCATACCAACTTGACTGCATATTGCTATTGTTTGACACAATAATGACTCAAGGCACATAAAAACGCTGGGGAATTTACCCAGGGGTTACATCCTCCCCCCTCTAAACGTCTGAATGTCCTCATCAGACTTCCTACAACATAACAAATCTTTCAGACAGTCATATTTGGCTATAGAAGGGGAGTAGGGACTGGGGCTTGGAAAAGGGCAGGGCAGATGAACAGGGATGTGTCTGTATTTCTGCTGATGGATATTCTCATCCCCCTGTGTACCACGACCACTGGTTCGTCTACAGAATGGCCAGGGGCATCATAAGTTAGTCGAGTGACCGGCTTAACTTCCCTCTTGGGACGTGGGGCACAGAGAACTTCTGTAGCTCCACCGGACGATCCTTCAGCAGTGACGTCTGTCACGTCTTCCTCTTCAAGCCCTACGACCCGTACAGGGTCCTCTAGTTGGGGCACATTCTCTATCTCTTGGGGCACATTCTCTATCTCCTCTTCTTCTGCAGAAAGTTGGCCAGCCTCACTGTCTGAGGTATCCAGAGCTTCGTCCTGGATATAAGGAACATTGTTCTGAGGCAAGACTTGACTCAGCAGTTGTTCGAAAGGCTTTAGTGCCTCAGGGACACATTTTGGGAAATTAGAGATGTATACAGAACTCTCATCTTCAGACTCTGACATCTCAGAGGGTTCCGCTTCTTCGTCCTCCTTTTCATCCTCTTGTGTGTCCGCTCTGTTGGCTGCTCGGGTGACAGGCCGACACGGTACATTGGCCTCTTCGGGACCATTCGAAAACCTCACCAAACATCCTATAGGGAGGAGATGGTCACGGTGAAGGGTTTTCACAATGCATCTTCCGCGCTCAGGCTTTAGCCGGTACACTGGTATGTTAGAGAGTTTCTCGGTGATAACATAGGGGATGGAGAACCATCGATCACTCAGTTTATGCTTCCCCGTCAATCCTGTGGCCCGAATGAGTACTCGATCCCCTTTTTCTAGGACCTGGTTTCTCACATTGGCATCGTAACGTCTCTTATTTCTGTTGTGTGTTTGGTCAGCTGCATCAACTGCCAGTTGATAAGCATGTTTCAATTCAGCCCTCATCTTGTCCACATATTGTAGGTACGTGGTTTCATCTTCGCCATCTGGTGAGATCCCGAACGCCACGTCAACTGGAAGCCTTGCCTCTCGGCCAAACATTAAGGAATATGGCGAGTAACCAGTGGCGTCATTCCGGCTGCAGTTGTACGCATGTACCAGCAAGCTCACATGCTGGCTCCATTTCTGCTTCTGTGCAGGGTTTAGTGTCCCCAGCATAGAAAGAAGGGTGCGGTTAAACCGCTCTGGTTGCGGGTCACCTTGTGGATGATAAGGGGATGTTCTTGACTTCCTTATACCCAACATTCCTAGGAGCTGCTTGATAAGGTGGCTTTCAAAGTCCCGCCCCTGGTCGGAGTGAATGCGGGCAGGCAGACCATAGTGTACAAAGTACTGTTCCACCAAGACCTTGGCTACAGTCGAGGCTCGTTGATCCTTCGTGGTGAAGGCTTGAGCGTAGCGGGTGAAGTGGTCTGTAACCACTAAGACATTTGCAGTTCCTCTTGAATCCGGCTCTATGGACAGGAAGTCCATGCAAACCAAGTCCATAGGACCACTGCTGGTAATTTGGTGCAAAGTTGCAGCTTTGTGAGGCAGTGTTTTACGGGCCACACATCTGCCACAAGTCTTTATGTACTGCGTTATATCAGCCACCATTCTCGGCCAATAGAATCTGTCTTTTGCCAGAGCCGTTATCCTCTCAACTCCCAGATGACCTGCATCGTCATGCAGTGACTGGAGAACAGTGAGTCGGTAGTCACTTGGTAGGACAAGCTGCAGTGCATCTGATCCAGATGGTCCAATTTTCTTTCTGTATAACAGTCCATTTTTCACCACTAGTTTGGGTGCTTCCCTAGCCAGTAGCATAGCATCTGGATCTGTACTTTTCACCTTTGTGGGCCAGGTTCCATTCCTTAAGCCCCGTTTGGCCACGCCTATGAGGGGGTCTAGGTCCTGGGCTGTCTTTAGTTTGTCCTGGCTCATTAGCTCCAGAGGATGTAGTGCCAGCTGGGCTGGAAAGGCGTAGGCTTCCGGAATGGCATCTGGCGAAGCTCCAAGCTGGTCTATCATCCGGTGGGGATTTTTTGGAGAATGAGATACGCTTGCCTGCCGACAAATGGCTTTGACGCCAGCCAATGGGATGTGCTTCCAGCCTTCCTCAGTGTCCATGGCATTCCTGGACAGCCAATCAGCATCCACATTGTCTCGCCCCGGCTTGTAGATAATGTCAAAATCATAGGTGGTTAGAGCCGCCAACCACCGATGACCGGCAGCATTTAACTTTGCTGAGGACAGCACATATGTTACCGGGTTGTTGTCCGTTCTGACACTGAACCTGGCTCCATAAAGGTAGTCGTGAAATGTATCCACGACTGCCCACTTTAAGGAGAGAAACTCTAGTTGGTGTATAGGATAGTTGCGTTCGGCTGGGCTTAGCTTCCTGCTAGCGAAGGCTACAGGTCTTAACCCCTCCGGGTATTCTTGGTTTAACACAGCCCCAAGACCATCCAAGCTGGCATCGATGTGGAGGATATAGGGTTTGTTGGGGTCTGCAAAGGCAAGTACAGGGGCATGGGTAAGGCTATGCATTATCTGTTGGAAAGCTTCAGTGCAGGCCGGCGTCCAGCGCTCTCCAAAAGGCTCCGAAACCTTGAAGTATTCAGACTTTGCTTTAGACGTTTGCCTTCCCCGCTGCACTGGTGGGTAGCCTTTTGTCAGTTCAGTTAGTGGGCGAACTATAGAGGAGTAGCCCTTTATGAACTTCCTGTAGTAGCCACAGAAACCCAGGAAAGACTGCAAGCTCTTGAGGCTGGTAGGTGGCTTCCAATGCGCCACTGCTGCTATTTTATCTGGGTCTGTGGCTATCCCGTCTTCAGACACTATGTGTCCCACATATTTAACCTGGGGTTGGCAAAACTGACATTTGTCAATTGACAGCTTGAGACCATACTCTTCCAGACGGTCTAGGACCTTCAACAGTCGCTCTTCGTGTTCCTCCAATGTCCTTCCAAACACGATTATGTCGTCCAGGTAGACTAGACACTGTAGAAGGTTCATGTCCCCCACCGCCCTTTCCATAAGCCTCTGGAAAGTGGCTGGGGCCCCGGTTATGCCTTGAGGCATGCGCTCAAACTGGTAGAATCCTAGTGGACATATGAATCCTGTTTTCTCTTTATCTTCATCTGACATGGCGATTTGATAGTATCCACTACGGAGGTCCAGCACAGAGAACCATTTACAACCTGTGAGACAGGCTAAGGCATCGTCGATTCGAGGTAGGGTGTATTGGTCAGGTATTGTACGGGAATTGAGAGTGCGATAATCAATGCACATTCGGATCTTGCCATTTTTCTTTCGGGCTATTACTATGGGAGAGGCGTAGGGGCTGCGTGACTCTTTGATGATACCAGCAGCAAGGAGCTCCTGCAGATGGCGGCGGACGTCGTCAATTTCAGCTGGGGCAAGCCGTCGGACACGCTCTCTGAAAGGACGGGAATCACTAAGCCGGATGTTATGCTCAACCTCTTTCGCCAGCCCCACATCCCACTCCTCCAGTGAGAAAACCCCAGACCTTTGCGCCAGCTTTTCTGCCACCCGCTCTTTCCACATCTCAGGGATAGGGGAGCTGCCGAAGTCAAAAAGTGAAGGGTCAATGGATTTACCAGGTGTTCTCTCTAGTTTGACTTCTGTGGCTATGTCAGCTTTGTGAACATGTGCAATGACTGTTCCCTTGGGAATGGCCTTCAACTTCATGGATTCATTTTTAAGAACAACTGAGAAACGGTTCACATCCATCTGA
Organism: Electrona antarctica; assembly: GCF_951216825.1. Taxonomy (NCBI): domain Eukaryota; kingdom Metazoa; phylum Chordata; class Actinopteri; order Myctophiformes; family Myctophidae; genus Electrona; species Electrona antarctica. The sequence continues at coordinate 478,077 of NC_136792.1, forward strand.
CAGGGTAGAAGAACACATGGGGGCATTAACACTCCAGCTGGGAGTGCTCCAGTGGATGGGGTCTCTATTAGTAAAACATTGTGACGGAGTGACACGTTGGTAGTCACTTTGCAAATAGCATGGCATTCAGCTCCAGGGGGAATGGTAAGTGGACCTGGGCCTGCCCACTTTATCACAGCCACAGGGTCATCGGCTGAGATGAGTGAAGTCAAGTCAGATGGCTGTGCACTCACTCGCCAAGAGTGTACTGTATCTCCTCTGGCTGCCGCGTGCATGACTTTAGGCTCGTGGTTGTATGACCTGGCATTGGTTCCAATAATGACAGGAACCTGTTCAGGGCCATTCGCTTCAGGGCACACCAATGCCAACACTAGCTTCAGGGCACTCTGGACATCATCAGGGAAAACCACTTCCACTGTCACAAAGCCTTTGTATGGGTAGCTTGACTGGCTTAAACCCCACAGGCCCAAATTGGAAATAGGGTGAATGGGGAGGTGTGACAGGTGTTGGTCATACCAGCCTTCAAAGATTATAGAGACGTTGGAGCCACTGTCCATCAGAGCAGTGCACTGATGTCCCTCAATTTGCACTGTTCCAAATGAGGACTCGCCTACTAGACCAGGGGGGAAACTGGCTGTCCCCTGAGCCTCAACATTGTTCTTATGGACAGAACCACCCTTCTCTTGTCCGGTTGCAAGCTCTTTCTGGTTGCGCTTGAGCCTTTGCATAGACTGTAGTAGTTTCCTGATCACCTTCTGGGGATTTTCAGGAGCACGACAGTTTGTGGCTATGTGGCCTTCATCTCCACATCGGTAGCAATAAAACTCGTCTCCTCCTCTAGATGACTTTGCTCCTTCCTTTGCTCCTTTGTTGAACCTGTAGTTATTTGCTTTTTCTTCATTAGGTGTGGCCATTTTGCTGTGGGTTACCGTCAGTACACTCATTTGGCTCTGTAGACTTGTTACTTGTCTTCTTAATGCTTCAACCTCAGAATCAGACTGATGCTCAGCCTTCTTGCTCCCCTTGGGTGTAGTAGATTCTGAGCTTTGACTGGGGGCCTCCTGTCCGCCCACGGTCAACTGTAGAACTAGGGACTGAAGCTCTTTTATTTGACTTTTCAGTTCATCCATCTCAGACGGCTTAACTTTAGCATCGTCAGAAGCACGTACCTGGCGCACTGTAGAGTTCAAGTTTTTCCGAGCAGCATCATGGTCTTCCTCCCCACGAATTTCATTCAACAGTTGCATGAATGTGGGAGGGTTGCTTTTCCGTTCCCTCAGCCGCAACTTGAGGAGCATGATGTCAGATTCCACAGCACCCCGGAGAAGCTGCTCCAGTCTTGCACGATCCCGCTGACCACGAAGTAGGCCACCTTTCTGTACAACTTTAGTGAGCAGGTTCTCCAACCTTCTCAGAAAATCTGAAAGTCGCTCTGTAGGTCGTTGCTTCATGGACCTGAAGGTGAAATAGAGGTCTTCACCGGTTTCCGAAGTGCCAAATGCATTCTCCAACGCATCCAAATACTCTTCAGCACCAGCGTCAGGGTCATTGGACCGTACTGCTTGAATAATCTCTAGGGCTGGGCCTTTTAAACTCTCAACTATTCGTTTGCGTTTTTCTTTATCAGAACAGTCACATTCCTCCATCATCAGTTTGGCTTGCTCCAACCAGTTATCATGAGACTCTTCGCCGGCTGGTGTAGGGACTACACCCGAGTAGACCCGCAGGCGCCTGAATGCATTGTTTTCTGGTGTAGGACGCATAGTTTTGGCGAGCAACTCTCCAACAGCTCGAATAATAGAGGCTGGTGAATCATCTTGCTGTGGAGAGCGTCCCTGAAGGAGTGCTTGAACATCATCAAAAGTCTTTCCTTCAGCATCCAGTAGTTGTTTTAGTTTGCTTGTGAACTCATCGGCGGGGGAAGAGGGGGCTGGGCCAGTGTGTATTATTGTCACCTTCCAGACAACTCCACCAACCGGGGAAATCAGTTCAATGGGAGCCAATGCAGGGTCAACAATGCATTTGCATTCACATAACATCACTTCACTATCCAGACGGGATATGAACTTATTGGCCCTTACTCGTACTCTTCCAAAAGCTTTGACAGTTTCAGCAGTGGTCTCAACATCGGCAATGTCTGTGTCTTTTTGCATGCCACTTAACGCAATGGAATAGGCAGGCTGTATCCCAACTTCTTTGCACCACGCAAGTAGTTCTGTGGTTAATTGGGGGTCTGGGGAGTGGGCCATTTTGAATAACGGAATGGGGACAGTTCAGTTTTAAACCTAGTTTTGGGGTACAATTTAATGCAAAGTCACAAAATAAATCCTATCTCAGCAGTGCTTCCATTTATGTAACGCTGCCTCGGTGCTCGACCTTAATAGACAGCGCCTGAGTTCAGACTTGTAACTCTTAAAACATCTAGCTATAACTTATAGCTTTGGATTTTATAATGTGACTGTATGTTTACCCCTGACAGTATCACCTTAATTCTGTAAAGGTCAACCTGTGTTAAAAGGACAACAAGATAAGTATTGTAAATAATTGTGTATTTATTCACCAAAGGTATAAATAGACAAACTGACCAGACACCTCAAATGTTCCTTTTAAAAGGTTGAGCAGCTCTTGAGAAGTTTAAAGTCAAACGTCAAAACACTTGTTACTCCTGTCCCTAACTGTCCCTAAAAGGAACTACCAATACAAAAAAGAACCCTGGGGAGATCAGACCAGAACTCTTATAGTGCAACAAATGAATTGTAAGAGACAAGAAATTGTGCCTTGAAAAATAACCTGTCGAACAAGTCACCTAGAACATTAAACCAGGAATTACCCTTTTAAAATGTACCTTTTGAAATGAAATTACACCTTATTATGACAACCCTTAATCCAATGCAAATAAATAGGCTACCCCCTGTTTTAAATACCTACTGTACAGTATCAACTTTCAGGAAATACTTTAGATTCACATAAATTACAGGATTGACACACTCAAAAATACCTTGTACAGAAGTGGGCCCACTTTAAGAAATAAACAAATAAAAAGCCGGCATAATATTAGCAAAAAGAAAACAAACCCCCGTTGCAGGCCTGTTGGTGATGTTGTGCACTGGAGTGGACACACCTCTTCATTCACGTGAGCCTCGTTGCCAAAGTTAGTTCACCCCACGGAACGTGGAGAGCTAAAGTTGACAGGACGTTCTTTACACAGTTCCAGAACTGACAGACGACTGGTCTTACCCACGTCCTACGATGCCAGAGGTGCACCCAGCTTTCCTGGTCGCAGGGTGCGCTATCTGGTTCTTAGCAGCACAGTCTTTGTACTCTCCAAACGAACGTTGTGTCCGAAAGTCTTTCTGTTCCGGACATTTGCGCTAGACACTAGTGTCTGATAATCATTAGCCTCGGTAGCTTGAGACTATCATAACAGTAGGCTGCAACGCAGCCGTAGGCTTACTTACTGCAGTAATAATAATCACGGAACTGGTCTCGAAATCAGTCCTGCAAATCTGTTCACACTCAAACAGATGAGCTTCAAAATCCAGTCTTAAACACTTATAAAGTCACGGTAATGTTTTACCAAACACACCGGCGTGGCGGCGTCATATCATCACACACCAAACTTCCTCCTGCCAAACTCACAACGCACACTCATTTCTTCCCTTGTCCCACCCCAAAACCAATGAAAAACCCAGAAAAGTGATGGACCCTCCTATCGACCAATCAGAGCTAGTAAACAAGAAAAACATAGCGGAACATCATGTTAGGCTGATCTCTTAAGGTGGGCTGATCTCTTAAGGTGGACTGATCTCTTAAGGTAGAATAGCTTCTAGCTGTTAAGGATCTGTTGCATACCAACTTGACTGCATATTGCTATTGTTTGACACAATAATGACTCAAGGCACATCAAAACGCTGGGGAATTTACCCAGGGGTTACACACCTGTAACCTACGGCAGACCCTCACTGACAGCACCCTGGTTACAGGAGGGCAATGGCAAATAGACATGTGGACGTCCCACATGGACAGTCTGTCTGGCACATACATGCAGAAGGCACACCCAAGAGGGCAGTCCTTTTGCCATAGCCTAACATACCAGGTGGACATATAACCATAGTTACACCTGTAACCTACGGCAGACCCTCACTGACAGCACCCTGGTTACAGGAGGGCAATGGCAAATAGACATGTGGACGTCCCACATGGACAGTCTGTCTGGCACATACATGCAGAAACATACCAGGTGGACATATAACCATAGTTACACCTGTAACCTACGGCAGACCCTCACTGACAGCACCCTGGTTACAGGAGGGCAATGGCAAATAGACATGTGGACGTCCAACATGGACAGTCTGTCTGGCACATACATGCAGAAGGCACAGCCAAGAGGGCAGTCCTTTTGCCATAGCCTAACATACCAGGTGGACATATAACCATAGTTACACCTGTAACCTACGGCAGACCCTCACTGACAGCACCCTGGTTACAGGAGGGCAATGGCAAATAGACATGTGGACGTCCCACATGGACAGTCTGTCTGGCACATACATGCAGAAACATACCAGGTGGACATATAACCATAGTTACACCTGTAACCTACGGCAGACCCTCACTGACAGCACCCTGGTTACAGGAGGGCAATGGCAAATAGACATGTGGACGTCCAACATGGACAGTCTGTCTGGCACATACATGCAGAAGGCACAGCCAAGAGGGCAGTCCTTTTGCCATAGCCTAACATACCAGGTGGACATATAACCATAGTTACACCTGTAACCTACGGCAGACCCTCACTGACAGCACCCTGGTTACAGGAGGGCAATGGCAAATAGACATGTGGACGTCCCACATGGACAGTCTGTCTGGCACATACATGCAGAAACATACCAGGTGGACATATAACCATAGTTACACCTGTAACCTACGGCAGACCCTCACTGACAGCACCCTGGTTACAGGAGGGCAATGGCAAATAGACATGTGGACGTCCAACATGGACAGTCTGTCTGGCACATACATGCAGAAGGCACAGCCAAGAGGGCAGTCCTTTTGCCATAGCCTAACATACCAGGTGGACATATAACCATAGTTACACCTGTAACCTACGGCAGACCCTCACTGACAGCACCCTGGTTACAGGAGGGCAATGGCAAATAGACATGTGGACGTCCCACATGGACAGTCTGTCTGGCACATACATGCAGAAACATACCAGGTGGACATATAACCATAGTTACACCTGTAACCTACGGCAGACCCTCACTGACAGCACCATGGTTACAGGAGAGCAATGGCAAATAGACATGTGGACGTCCAACATGGACAGTCTGTCTGGCACATACATGCAGAAGGCACAGCCAAGAGGGCAGTCCTTTTGCCATAGCCTAACATACCAGGTGGACATATAACCATAGTTACACCTGTAACCTACGGCAGACCCTCACTGACAGCACCCTGGTTACAGGAGGGCAATGGCAAATAGACATGTGGACGTCCCACATGGACAGTCTGTCTGGCACATACATGCAGAAACATACCAGGTGGACATATAACCATAGTTACACCTGTAACCTACGGCAGACCCTCACTGACAGCACCCTGGTTACAGGAGGGCAATGGCAAATAGACATGTGGACGTCCAACATGGACAGTCTGTCTGGCACATACATGCAGAAGGCACAGCCAAGAGGGCAGTCCTTTTGCCATAGCCTAACATACCAGGTGGACATATAACCATAGTTACACCTGTAACCTACGGCAGACCCTCACTGACAGCACCCTGGTTACAGGAGGGCAATGGCAAATAGACATGTGGACGTCCCACATGGACAGTCTGTCTGGCACATACATGCAGAAACATACCAGGTGGACATATAACCATAGTTACACCTGTAACCTACGGCAGACCCTCACTGACAGCACCCTGGTTACAGGAGGGCAATGGCAAATAGACATGTGGACGTCCAACATGGACAGTCTGTCTGGCACATACATGCAGAAGGCACAGCCAAGAGGGCAGTCCTTTTGCCATAGCCTAACATACCAGGTGGACATATAACCATAGTTACACCTGTAACCTACGGCAGACCCTCACTGACAGCACCCTGGTTACAGGAGGGCAATGGCAAATAGACATGTGGACGTCCCACATGGACAGTCTGTCTGGCACATACATGCAGAAGGCACAGCCAAGAGGGCAGTCCTTTTGCCATAGCCTAACATACCAGGTGGACATATAACCATAGTTACACCTGTAACCTACGGCAGACCCTCACTGACAGTACCCTGGTTACATCTGTAACCTAAACACACACCCTAATTTGCATAGTTCACACCCTCAAATTAGCATAAGACATACCCCCCAAATCAACGGAGGACACCCCCCTAGTATGTGTAAGTCACGCATACACATCAGCATGAACCACGCCCCGCATTAATGTTAGACACACCCCCTGATTAGCATGATCCACGCCCCCTACTTAACACCCATGCATTAGCATGAACCACACGGCCAACTTTTTGTAAGACACACCCCTAAATGAGTGTAAGACACACCCCCTGATTAGCATGAGCCACACCCCCTAATTAGCATGAATTACACCCATACATTAGCATGTACCCTGCCCCAAATTAGCAGTAGACACACCCCTAAATGAGTGTAGACACACCCCCTGATTAGCATGGTGTAGTCATGGTGTAGCATGTATGGAGGCATGCCCAAGAGGACACTTTGTCATCCCAAAGGGACAGTCAAATGGGATGGATTAAGGTTTGCCCAAATGGACATGGTCAATATTATTTTGCTCCTATTTCTGTTCTGGACCACCACACGCTACCATAATGCATGTGCGCTATCAGGGGCTATCAAAGAATACATGGTAACAAGGTGTAGTCTTTATATATCACAGTTCTGGAGCTATGGCCATTTGAATTTGAAGAATGCTACACTATAACATGCCAAGGGGACATTTGGCTTATAACCTCACACTAAATCCAAATTTTGATCATGCAAAGACTGGTCCCTGGAGTTAAAACTCGGCATATTCTGATAGAGCATTGAAAGGTGATTGAACTGACCACTGTTTGGTTGCCATAGCACCTACAGAACTCATGAAATAGTTTAAAAATGTGCTGTTTGTGCAAAACCCTGATGTTACATAGCATGTATGGAGGCATGCCCAAGAGGACACTTTGTCATCCCAAAGGGACAGTCAAATGGGATGGATTAAGGTTTGCCCAAATGGACATGGTCAATATTATTTTGCTCCTATTTCTGTTCTGGACCACCACACGCTACCATAATGCATGTGCGCTATCAGGGGCTATCAAAGAATACATGGTAACAAGGTGTAGTCTTTATATATCACAGTTCTGGAGCTATGGCCATTTGAATTTGAAGAATGCTACACTATAACATGCCAAGGGGACATTTGGCTTATAACCTCACACTAAATCCAAATTTTGATCATGCAAAGACTGGTCCCTGGAGTTAAAACTCTGCATATTCTGATAGAGCATTGAAAGGTGATTGAACTGACCACTGTTTGGTTGCCATAGCACCTACAGAACTCATGAAATAGTTTAAAAATGTGCTGTTTGTGCAAAACCCTGATGTTACATAGCATGTATGGAGGCATGCCCAAGAGGACACTTTGTCATCCCAAAGGGACAGTCAAATGGGATGGATTAAGGTTTGCCCAAATGGACATGGTCAATATTATTTTGCTCCTATTTCTGTTCTGGACCACCACACGCTACCATAATGCATGTGCGCTATCAGGGGCTATCAAAGAATACATGGTAACAAGGTGTAGTCTTTATATATCACAGTTCTGGAGCTATGGCCATTTGAATTTGAAGAATGCTACACTATAACATGCCAAGGGGACATTTGGCTTATAACCTCACACTAAATCCAAATTTTGATCATGCAAAGACTGGTCCCTGGAGTTAAAACTCTGCATATTCTGATAGAGCATTGAAAGGTGATTGAACTGACCACTGTTTGGTTGCCATAGCACCTACAGAACTCATGAAATAGTTTAAAAATGTGCTGTTTGTGCAAAACCCTGATGTTACATAGCATGTATGGAGGCATGCCCAAGAGGACACTTTGTCATCCCAAAGGGACAGTCAAATGGGATGGATTAAGGTTTGCCCAAATGGACATGGTCAATATTATTTTGCTCCTATTTCTGTTCTGGACCACCACACGCTACCATAATGCATGTGCGCTATCAGGGGCTATCAAAGAATACATGGTAACAAGGTGTAGTCTTTATATATCACAGTTCTGGAGCTATGGCCATTTGAATTTGAAGAATGCTACACTATAACATGCCAAGGGGACATTTGGCTTATTAACCTCACACTAAATCCAAATTCTGATCCAAAGACTGGTCACTGGAGTTAAAACTCTGCATATTCTGATAGAGCATTGAAAGGTGATTGAACTGACCACTGTTTGGTTGCCATAGCACCTACAGAACTAATTAAATCGTTTAGAAAGGTCCTGTTTGTGCAAAACCCTGATGTTACATAGCATGTATGGAGGCATGCCCAAGAGGACACTTTGTCATCCCAAAGGGACAGTCAAATGGGATGGATTAAGGTTTGCCCAAATGGACATGGTCAATATTATTTTGCTCCTATTTCTGTTCTGGACCACCACACGCTACCATAATGCATGTGCGCTATCGGGGGCTATCGAAGAATACATGGTAACAAGGTGTAGTCATTATATATCACAGTTCTGGCGCTATGGCCATTTAAATTTGAAGAATGCTACACTATAACATGCCAAGGGGACATTTGGCTTATTAACATCACACTAAATCCAAATTTTGATCCAAAGACTGGTCCCTGGAGTTAAAACTCGGCATATTCTGATAGAGCATTGAAAGGTGATTGAACTGACCACTGTTTGGTTGCCATAGCACCTACAGAACTCATGAAATAGTTTAGAAAGGTCCCGTTTGTGCAAAACCCTGATGTTACATAGCATGTATGGAGGCATGCCCAAGAGGACACTTTGTCATCCCAAAGGGACAGTCAAATGGGATGGATTACTGTTGCATGTCCTCTCTGTGCATTGCAGTGGGGTTTGTGAGTCCAAACAGGTGGTGGCTTGCTAATTGAGACACCTGAAATTGTTTGAGAGTTGATTAGTGTCTTTTTGGGCAAGTGTCAAACGTGGCCATGTTTTCCTTCACATGCCAGAGGGACTGTCCCTTTGGGATGTGAACGTGTCCTTATGTAATATCAGGAAGTGCTCTCTCTACTTCAACTGTACAGCTTCTGACAAACTCAAACAGGACAGGAGGGTAATTTAGACATCAAAGAAAAAGGAGCACCTGATGTATATTTAGCACCAAGTTACCCAAAATGTGTCTTTAGCAGTGATGGTCGTCGAGGCGGAAGAAAGGAAGTCAAGCAGGTTGTCGTCACATTCTGATCAGTTTTATTGAACAGAATAACTCAGTACAAGGCTTTCCACGGGCGGAAGGCCCCGTGAAATACATGAAGTCACATCATAGCTAATCAGTGTGGACTCTGCTAGTTTCACAGCGTCTGCAGTATTTACTAACTTCTAAGTCCCGCCTCCCTAGAAACTCACAGGATCTTCCGGTGAAGGAGGAGGGACCCATAGCATTCAGCTCATGTGTCACTCTATAAGTTTTATACCAAATAAGACTAATTCAATATCTATACTATATATGAAGTATGCCGAACACATGTAATGAAATTGTTCAAACTATATTGTTAACCAGTCTAAATGATTAAGCACAAATACACAGTGTAGATTCATGTCAATTCTGGAGCAGAGGAGAAGCAGAGAGCTTGAAGCTCCCTGCACACATGCACAGCTGTTGGATTAGCAGTTTGAGATAGGAGCGATTCCTATGGTCAGAAACAGCTCCCCCGTCCCCCCTGGGGTGTTTTAGCTGATTGTAAATAACTAAGCAAGATTAGAAACAGCACCCAGACCCCCTGGGGTGCCTGGCAGCATTCTTAACTGTGTTAGTCACCACAGTATCGCATTGTCTCAACTTAGTTCTGTGTCCTGTGCACACTGACACTGTGTGTCAACTGTCTATTAAAATATCAACTGATTGATATATACGTGTCCATGTCTATAAAATATCCATCACACCAATCACAAACATTCAATCAAGAACTAAGTACTCTGCTGCACTAATTATCATGAGATCAAACACTGCTGCACAGAATAGGTACAATCAAGCAAACAAGGTCATCATGACATGAACTCATAGTTCAAGTGGCTCTTACAGGTGCTATGGCAACCACATAGTGTTAGTTTAAAGACAACTTTAGTTTTTTTCAACCAAGGTTCATGTTTTAGGTTGTTATTAGTTTTAGGGATTTTAGCTGTTTTTGAAAGGGGGCCGGGGGCATTCGAGCATGGGGCTAAATATGTATTTTTTTACAAAATATTATGGCGATTTTTTTTTTTTATTATTTACTATAGTCCTAATAAACCCCAGGAAATTACATCTGGCCACAAAAAAAATCACAGGATCTACTCAAGAATATGTTTCACATGAGTTGCCACATTATTTATTTTGAACCAACATTTGGCAACTAAACTAAAATAAAAACAAAACTACTAAACTACTAACAACAATAAAACAAATTACAAATTAATTATTTTCTGCAATGGCCTCCTCCCTTCCTTCCTTTGCTCCTCCTTCCTTCTTCTGTTGCTTCTCGTCCAACTGGAAATATTAAAATAATACAGTCAGACAATGAGATGACTGTCTCATTTTGTGCACATTGAGGTCAAGGGGTCATTGTACTCTTTGCATTGGCCTGGTTTTCGGACATGCCGACTGGACTGTCCCTTTGGGATGTGGATGTGTCCTCTTGGGCATGCCTCCATACATGTTATGTAACATCAGTATTTTGCACACAAGCAGCACGTCTTGAGGGCTTTTTTTAAGTTCTGTAGGGGCTATGACCACCAAACAGTGGTCAGTTTACTCACCTTTCAATGCTCTTTCAGAATATGTCTAGTTCTAGCCCCATAGACCAGTCTTTGGATGAAAAAAATGGGTTTTAGTGTGAGTTTTTATTTTAGGATGTTGAACATTCAAATTGCCTTATCTCCAAAACCGTGATAGATGACGACTACACCTTGTTACCACGTATTATTTGATAGCCCTAGATAGCACACATGAAATAGCGCAGCTTTGGGTTGTCCAGAATAGAAAAAGGAGCAAAAGAGCAACGACCATGTCCATTCGGGCATGCATATCTCGGCCTCAAACCCTTTTTGGCTGCGGATCGACCGTAAGACCACCTGAGGACCCCAGATTTTCAGCAACGATACTCCTCATGCCCAACAATCAGAATCTAGAAGCTGGCCTTCGTACATACTGTGGGGAAAAAAGTGCTTCACTTTGGGGCCTCAGGATGGTCATAGAGGCTACACCCCTAACAACCATTTCACCAAAAGTTGATCATTTGCGGCAAACCTTTTTTCTACAGTTGCTGAGGTTATGATTTTGACATATGTTGATCGGCACTCGAAGTAGGGCATCCCTGCGGTGGTTTCACGGCTCTAGGTGTCTTGGGAGGCGTGCAAATGTCGTGTCCATCTTGCATGTAAATGAAGGGATTTTTGAGGCAGTGATTTCATGGCATAGGCTATGCCGAAGGGACTGTCTCCATGGGATGTCAGCACGTCCCCTTGGGCATGTCCCAATACAAGTTATGTAACATCAGTATTTTGCACAAAGCAGCACGTCTTGAGGGCTTTTTTAAAGTTCTGTAGGGGCTATGACCACCAAACAGTGGTCAGTTTACTCACCTTTCAATGCTCTTTCAGAATATGTCTAGTTCTAGCCCCAGAGACCAGTCTTTGGATGAAAAAATGGGTTTTAGTGTGAGTTGCAGCAGCAAATGTCACCTTGGCATGTTTTTATTTTAGGATGTTGAACATTCAAATTGCCCTATCTCCATAACCGTGATAGATAATGACTACACCTTGTTACAACGCATTATTTGATAGCCCTAGATAGCACACATGAAATAGCGCAGCTTTGGGTTGTCCAGAATAGAAATAGGAGCAAAAGAGCAACGACCATGTCCATTCGGGCATGCCTTGATCCATCCCATATCTCGGCCTCAAACCCTTTTTGGCTGCGGATCGACCGTAAGACCACCTGAGGACCCCAGATTTTCAGCAACGATACTCCTCATGCCCAACAATCAGAATCTAGAAGCTGGCCTTCGTACATACTGTGGGAAAAAAGTGCTTCACTTTGGGGCCTCAGGATGGTCCTAGAGGCTACACCACTAACAACCTTTTGACCAAAGGTTGATCATTTGCGGCAAACTTTTTTTCTACAGTTGCTGAGGTTATGATTTTGACATATGTTGATCGGCACTCGATGTAGGGCATCCCTGCGGTGGTTTCACGGCTCTAGGTGTCTTGGGAGGCGTGCAAATGTCGTGTCCATCTCGCATGTAAATGAAGGGATTTTTGAGGCAGTGATTTCATGGCATAGGCTATGCCGAAGAGACTGTCTCCATGGGATGTCAGCACGTCCCCTTGGGCATGTCCCAATACAAGTTATGTAACATCAGTATTTTGCACAAAGCAGCACGTCTTGAGGGCTTTTTTAAAGTTCTGTAGGGGCTATGACCACCAAACAGTGGTCAGTTTCATCACCTTTCAATGCTCTTTCAGATTATGTCTATTTTTGGCCCCAGAGACCAGTCTTTGGATGACAAATGGGTTCTTGTGTGAGTCGAAGAAGCGTTTCTCAGCCAAAACCTCATCAAATGGAACGATACTTTACAGGGAATCTAAATACAGCCTTATAAGCCACGTCCCAGACAATCAGGCCTGTAGCACCTTTCTAAGGTGAACTTTAGCACATTTTTAAATGTACATGGCATCAGGGGCCACATAATGACGAGCGCTGAACGACACCAGACTCGGGAGGTCACAGGCCTCACCTGGTTTGAGTTTCAGGTCAATAGTGATAGTGAAAACCAAACTGTGGCCTTCATTTTGTTTTGTGCACATTGAGGTCAAGGGGTCATTGTACTCTTTGCATTGGCCTGGTTTTCGGACATGCCGACTGGACTGTCCCTTTGGGATGTGGATGTGTCCTCTTGGGCATGCCTCCATACATGTTATGTAACATCAGTATTTTGCACAAAGCAGCACGTCTTGAGGGCTTTTTTTAAAGTTCTGTAGGGGCTATGACCACCAAACAGTGGTCAGTTTACTCACCTTTCAATGCTCTTTCAGAATATGTCTAGTTCTAGCCCCAGAGACCAGTCTTTGGATGAAAAAATGGGTTTTAGTGTGAGTTGCAGCAGCAAATGTCACCTTGGCATGTTTTTATTTTAGGATGTTGAACATTCAAATTGCCCTATCTCCATAACCGTGATAGATAATGACTACACCTTGTTACAACGCATTATTTGATAGCCCTAGATAGCACACATGAAATAGCGCAGCTTTGGGTTGTCCAGAATAGAAATAGGAGCAAAAGAGCAACGACCATGTCCATTCGGGCATGCCTTGATCCATCCCATATCTCGGCCTCAGACCCTTTTTGGCTGCGGATCGACCGTAAGACCACCTGAGGACCCCAGATTTTCAGCAACGATACTCCTCATGCCCAACAATCAGAATCTAGAAGCTGGCCTTCGTACATACTGTGGGAAAAAAGTGCTTCACTTTGGGGCCTCAGGATGGTCCTAGAGGCTACACCCCTAACAACCTTTTGACCAAAGGTTGATCATTTGCGGCAAACTTTTTTTCTACAGTTGCTGAGGTTATGATTTTGACATATGTTGATCGGCACTCGATGTAGGGCATCCCTGCGGTGGTTTCACAGCTCTAGGTGTCTTGGAAGGCATGCAAATGTCGTGTCCATCTCGCATGTAAATGAAGGGATTTTTGAGGCAGTGATTTCATGGCATAGGCTATGCCGAAGGGACTGTCTCCATGGGATGTCAGCACGTCCCCTTGGGCATGTCCCAATACAAGTTATGCTAACATCAGTATTTTGCACAAAGCAGCACGTCTTGAGGGCTTTTTTAAAGTTCTGTAGGGGCTATGACCACCAAACAGTGGTCAGTTTACTCACCTTTCAATGCTCTTTCAGAATATGTCTAGTTCTAGCCCCAGAGACCAGTCTTTGGATGAAAAAATGGGTTTTAGTGTGAGTTGCAGCAGCAAATGTCACCTTGGCATGTTTTTATTTTAGGATGTTGAACATTCAAATTGCCCTATCTCCAAAACCGTGATAGATAATGACTACACCTTGTTACAACGCATTATTTGATAGCCCTAGATAGCACACATGAAATAGCGCAGCTTTGGGTTGTCCAGAATAGAAATAGGAGCAAAAGAGCAACGACCATGTCCATTCGGGCATGCCTTGATCCATCCCATATCTCGGCCTCAAACCCTATTTGGCTGCGGATCGACCGTAAGACCACCTGAGGACCCCAGATTTTCAGCAACGATACTCCTCATGCCCAACAATCAGAATCTAGAAGCTGGCCTTCGTACATACTGTGGGAAAAAAGTGCTTCACTTTGGGGCCTCAGGATGGTCATAGAGGCTACAGCCCTAACAACCCTTTGACCAAAAGTTGATCATTTGCGGCAAACTCAGTTGCTGAGGTTATGATTTTGACATATGTTGATCGGCACTCGATGTAGGGCCTCTCTGCGGTGGTTTCACGGCTCTAGGTGTCTTGGCAGGCGTGCAAATGTCGTGTCCATCTCGCATGTAAATGAAGGGATTTTTGAGGCAGTGATTTCATGGCATAGGCTATGCCGAAGGGACTGTCTAAAGCACATTTTAAAAATGTATTGAAAAACATATGGAAGTGGACATGTTGTCCTCCCAAGAGGACACTCCAAGGGGACACGCTTGGCAGGAAGGGGCTCAAGACTGCTCCTAGTGGCAGGATTGAGGTTTAACACTGAGAGTCTCTTTAGCATTGCCTTTAAAGGGGAAGTGGACTTCCCCTTGTCCCTCTATGGAAGTGGACATGATGTCCTCCCATGGGGACAGACACTCCAAATGGCTCAAGAGTCCACCTGGTGGCGGACGGGTTTTGGTCCATTTTTCAAAAATTCACAGAGCGGGCCCCGTTGGCCCCAAGGCCCCGAGGCTGGGTGCGTCCTGTAGGGAAAAAAATGTAGTTTTTTTAAGGACCGGCCCCATATTTTTAGGGGCCCTGGAAGAGGGTGATGCTGTTGGCTGGCAAGGCACGAGCGGAGAGCCGGGTTGGTTTAACATGGGAAGCCCGCAAAAGGGACCTGCACATGCCAGGTGGACCTTTTTACCAAAAGGACTTTTTTCCCTAACGGCGGGTTATCTCCTTCTGAAATTCAACCCAGAGACCTTCTCCCTGAAGCCAGTCCAGTCCAGGGGAAAAGGCCCGGGCACGGGTATAAGGTCCTGTCATGTGGTGGGAGATCGCATCGTGTTCTTTGGAGAATCTTTGGACAGCGGACCGAGCACAACCTCCATCTTGGACTTAAATCCTAGTCTGAGGACGTTATGTAAGATGGCAGTTATCAAGTTTGCTCTGGACTGGCGGGAACTCCCTCGTGACATCAGGTGGGAACTGGAAACCATGACTAACCAATCCCCTGGATACCATGACCAACTAATCCCCTCGACCAGAATCAGAATAGGGTCGGTACGGCGTCTGCCTGCCTGGTGGTGGTGGTGACTGGCTGCTAGGGGGTGGTGACTGGCTGCTAGGAGGTGGTGTCTGGCTGCTAGGGGGTGGTGTCTGGCTGCTAGGGGGTGGTGACTGGCTGCTAGGGGGTGGTGACTGGCTGCTAGGGGGTGGTGTCTGGCTGCTAGGGGGTGGTGTCTGGCTGCTAGGGGGTGGTGTCTGGCTGCTAGGGGGTGGTGTCTGCCTGCTAGGGGGTGGTGACTGGCTGCTAGGGGGTGGTGACTGGCTGCTAGGGGGTGGTGTCTGGCTGCTAGGACCGAGCTTACCAGCACTCCACCAGCCTCCACACTTCCACAGACTATTCACAAGTACTCTGCCATGGTTCCAGGCTTAGCATCCCGTCCCACAATGTCTTCCCATAGTCTAAGGAAAGTAGATAAGGAGACGTGGTGGTGGAACGAGGAAGTGCAGCATAGTGTACAGAGAAACGGGTTAGCTGAGAAGAGGTGGGACGCTGAGAGGACTGAAGAGACTAGACAAGATTACATGGAGATGCAGCGTAAGGTGAGGGTTAGAGCTGGCAGAGTACAGGGAGATGCAGCGTAAGGTGAGGGTAGAACAGGGAGATGCAGCGTAAGGTGAGGGTAGAACAGGGAGATGCAGCGTAAGGTGAGGTTAGTACAGGGAGATGCAGTGTAAGGTGGAGGTTAGAACAGGGAGATGCAGCGTAAGGTGAGGTTAGAACAGGGAGATGCAGCGTAAGGTGAGGTTAGAACAGGGAGATGCAGTGTAAGGTGAGGTTAGAACAGGGAGATGCAGTGTAAGGTGAGGTTAGAACAGGGAGATGCAGCGTAAGGTGGAGGTTAGAACAGGGAGATGCAGCGTAAGGTGGAGGTTAGAACAGGGAGATGCAGCGTAAGGTGAGGTTAGAACAGGGAGATGCAGCGTAAGGTGAGGTTAGAACAGGGAGATGCAGCGTAAGGTGAGGTTAGAACAGGGAGATGCAGTGTAAGGTGGAGGTTAGAACAGGGAGATGCAGCGTAAGGTGAGGTTAGAACAGGGAGATGCAGCGTAAGGTGAGGGGTAGAACTGGCAGAGGCCAAACGGAGGCCATACGATGAGTTGCGTATGCTAGGCTGGACAGCAAGGATGTCACCAAGGACTGATTTATTACAGGTTGGCAAGAAAGAGAGATAGAGATGGGAAGGACGTACAGGTAACAGGTTGGGGTGATTAAAGGTATTTTCAGTGATCTCACTTAATTCAAATATCACTTATTTTTTTGTTTTGTTGTGATAATCCTCCCTACCATAAGGAGTTCCTCCCTGTCCCCAGTTAAAAAAAACCAGCCAATCAGGATAGAGATGGGCCTTCCGCCAATCATGATCGTGCGGGGGCGGGCCTTGGTGTGCGTGCTGTTAGCCTGTCGCGTGTCCCCCTCCCCTTCACTGTAGTGCGTGCCTGTTCACATCTCGTTACTGGGGCGGATCCATCCATCCATCAATCTTCAACCGCTTATCCGTAGTCGGGTCGCGGGGGCAACAGCTCCACCAGAGTGCTCCAGACTTCCCTCTCCAGAGCAACATTAGTGACTTCCTCCTGGGGGATTCCGAGACGTTCCAAGGCCAGTGAGTCGATGTGTTTCCTCCAACTGCGCCTTGGTCTGCCCCGGGGTCTCCTCCCAGTGGGACGTGCGTCGAGGACCTCCCTAGGGAGGCGCCCGAGAGGCATCCTAACCAGATGCCCGAACCACCTCAGCTGACTCCTTTCCAGGCGAAGGAGCAGCGGTTCTACTCCGAGTCTCTCTCGTGTGACTGAACTTCTCACTCTATCTCTAAGGGAGATGCCAGCCACACGTCGAAGACCTTATTCTTTCGGTCATGACCCACACTTCATGACGGGTCGGATCGTTTTTTATTTTTTCAAATCACCCAAAATACTGAATTTAAGGTTAGAGATGGAAATGTACTGACAGGTGCCGGAAATGTGATGGCAAGATGGAAAGAATACTTGGAAAGTGTTAAAACCCATTTTGGGCGGGAACCCCTTTTGGTGTTTTAAGCGTTGCGTTATACTTTAGCTATTGAAAAATAGCTAATCTACAAGCTCATAGTGCGGCACCAAGTGGCGCGCTACAAGCTTGTAGGTCTGCTATTTTTGAAAAGTCGTGAAAATGTAGTGCAAATCTTTGAATATATATTCTTTCAGAGCGAATGTTTTTAACTCGTATCTTTGGGGTTCCTGGAACAACACGTTTTCAGATGGGGGTCGGCGGCCAATTACATATATTTTTTGGGGTCCTTGACATGAAATATTGAGCACCACTGATCACCACTGACCACTGGTCGACGTGTAGGTCGACGTGTA
This sequence comes from Electrona antarctica, assembly GCF_951216825.1. NCBI lineage: Eukaryota > Metazoa > Chordata > Actinopteri > Myctophiformes > Myctophidae > Electrona > Electrona antarctica. The sequence goes on from NC_136792.1 coordinate 496,127, forward strand.
GGTCGACTACTAAAACAACACAGTGTTGCAGACGTGTAGGTCGACGTGTACGTGTATGTCGACGTGTAGGTCGACTACTAAAATGACACTGTGTTGCAGACGTGTAGGCCGACGTGTAGGTCGACGTGTATGTCGACGTGTATGTTGACGTTAAGGCTGTCCCCAAACATTCAATGTTCGATTGTTCGCTCGTTAGGGTTGGCACTCGAATCTTAATTAATGGGCTTGAACCATTTGTTTTTTTTATTTTTATTTTTTTATTAAATAAAAAATATTATTTTTTCCCTATCTCGGCGAGAATGCGATATGAGCATGTAAAAAGAAAAAGTAAGTTTCTAGTGCATTCCTGTCAGAAGTTATGATTTTTTAAAGAAATATCTCCTAGTTCTGCTGTCCCATCTCCCGTGCATCTCTTAATTTGGTGATTGGCCTGCAGCTGAGTTGATTGACCTTTCTTAACAAAAGAGTTCCATTGAATGGAATGTCTGACGTGTCACACACACACACACACACACACACACACACACACACACACACACACACACACACACACACACACACACACACACACACACACACACACACACACACACACACACACACACACACACACACACACACACACACACACACACACACACACACCAGCTGTTTTCGCGGAGCCACTTGACGGTGTGTGTGTGTTGGGAGAGACGAGAGAGATTGATAAAGAGCAGGGGAGACGCGCTGCGCTCTGATCGAGACGGATATGTCAAAGGTTATTTTTTTTTATTAATTAGAAACAAAAATGGTCCGGGTGTTCGCTCGAAAATTCCTGCCGAAGTTCGAGTCCTAAAAAAAGGGCTAAGGTACAGCCTTAGTTGACGTGTATGTCGACGTGTAGGTCGACGTGTAGGTCGCCGTGTAGGTCGACTACTAAAACAACACAGTGTTGCAGACGTGTAGGTCGACGTGTAGGTCGACGTGTATGTCGACGTGTAGGTCGGTGTAGTTCGACGTGTATGTCGGCGTGTAGGTCGACGTGTATGTCGACGTGTAGGTCGGTGTAGGTCGACGTGTAGGTCGACGTGTAGGTCGACTACTAAAACAACACTGTGTTGCAGACGTGTAGGTCGACGTGTAGGTCGACGTGTAGGTCGACGTGTATGTCGACGTGTAGGTCGACTACTAAAACAACTGTGTTGCAGACGTGTAGGTCGACGTGTAGGTCGACGTGTATGTCGACGTGTAGGTCGACGTGTAGGTCGACTACTAAAACACTGTGTTGCAGACGTGTAGGTCGACTACTAAAACAACACTGTGTTGCAGACGTGTAGGTCAACGTGTATGTCGACGTGTAGGTCGACTACTAAAACAAGTGATGCAGACGTGTAGGTCGACTACTAAAACAGCACCGTGTTGCAGACGTGTAGGTCGACTACTAAAACAACAGTGTGTTGCAGACGTGTAGGTCGACGTGTATGTCGACGTGTAGGTCGACTACTAAAACAAGTGTTGCAGACGTGTAGGTCGACTACTAAAACAACACGTGTAGGTCAACGTGTAGGTCGACGTGTAGGTCGACTACTAAAACAACAGTGTGTTGCAGACGTGTAGGTCGAAGTGTAGGTCGACTACTAAAACAACAGTGTGTTGCAGACGTGTAGGTCGACGTGTAGGTCGACGTGTAGGTCGACTACTAAAACAACAGTGTGTTGCAGACGTGTAGGTCGACTTGTAGGTCGACGTGTAGGTCGACTACTAAAACAACAGTGTTGCAGACGTGTAGGTCGACGTGTAGGTCGACTACTAAAACAACAGTGTTGCAGACTTGTATGTCAACGTGTAGGTCGACGTGTATGTCGACGTGTAGGTCGACGTGTAGATCGACGTGTAGGTCGACTACTAAAACAACAGTGTTGCAGACTTGTATGTCAACGTGTAGGTCGACGTGTATGTCGACGTGTAGGTCGACGTGTAGATCGACGTGTAGGTCGACTACTAAAACAACACTGTGTTGCAGATGTGTAGGTCGACGTGTATGTCGACGTGTAGGTCGACGTGTAGGTCGACATAGTACTTATGTATAGCATAGTATAGTATATATGTATAGTTAATATGTATAGTGTCATTATATAGATATGTTCTAGTTACGTTCTTAGCTTATGCATGTTTCTTGATAAATGCATTGTATATATGTGATGTATTCCCATACTGTTGTTCTTCCCTAATGTAAATCGCTCTGGATTAAGAGTGTCTGCTAAATGCCTAAATTGTAAATAACAGAACAGATCATGAATTCATCATGATAAAGGAGGTAAAAAGGGAAAAGAAACATACAGTGAGGGGAAAAGGGGGGGGGGGGGGGCAGTGGGGGGGGATTCAGATTTTTACGGGGGCCAGTTTCGAATTGCAGCCGTCCGTAGGTGCCCTTTGAGATCGGTTTTGAAGGAGTCAAGAGATTCACATGTCTTAATGACTGTTGGTAGGGCGTTCCACATTTTGGTGGCATAGGAGCGAAAATAATTTAGTCCCTTGTTTGTGCCGAATCTGGGTTGTACATGGTTTGTTGCACTCCCTCTGCAGTGTTTCCCGCCGGAAAATGCCTTGGCATGGAGCATGGCATGGCGACGCCACCCGGGCAATTTTTTTGACTAATTAATTAATTAGGCTTATTAATTAATGAATTAGGCCAATTAATTAAGCTAATTAATTAATTATTGCTCTCAAAATCCGTTTGCAATGAATCTAATATTAAATGAGTGCTATTGGAGACACTGGGGAGGCACTGGGGACTTGTACTTACATATGTTGCCGTTGGAATTTAGGTTTACGTATTTGGTCTATTCTTAAAAACTAGATATATTTTTTTGTTAGAGTTTTTACTGTGTCCACTTAAAAAAGAAACATTAACATTTATATTTGCAAAGTTAACCAAGTAATTTGCTGCTGTCAAAGCTGTGAAACATGTAACAATATACCCAGCATTACTCAACCTTTTAATTTCAATTTACCTTAGTATTTCATACATATACACATACATATACACATGTATATGTATACATATACACATGTATATGTATACATATACACATGTATATGTATACATATACACATGTATATATATACATATACACATGTATATATATACATATACACATGTATATATATATATATATATATATATATATATATATATATATATATATATATATATATATATATATATATATACACACATGTATATGTATACATGAACACATGTGTATATATATATATATATATATAGTTGTGGAAATGTAGATCTGCTGTTTTCAAAAGATTGAAAACTTTAAATGATACATTATGCATAAAGTGTATTTTCTACTTTTGGTGTGTACATTTCGATACCAATATCTTTTTACTTTTACTCAAGTAAATGTTGAATTACAATCAAAGTAGTTCTACATTGCAGTATTGATACTTTTACTCAAGTAAAAACATGTCTACTTTTTCCACCACTGAAGAATAATTACATTACATTTGTGTAAAGTTCTACAATGTGAATTAGTGCATTAGTGAAAGTCTTTTTACTGTGTTTACTTTTTTGCTTGAAAAGGAACCTTAATTGTTTATCTCTCTCTCTTTCTGGACAAGGAATACACTGAAATAGCCTAGGGAGGCTGGAGGGGGTGTGTAGCCAGCCACTAGCCTCCCTGTGGTGGTGTGGAACACTGCCCCCCTGTGGTGGTGTGGAACGTGTGTGTCAAAATTTGAAGTCGGTGGGGTGAACGGTTCTCGAGTTTCGCCTGTCCTGGGGTCAAGTTCAAACTACGCCCATGAGGGAAGTGTTACGGTCCGTAAGAACTCGGCTCGAACACCCGGACCATACCATAATAACTCAACACAAGGCAGTTCAAAAGTTTACAAAGGTTTATTTAAAACTGAAATCAGGCATATAAACCATGTACTGAACACCAAACAGGCAATGAATGAGTTAAGGGACGAATGAATGAACTTACAAGTCAAAAAGGAACGCTGAATAACCAAATGAATAAAGAAGTGAATGAATGAACTTCTAAACTAGTGGATTAATGAATGCCGAAATCAATCATAAATGTAAACTGAAAACCTAACTAAATATCCTAACAAACAAACCAAAGGATGGGCTGGTCACAACTAATAAGGTGGGGAGCCTGGGCAGCTACGCACTATGTGCGTGTCGGAGTGCCCAGACTCCTCATAAACTATCAAACATCAAACAAGAACAAACTAAACTAACCAAACTCAAAACGTCAAAAGAGTACTCACGACCAGCCCACCTGTAACTGAAATAAAGACAAACAAACTCAACAGGGAGGGAACACAACTGTTCTGATGGGTGTTTGGGGAGAGACTGAGCTGCTGGCCACATGCTCCTATTTATAGCCTCCTCCCAATCATGTAACAAGACACAGCTGCCACAGGGTGTGGCACCCATAGCCCTCAGGTGATTGACGGGTGTCCCTTACACCAGCAGGGTTCAGCGATGTCACAGGTACTATGACAGAGCAAAGACAGAGTACATTCATGAACAAATAGATGACAGACAGATAACACATTATAGACAATTGATGTATGTAAAGTGTGCAAGAGTGTGCAAACAACAAACAAACACCATGCTTTTGCTGCCATGTGTGTATTTGTAAGCACCTAACAGGAAGTTAAAAACCCATTTTGGGCGGGAACCCCTTGTGTTAGCATTATGTTATGCTTTAGCTATTGAAAAATAGCAGATCTACAAGCTCTATGAGCTTGTAGATAGAGAGAGATGGGTTTTAACTGAGGGTGGTTTGAACTTTGACGATGTACGATGTAAATTGTTTCATCATGTATTTTCTCATCTCGTACTTTCTGCACTGCTGGTCTCGGACAGGAACAAACTGCAGGTTGAAAAGACCCTCAGCTCTGAACTCGGTAGAATCTGCACCTAGCTCGCTGATAACAAACTATCCTTACACCTGGGAAAAACTGAATCCATTCTCTTCGGGTCAAATAGTAATCTCAGCAAGGCAGATGGCTTCTTGGTTAGAGTGGGTGACAATATTATCACACGAAAAGATGAAATTACCTACCTTCTTTCTTGTTGATCTGACCCCCCCATGCCAAAGTGCCAGTGCTCGCCCAGCAGTCTGCCGTCACCCAGGCGGATGTGTGCACTCAACCTCGCCCTCAGGGCGTCTGGTACAATCAGGTTGGATGTGGGCTGTCAATGGTTGGTGTTGCAACTGTATATTTAACATTTTTAAAAATGGTGTTGCAAATTGTGATACTATGCCTATATTTGCTCAGACACTATGATGTAACATTATCCATTCATTGTCAATGGGAATTTAAGGTTTGTGTATGACGAAGATCTACACTAATAGCTGAATATAGGAGCCCTCGACACAAGGACATGGAAGATTAAATCTACACTAATAGATGAATATAGGAGCCCTCAACACAAGGGCATGGAAGATTATGTCACAGGGGTTTGGCCCTCTGATGCCGGGAACTAATGGCCATCCTCAAAGTAGCCCAGATGGCACAGTCTTTATATACAGTAAAAGTAAAGCAGTTTTTCTTGTATTTTACATTTTTACCCTTACATATTTCAGTAAATGTAGGTCTCAGTTTGATTTCTTACAGTTTGAGAAGTGTCCAGTTTAGAAGAGGGGACAGAGAACTCTGTTTGGAGGCCTGCAGAGATGTGTTTGTGGGTTCCTCTCTGCAAAGGTAATCTTAATCACATGAACCCTAGCATCCTTATCGGGCATAATATAATATCAGCAAACATTTTCTGTAAATAGCAGATATAGATCAGATCAAGAGGGAGGCAGTATCTTGCGTTGGTCCTAAAGGGGATTAACCTGCTATGGATCTATTGGTTCTACAGGGGATTAACCTGCTATGGATCTATTGGTTCTACAGGGGATTAACCTGCTATGGATCTATTGGTTCTACAGGGGATTAACCTGCTATGGATCTATTGGTTCTACAGGATGAACGTGCTATGGATCTATTGGTTCTACAGGGGATTAACCTGCTATGGATCTATTGGTCCTACAAGGATTAACCTGCTATGGATCTATTGGTTCTACAGGATTAACCTGCTATGGATCTATTGGTTCTACAGGGATTAACCTGCTATGGATCTATTGGTTCTACAGGGATTAACCTGCTATGGATCTATTGGTTCTACAGGGGATTAACCTGCTATGGATCTATTGGTTCTACAGGGATTAACCTGCTATGGATCTATTGGTTCTACAGGGATTAACCTGCTATGGATCTATTGGTTCTACAGGATTAACCTGCTATGGATCTATTGGTTCTACAGGGATTAACCTGCTATGGATCTATTGGTCCTACAGGATTAACCTGCTATGGATCTATTGGTTCTACAGGGATTAACCTGCTATGGATCTATTGGTTCTGACTACAGGGGATTAACCTGCTATGGATCTATTGGTTCTACAGGGGATTAACCTGCTATGGATCTATTGGTTCTACAGGGATTAACCTGCTATGGATCTATTGGTTCTACAGGGATAAACCTGCTATGGATCTATTGGTTCTACAGGGGATTAACCTGCTATGGATCTATTGGTTCTACAGGGATAAACCTGCTATGGATCTATTGGTTCTGACTACAGGGGATTAACCTGCTATGGATCTATTGGTTCTACAGGGATAAACCTGCTATGGATCTATTGGTTCTGACTACAGGGGATTAACCTGCTATGGATCTATTGGTTCTACAGGGGATTAACCTGCTATGGATCTATTGGTTCTACAGGGATTAACCTGCTATGGATCTATTGGTCCTACAGGGATTAACCTGCTATGGATCTATTGGTTCTACAGGGATTAACCTGCTATGGATCTATTGGTTCTACAGGGATTAACCTGCTATGGATCTATTGGTTCTACAGGGGATTAACCTGCTATGGATCTATTGGTCCTACAGGATTAACCTGCTATGGATCTATTGGTTCTACTGGGGATTAACCTGCTATGGATCTATTGGTTCTACAGGGATTAACCTGCTATGGATCTATTGGTTATACAGGGGATTAACCTGCTATGGATCTATTGGTTCTACAGGGGATTAACCTGCTATGGATCTATTGGTTCTACAGGGGATTAACCTGCTATGGATCTATTGGTTCTACAGGGATTAACCTGCTATGGATCTATTGGTTCTACAGGATTAACCTGCTATGGATCTATTGGTTCTACAGGGATTAACCTGCTATGGATCTATTGGTTCTACAGGGATTAACCTGCTATAGATCTATTGGTCCTACAGGGGATTAACCTGCTATGGATCTATTGGTTCTACAGGGGATTAACCTGCTATGGATCTATTGGTTCTACAGGGGATTAACCTGCTATGAATCTATTGGTTCTACAGGGATTAACCTGCTATGGATCTATTGGTTCTACAGGGGATTAACCTGCTATGGATCTATTGGTTCTACAGGGATTAACCTGCTATGGATCTATTGGTTCTACAGGGATTAACCTGCTATGGATCTATTGGTTCTACAGGATTAACCTGCTATGGATCTATTGGTTCTACAGGGGATTAACCTGCTATGGATCTATTGGTTCTACAGGGATTAACCTGCTATGGATCTATTGGTTCTACAGGGATTAACCTGCTATGGATCTATTGGTTCTACAGGATTAACCTGCTATGGATCTATTGGTTCTACAGGATTAACCTGCTATGGATCTATTGGTTCTACAGGGATTAACCTGCTATGGATCTATTGGTTCTACAGGGATTAACCTGCTATGGATCTATTGGTTCTACAGGATTAACCTGCTATGGATCTATTGGTTCTACAGGATTAACCTGCTATGGATCTATTGGTTCTACAGGATTAACCTGCTATGGATCTATTGGTTCTACAGGGGATTAACCTGCTATGGATCTATTGGTCCTACAGGGATTAACGTGCTATGGATCTATTGGTTCTACAGGGATTAACCTGCTATGGATCTATTGGTCCTACAGGGATTAACGTGCTATGGATCTATTGGTCCTACAGGGATTAACCTGCTATGGATATATTGGTTCTACAGGGATTAACCTGCTATGGATCTATTGGTTCTACAGGGATTAACCTGCTATGGATCTATTGGTTCTACAGGGGATTAACCTGCTATGGATCTATTGGTTCTACAGGGATTAACCTGCTATGGATCTATTGGTTCTACAGGGGATTAACCTGCTATGGATCTATTGGTCCTACAGGGATTAACCTGCTATGGATCTATTGGTTCTACAGGGGATTAACCTGCTATGGATCTATTGGTCCTACAGGGGATTAACCTGCTATGGATCTATTGGTCCTACAGGGATTAACGTGCTATGGATATATTGGTTCTACAGGGATTTACCTGCTATGGATCTATTGGTTCTACAGGGGATTAACGTGCTATGGATCTATTGGTTCTACAGGGATTTACCTGCTATGGATCTATTGGTTCTACAGGGGATTAACCTGCTATGGATATATTGGTTCTACAGGGATTAACCTGCTATGGATCTATTGGTTCTACAGGATTAACCTGCTATGGATCTATTGGTTCTACAGGGATTAACCTGCTATGGATCTATTGGTTCTACAGGGCTTAACCTGCTATGGATCTATTGGTTCTACAGGGGATTAACCTGCTATGGATCTATTGGTCCTACAGGGATTAACGTGCTATGGATCTATTGGTTCTACAGGGGATTAACCTGCTATGGATCTATTGGTTCTACAGGGATTAACCTGCTATGGATCTATTGGTTCTACAGGGATTAACCTGCTATGGATCTATTGGTTCTACAGGGATTAACCTGCTATGGATCTATTGGTTCTACAGGGGATTAACCTGCTATGGATCTATTGGTTCTACAGGGATTAACCTGCTATGGATCTATTGGTTCTACAGGGGATTAACCTGCTATGGATCTATTGGTTCTACAGGGATTAACCTGCTATGGATCTATTGGTTCTACAGGGGATTAACCTGCTATGGATCTATTGGTCCTACAGGGATTAACCTGCTATGGATCTATTGGTTCTACAGGGGATTAACCTGCTATGGATCTATTGGTCCTACAGGGATTAACCTGCTATGGATCTATTGGTTCTACAGGGGATTAACCTGCTATGGATCTATTGGTTCTACAGGGATTAACCTGCTATGGATCTATTGGTCCTACAGGGGATTAACCTGCTATGGATCTATTGGTTCTACAGGGGATTAACCTGCTATGGATCTATTGGTTCTACAGGGGATTAACCTGCTATGGATCTATTGGTTCTACAGGGGATTTACCTGCTATGGATCTATTGGTTCTACAGGGATTAACCTGCTATGGATCTATTGGTTCTACAGGGATTAACCTGCTATGGATCTATTGGTTCTACAGGGGATTAACCTGCTATGGATCTATTGGTTCTACAGGGATTAACCTGCTATGGATCTATTGGTTCTACAGGGGATTAACCTGCTATGGATCTATTGGTCCTACAGGGATTAACCTGCTATGGATCTATTGGTTCTACAGGGGATTCACCTGCTATGGATCTATTGGTCCTACAGGGATTAACCTGCTATGGATCTTTTGGTCCTACAGGGATTTACCTGCTATGGATCTATTGGTTCTACAGGATTAACCTGCTATGGATCTATTGGTTCTACAGGGATTAACCTGCTATGGATCTATTGGTTCTACAGGGATTAACCTGCTATGGATCTATTGGTTCTACAGGATTAACCTGCTATGGATCTATTGGTTCTACAGGGGATTAACCTGCTATGGATCTATTGGTTCTACAGGATTAACCTGCTATGGATCTATTGGTTCTACAGGGGATTAACCTGCTATGGATCTATTGGTTCTACAGGATTAACCTGCTATGGATCTATTGGTTCTACAGGGGATTAACCTGCTATGGATCTATTGGTTCTACAGGGATTAACCTGCTATGGATCTATTGGTTCTACAGGGATTAACCTGCTATGGATCTATTGGTTCTACAGGGATTAACCTGCTATGGATCTATTGGTTCTACAGGGGATTAACCTGCTATGGATCTATTGGTTCTACAGGATTAACCTGCTATGGATCTATTGGTCCTACAGGGATTAACCTGCTATGGATCTATTGGTTCTACAGGGGATTAACCTGCTATGGATCTATTGGTTCTACAGGGATTAACCTGCTATGGATCTATTGGTTCTACAGGGATTAACCTGCTATGGATCTATTGGTTCTACAGGGGATTAACCTGCTATGGATCTATTGGTTCTACAGGGATTAACCTGCTATGGATCTATTGGTTCTACAGGGGATTAACCTGCTATGGATCTATTGGTCCTACAGGGATTAACCTGCTATGGATCTATTGGTTCTACAGGGGATTAAACTGCTATGGATCTATTGGTCCTACAGGGGATTAACCTGCTATGGATCTATTGGTTCTACAGGGATTAACCTGCTATGGATCTATTGGTTCTACAGGGATTAACCTGCTATGGATCTATTGGTTCTACAGGGATTAACCTGCTATGGATCTATTGGTTCTACAGGGATTAACCTGCTATGGATCTATTGGTTCTACAGGGATTAACCTGCTATGGATCTATTGGTTCTACAGGGGATTAACCTGCTATGGATCTATTGGTCCTACAGGGATTAACCTGCTATGGATCTATTGGTTCTACAGGGGATTAACCTGCTATGGATCTATTGGTCCTACAGGGATTAACCTGCTATGGATCTATTGGTTCTACAGGGGATTAACCTGCTATGGATCTATTGGTTCTACAGGGATTAACCTGCTATGGATCTATTGGTTCTACAGGGATTAACCTGCTATGGATCTATTGGTTCTACAGGGGATTAACCTGCTATGGATCTATTGGTTCTACAGGGATTAACCTGCTATGGATCTATTGGTTCTACAGGGGATTAACCTGCTATGGATCTATTGGTCCTACAGGGATTAACCTGCTATGGATCTATTGGTTCTACAGGGGATTAACCTGCTATGGATCTATTGGTCCTACAGGGATTAACCTGCTATGGATCTATTGGTTCTACAGGGGATTAACCTGCTATGGATCTATTGGTCCTACAGGGGATTAACCTGCTATGGATCTATTGGTTCTACAGGGGATTAACCTGCTATGGATCTATTGGTTCTACAGGGGATTAACCTGCTATGGATCTATTGGTTCTACAGGGGATTAACCTGCTATGGATCTATTGGTTCTACAGGGATTAACCTGCTATGGATCTATTGGTTCTACAGGGGATTAACCTGCTATGGATATATTGGTTCTACAGGGATTAACCTGCTATGGATCTATTGGTTCTACAGGGGATTAACCTGCTATGGATCTATTGGTCCTACAGGGATTAACCTGCTATGGATCTATTGGTTCTACAGGGGATTAACCTGCTATGGATCTATTGGTCCTACAGGGATTAACCTGCTATGGATCTTTTGGTCCTACAGGGATTTACCTGCTATGGATCTATTGGTTCTACAGGGGATTAACCTGCTATGGATATATTGGTTCTACAGGGATTAACCTGCTATGGATCTATTGGTTCTACAGGATTAACCTGCTATGGATCTATTGGTTCTACAGGGGATTAACCTGCTATGGATCTATTGGTCCTACAGGGATTAACGTGCTATGGATCTATTGGTTCTACAGGGGATTAACCTGCTATGGATCTATTGGTTCTACAGGGATTAACCTGCTATGGATCTATTGGTTCTACAGGGATTAACCTGCTATGGATCTATTGGTTCTACAGGGATTAACCTGCTATGGATCTATTGGTTCTACAGGGGATTAACCTGCTATGGATCTATTGGTTCTACAGGATTAACCTGCTATGGATCTATTGGTCCTACAGGGATTAACCTGCTATGGATCTATTGGTTCTACAGGGGATTAACCTGCTATGGATCTATTGGTTCTACAGGGATTAACCTGCTATGGATCTATTGGTTCTACAGGGATTAACCTGCTATGGATCTATTGGTTCTACAGGGGATTAACCTGCTATGGATCTATTGGTTCTACAGGGATTAACCTGCTATGGATCTATTGGTTCTACAGGGGATTAACCTGCTATGGATCTATTGGTCCTACAGGGATTAACCTGCTATGGATCTATTGGTTCTACAGGGGATTAACCTGCTATGGATCTATTGGTCCTACAGGGATTAACCTGCTATGGATCTATTGGTTCTACAGGGATTAACCTGCTATGGATCTATTGGTTCTACAGGGATTAACCTGCTATGGATCTATTGGTTCTACAGGGGATTAACCTGCTATGGATCTATTGGTTCTACAGGGGATTAACCTGCTATGGATCTATTGGTTCTACAGGGGATTAACCTGCTATGGATCTATTGGTCCTACAGGGGATTAACCTGCTATGGATCTATTGGTTCTACAGGGGATTAACCTGCTATGGATCTATTGGTTCTACAGGGGATTAACCTGCTATGGATCTATTGGTTCTACAGGGGATTAACCTGCTATGGATCTATTGGTTCTACAGGGATTAACCTGCTATGGATCTATTGGTTCTACAGGGGATTAACCTGCTATGGATATATTGGTTCTACAGGGATTAACCTGCTATGGATCTATTGGTTCTACAGGGATTAACCTGCTATGGATCTATTGGTTCTACAGGGATTAACCTGCTATGGATCTATTGGTTCTACAGGGGATTAACCTGCTATGGATATATTGGTTCTACAGGGATTAACCTGCTATGGATCTATTGGTCCTACAGGGATTAACCTGCTATGGATCTATTGGTTCTACAGGGATTAACCTGCTATGGATCTATTGGTTCTACAGGGATTAACCTGCTATGGATCTATTGGTTCTACAGGGGATTAACCTGCTATGGATCTATTGGTCCTACAAGGATTAACCTGCTATGGATCTATTGGTTCTACAGGGGATTAACCTGCTATGGATCTATTGGTCCTACAGGGATTAACCTGCTATGGATCTATTGGTTCTACAGGGATTAACCTGCTATGGATCTTTTGGTCCTACAGGGATTTACCTGCTATGGATCTATTGGTTCTACAGGGGATTAACCTGCTATGGATATATTGGTTCTACAGGGATTAACCTGCTATGGATCTATTGGTTCTACAGGGGATTAACCTGCTATGGATCTATTGGTTCTACAGGGGATTAATCTGCTATGGATCTATTGGTTCTACAGGATTAACCTGCTATGGATCTATTGGTTCTACAGGGATTAACCTGCTATGGATCTATTGGTTCTACAGGGATTAACCTGCTATGGATCTATTGGTTCTACAGGATTAACCTGCTATGGATCTATTGGTTCTACAGGGGATTAACCTGCTATGAATCTATTGGTTCTACAGGGATTAACCTGCTATGGATCTATTGGTTCTACAGGGATTAACCTGCTATGGATCTATTGGTTCTACAGGGGATTAACCTGCTATGGATCTATTGGTTCTACAGGGGATTAACCTGCTATGGATCTATTGGTTCTACAGGGATTAACCTGCTATGGATCTATTGGTTCTACAGGGGATTAACCTGCTATGGATATATTGGTTCTACAGGGGATTAACCTGCTATGGATCTATTGGTCCTACAGGGATTAACCTGCTATGGATCTATTGGTTCTACAGGGATTTACCTGCTATGAATCTATTGGTTCTACAGGGATTAACCTGCTATGAATCTATTGGTTCTACAGGGATTAACCTGCTATGGATCTATTGGTCCTACAGGGATTAACCTGCTATGAATCTATTGGTTCTACAGGGATTAACCTGCTATGGATCTATTGGTTCTACAGGGATTAACCTGCTATGGATCTATTGGTTCTACAGGATTAACCTGCTATGGATCTATTGGTTCTACAGGGGATTAACCTGCTATGAATCTATTGGTTCTACAGGGATTAACCTGCTATGGATCTATTGGTTCTACAGGGATTAACCTGCTATGGATCTATTGGTTCTACAGGGGATTAACCTGCTATGGATCTATTGGTTCTACAGGGGATTAACCTGCTATGGATCTATTGGTTCTACAGGGATTAACCTGCTATGGATCTATTGGTTCTACAGGGGATTAACCTGCTATGGATATATTGGTTCTACAGGGGATTAACCTGCTATGGATCTATTGGTCCTACAGGGATTAACCTGCTATGGATCTATTGGTTCTACAGGGATTAACCTGCTATGGATCTATTGGTTCTACAGGGATTAACCTGCTATGGATCTATTGGTTCTACAGGGGATTAACCTGCTATGGATCTATTGGTTCTACAGGGATTAACCTGCTATGGATCTATTGGTTCTACAGGGGATTAACCTGCTATGGATCTATTGGTCCTACAGGGATTAACCTGCTATGGATCTATTGGTCCTACAGGGATTAACCTGCTATGGATCTATTGGTTCTACAGGGGATTAACCTGCTATGGATCTATTGGTTCTACAGGGGATTAACCTGCTATGGATCTATTGGTTCTACAGGGGATTAACCTGCTATGGATCTATTGGTTCTACAGGGGATTAACCTGCTATGGATCTATTGGTTCTACAGGGCTTAACCTGCTATGGATCTATTGGTTCTACAGGGATTAACCTGCTATGGATCTATTGGTTCTACAGGGATTAACCTGCTATGGATCTATTGGTTCTACAGGGCTTAACCTGCTATGGATCTATTGGTTCTACAGGATTAACCTGCTATGGATCTATTGGTTCTACAGGGATTAACCTGCTATGGATCTATTGGTTCTACAGGGATTAACCTGCTATGGATCTATTGGTTCTACAGGGATTAACCTGCTATGGATCTATTGGTTCTACAGGGGATTAACCTGCTATGGATCTATTGGTTCTACAGGGATTAACCTGCTATGGATCTATTGGTTCTACAGGGATTAACCTGCTATGGATCTATTGGTTCTACAGGGGATTAACCTGCTATGGATCTATTGGTTCTACAGGGGATTAACCTGCTATGGATCTATTGGTTCTACAGGATTAACCTGCTATGGATCTATTGGTTCTACAGGATTAACCTGCTATGCCTGTGGCTGCTGGTCTCCTTCCATCTGCTAATGTCTGCCCCATTCTTCCTCCTATCATCATCATCATCATCATCACCCACCTGCTGTCCATCAAAGACTGTCAGTACAGAGGCAGCTTCTCTCAAAGCCTCAGTTGCTGTTGTCCAAGCCCGTCACAGGGTTTCCTTGGTGATGTGTCCAAGCCCGTCACAGGGTTTCCTTGGCGATGTGTCCAAGCCCGTCACAGGGTTTCCTTGGTGATGTGTCCAAGCCCGTCACAGGGTTTCCTTGGTGATGTGTCCATGCCCGTCACAGGGTTTCCTTGGTGATGTGTCCAAGCCCGTCACAGGGTTTCCTTGGTGATGTGTCCAAGCCCGTCACAGGGTTTCCTTGGTGATGTGTCCAAGCCCGTCACAGGGTTTCCTTGGTGATGTGTCCAAGCCCGTCACAGGGTTTCCTTGGTGATGTGTCCATGCCCGTCACAGGGTTTCCTTGGTGATGTGTCCAAGCCCGTCACAGGGTTTCCTTGGTGATGTGTCCAAGCCCGTCACATGGTTTCCTTGGTGATGTGTCCAAGCCCGTCACAGGGTTTCCTTGGCGATGTGTCCAAGCCCGTCACAGGGTTTCCTTGGCGATGTGTCCAAGCCCGTCACAGGGTTTCCTTGGCGATGTGTCCAAGCCCGTCACAGGGTTTCCTTGGCGATGTGTCCAAGCCCGTCACATGGTTTCCTTGGCGATGTGTCCAAGCCCGTCACAGGGTTTCCTTGGTGATGTGTCCAAGCCCGTCACAGGGTTTCCTTGGTGATGTGTCCAAGCCCGTCACAGGGTTTCCTTGGTGATGTGTCCAAGCCCGTCACAGGGTTTCCTTGGTGATGTGTCCAAGCCCGTCACAGGGTTTCCTTGGTGATGTGTCCAAGCCCGTCACAGGGTTTCCTTGGTGATGTGTCCAAGCCCGTCACAGGGTTTCCTTGGTGATGTGTCCAAGCCCGTCACAGGGTTTCCTTGGTGATGTGTCCAAGCCCGTCACAGGGTTTCCTTGGTGATGTGTCCAAGCCCGTCACAGGGTTTCCTTGGTGATGTGTCCAAGCCCGTCACAGGGTTTCCTTGGTGATGTGTCCAAGCCCGTCACAGGGTTTCCTTGGTGATGTGTCCAAGCCCGTCACAGGGTTTCCTTGGTGATGTGTCCAAGCCCGTCACAGGGTTTCCTTGGTGATGTGTCCAAGCCCGTCACAGGGTTTCCTTGGCGATGTGTCCAAGCCCGTCACAGGGTTTCCTTGGTGATGTGTCAGGGCTTCTCAAAGTGGGTGCCATGGCACCCAAGGTGCCTTTATGCAAGGCTAGGGGTGTCTAGGTCAGTTTAACTACCCTAGTAAAATCGACCCCAGTTAAACTGTACTTGCATTCTTTTTCAGTCTACAGTACACCAAGTCTCTTCATCTTAAATATCAGATATACAAGCTCATAATGAGTTGAGCTTGTAGATCTGAAGTTTGTGGTGAATGTTCCACCCAGAATATAATGCTGGGGTTTAAGTGGTTAAACGCCTGTCCTATAATGCAAACATTCTCTCCAGTTTTCCTCATGACATGCTGTATTTTGGGGGGAAAGGTTAACTTATTTACTGTACGTACAGTTAATAGTTAGGTAAAGTTACCTTAAGTTGTGGCAAATCTGCAAAAAAAAAAAGCTTACCACTATAGCCCATAGCTTACCACTATAGCCCATAGCCGTCATCACAAATTTGGGCAAGTGGCTATGGCCGAATTTAGCCCAAGGAGTATTTTCATGCAAAACTCATGCTTGGAATGGATTCAGCATCACGAAAACCCCCTATGTCACATGCTACTTAAAGTATAATGAAATTTGGAATTCTTTGCCTTATATTGGTTGATAATGGTACGTCAACTTTCAACAGCTGTCATAAAGTTTCCCAAGGGTGTTGGGTTGGAACAATGTTTCTGTGATAGTAGACACCTTTATGAACACATCTGTGAAGAAAGCTAGTGGTAAGCATGTTTTTGCAGATTTGCCACAATTTAAGCTAACTTTACCTAACTATAATGACAAAAGGTGCTATAAAGTAACATTGTAATTCAGGGGTGCCGTGGATGAAAGCGTTATTTATGGGGGTGACCTGTGCCAAAACTGTTTGAGAACCACTGGCCTATATACATTATTTGTTGTCCCAATGTTGAATGCCCTGTGGTGTTTGAAATGTATTGATTTAGAAAGTATATGTACTTTTCATACAGTTGAATACCTTTTTTTTAACTTAAAGATGATATACTTAGATTTCTTAAATGTAACATACCATGCATTCTTCTTTTCCCTGCTCGACTAGTACATTACTGTTCAATGAGTTATTTGCTGTAAATTATCCTCTGGGACATTGTTCTGAGAATATCTTGTTTGTTCCCCATTGGAGGGGAGATAAGTTCAGGTGTCATAATATTCAAGATGTTTATTACATCTCATACAAAGATTAAATAAAAAAAAACAAGTAATATAAAGTGTGTAGATGTATCATAATGGCAGAATGAAAATAGAATGAAAATATGTTCCAAACCAAGATGAAATAATAGTGAAATACTGATCTGCAACACTTACAGAGCGGCCTTTTATACACCCACCCTCAGGTGCTACCTCCTACCTACCATACTATCAATTATGCTTAAAATATATTTGGAGTATAAAATCAATTAATTTGAAGTATACTTGTATTAGTTTCAAGTATACTATAAAAACAAAAATACATCACGTGGATGCACCTGGGACGTATCCTCAGTGATGTATCCCAAGGTCATCGGGGTTTCGGGTCTCCCAACATCATACCCCTCACTCAGGTGACCCAGCCGGGGTGATCAAGTCCCGACTTACGTCCCAGTAGCTACCCTCGATCAGTCCCATTAGGGAAAAACCAGGGCCACACAATCTATTCCTCCTGAACTACTCTTCCGGGACTGGGAGGTACCATTCTGGCACGTAGAAGGACTAGGCTCTGTGGGTTGACTCCTGTCCGGGCCCCTCCTACGTCTCACCAGGTCCACTCCTGCTCTCACCAGGTCCAGCCCCTGTGCGTTGCACCAGACTCCCAGCACCAGGCACTTTATTCAGGAATGGTGGATTCTCGAGCCGCAATGGTTCCGCAGTATCAAATACTTGAAGGAGCATTCAGTGATTTGGGTGATTTTGGAAAACACCCCGGTCCGCCCCGGTAACAAGATGTGCACATGCACACGCACTACAGTGGGGGGACACACGACAGGCCAACAGCACACACAACAAGGCCCACCCCCGCTCGATCATGATTGGATGATGGCTGGGCCACCTAGCCAAAAACGAAACCTAAGGTTTTTTGACCCCCAGGGGTTAACTCCTGGGAACTCCTTATATGGTCAGCACACTGGGGTTTAATACTGGGAGCCCGGGATTCTGGGCTTCCCGAGTACAGAGCACGTCATTTCCCGCTGGCTTCGGGACCCGTCGTCCCGGAGGATGTTTTTTCCAGTCTGGAATACCGTCAGCCCGTTGATCAATCTCGCACACACACACACACACACACACACACACACACACGCAGCAAAATTCCGCAAATGAACCTCAGCTGCGTGGAGCTCAGCTGATTTCATTCCACAGTGGCGAGGCACACAAACTAATGCCTTTCATCATTATTTATAATTTAACATTATATTTAACATTTAAATATTAAAACGGCAGAAGTAAACACATATGTTTGGCTCTGCATTAGCTATCCAACTTCATTTAACTTTGCATTTGTTCAATATGTTGATAAGAGCATGGGATTGTCTGTGAGGGAAGGTTTTTGAACCATCAGGTTTCATGGATCATGTGCGCTGCAGCTGCTGGCCTCGTTATTAAACACTACGTAATTAATGTTCACTGCATTATTGTCAAGTTCCATATATGTTGCCCACCATGTCCACTTAACGTTACAGTACTGCATGGCTACAGGCTTATTTGGTTAAGAACATGTTTAGTTGTAGCCTATACTCCATTGCGCGTCGTGCACATAGGGTTGTGCATCATTATTTGTGTCCAAAATAACAGATCTGCAAGCTATCAACACACCATGAAACGGCATGTCGACAGCTTGTATGTCTGTTAATTTGGGGGGTAGCCTACCCGACGCACGTTACGCATTGAAACAAGCCATGGGTTTGAGAGGCTTACAGTATTAGATATATCTCTGAATCTATTGATGAATTGAGGGCGATGGGCCCTAGTGTAAACAAGTGTAATGCCTTTATAGCGTTGTCCACTCACAGACTCACAGTTAACAGTTTTTGTATCGAGTTGTGCTTGAAATTTAATGTAATTCTGCAAACTATTAATCAATCAATCAATGCCCCTGCCGGTGGGTGCGGCGGGTTGCTGGTTTGGTATGGTGGATGCCAGAGATGGTTTGGTATGGTGTGGTATGGTGGATGCCAGAGATGGTTTGGTATGGTGTGGTATGGTGGATGCCAGAGATGGTTTGGTATGGTGTGGTATGGTGGATGCCAGAGATGGTTTGGTATGGTGTGGTATGGTGGATGCCAGAGATGGTTTGGTATGGTGTGGTATGGTGGATGCCAGAGATGGTTTGGTATGGTGTGGTATGGTGGATGCCAGAGTGGTATGGTGGTATGGTGGATGCCAGAGATGTCATGGAGTCTTGGATGAACTTTGTTCATTGTCACGCTGATGGCAGGCTCTGGTGCCACGTGTGCCAGGCTGGTGATTTGCTGCACTTACTGGTAGACATTGCCTCACCCTACTCTTTTGTTTCTGATGGTATAAACGGATCGTAACACCCAGTCCCATTCAGGTATGTTCAGGGAGGAGGACACCCCTGCCATGCAGAGTCCGTCCCATTCAGGTATGTTCAGGGAGGAGGACACCCCTGCCATGCACCCAGTCCCATTCAGGTATGTTCAGGGAGGAGGACACCCCTGCCATGCACCCAGTCCCATTCAGGTATGTTCAGGGAGGAGGACACCCCTGCCATCCAGAGTCAGTCCCATTCAGGTATGTTCAGGGAGGAGGACACCCCTGCCATCCAGAGTCAGTCCCATTCAGGTATGTTCAGGGAGGAGGACACCCCTGCCATCCAGAGTCCGTCCCATTCAGGTATGTTCAGGGAGGAGGACACCCCTGCCATCCAGTCCGTCCCATTCAGGTATGTTCAGGGAGGAGGACACCCCTGCCATCCAGTCCGTCCCATTCAGGTATGTTCAGGGAGGAGGACACCCCTGCCATGCACCCAGTCCCATTCAGGTATGTTCAGGGAGGAGGACACCCCTGCCATCCAGTCCGTCCCATTCAGGTATGTTCAGGGAGGAGGACACCCCTGCCATGCACCCAGTCCCATTCAGGTATGTTCAGGGAGGAGGACACCCCTGCCATCCAGTCCGTCCCATTCAGGTATGTTCAGGGAGGAGGACACCCCTGCCATGCAGAGTCAGTCCCATTCAGGTATGTTCAGGGAGGAGGACACCCCTGCCATGCACCCAGTCCCATTCAGGTATGTTCAGGGAGGAGGACACCCCTGCCATGCACCCAGTCCCATTCAGGTATGTTCAGGGAGGAGGACACCCCTGCCATCCAGTCCGTCCCATTCAGGTATGTTCAGGGAGGAGGACACCCCTGCCATCCAGTCCGTCCCATTCAGGTATGTTCAGGGAGGAGGACACCCCTGCCATGCACCCAGTCCCATTCAGGTATGTTCAGGGAGGAGGACACCCCTGCCATGCAGTCCGTCCCATTCAGGTATGTTCAGGGAGGAGGACACCCCTGCCATGCACCCAGTCCCATTCAGGTATGTTCAGGGAGGAGGACACCCCTGCCATCCAGAGTCAGTCCCATTCAGGTATGTTCAGGGAGGAGGACACCCCTGCCATCCAGTCCGTCCCATTCAGGTATGTTCAGGGAGGAGGACACCCCTGCCATGCAGAGTCAGTCCCATTCAGGTATGTTCAGGGAGGAGGACACCCCTGCCATGCAGAGTCCAAGGCACTTTGGATAATAATGTAGCGTTTACGGTCGCTCAAGCTGACTCACTAACTTAGAAAATAAAGGGAGGAAAAAGGATTAACGTTTGTTATGGAGACTTGTCCTACCTTAGTTTTCAAGTCGCCAGCGCGGAGACGGTGTAGCCTAGTAGTTGAGACGCACTTCAAGGGTCCATTGTTTGTGATCATACAGCGTTGTTTATAAAACAAACTCCAAAACGATCTGGCTTCGCTGTGTGTATGTGTGTGTGTGTGTCAGTGTAAATGTGAGAGTTCATTCAATATAACGTAACAAACTATTCTCTTCTTATTTCATTCTTATTTCTATTGTGTTAACTTGTGGACTTGTTATGTGGTCAAAAAACGATTTGCTGCCATCCTCGCTCACGCGTGTGCGTGTCCAAACATTTCTGCCTTTGTCACACCCTCTCTCTCTCTTATCAAGAGGTTCCATCCTCCTTGTGTCAGCTGTGGGCCTGTGACAACTATTCCATAGCCCAAACAGCGGGGGGGCAGCAACGAGTGTCCAAGCAAACCAACAAATAAGATAGAAATAACTAAATTGGCTCTAACATACCGGCCCCTAATTGTTAGCCGTCTAGGAGATCAATTACTCAAAAAATAAAGAAATGAGCCAATAAATCAAAACAAATTAAATCCTTTGAAGTAGGTGCTACATTCTGATTTCTATAAATGCACCTATCTTCAGTCTTCGGTTCTTTAGTGTTCAGCTTCTAAGAGAAGACACAGCTTATTTACTGGTCTCTCTGAGGTACTCGTTTTAGTCTTGACCCTTACACTTCGTACCAGACCTTTTGATCCGGGTAAGGTTTCAATAATTCGTCCCAGCAGCCAAGAATTCCTTGGAGCGGTATCGTCCATAATCAAGACTAAATCGTCTTTGGTGAAGTTCCTTTTCGGTTTCAGCCATTTATTTCTCTCTTGCATAAGAGGGAGATATTCGTTAGTCCATCTCTTCCAAAAAAGGTCCGCAATATATTGTACTTGTCTCCAGCGTCGGCGTGAGTACAAGTCTACTTTCTTGAAGAGTCCTGGTGGCATTACTGGTTTTGTTTTTAGGAGGAGCAAATGGTTTGGAGTAAGAGGTTCCAGGTCATTGGGGTCGCTTGTCACTGTAGTGATCGGGCGGTCATTCATAATGGCCTCTACTTCACAGAAGGCAGTTTGTAGAGCCTCTTCATCCAATCGTTGTTCCTTCAGGACTGAAAGAAGGATTTTCTTGACCAAACGAATCAATCTTTCCCAAACGCCACCGTGATGGGCTCCAGTGGGAGGATTGAATGCCCATTTAATTCTTTAAATCCTTCATTCAGCATTGTATTCTGTATCCTTGAGTGATCCAATTCCTTTAGAGCTTTTGATAGCTCTCGGTTTGCTCCTATAAAGTTGGTTCCATGATCTGATCTAAAGCTCGACACAGGTCCTCTTCGACAGCTGAATCTGCGTAAGGCATTTATGCAGGAATCGGTGTCCAGATAGCTTGCCACCTCTAAGTGGACAGCACGAGTCACCAGGCACGTGAAGATCACTCCGTAGCGTTTGACCTGCGACCGGCCCCGCTTTACCTCGATTGGACCGAAGTAATCCACCCCCACGTGAGTAAAGGGCGGTTCATCTGGGGAAGCACGGTCACATGGTAAATCCGCCATTTTCTGTTCTCCAGGTCTGGCTTGAAAGCGTCGACAGAAAACACAGTTCTTGATTACCTTTCTCGCAAAAGAGTTTGCACAAGGTATCCAAAATTTCTGCCTGAGTCTGGAGAGCATGTGACCTCTTCCTGAGTGGCCGACCTGCTGGTGAATCTCCTGTAAGATCAGTTGAGAGATATGGGACTGTTTTGATAGAATGATCGGATTTTGTATTTCCATTGGCATAGCCGTCTTATTAAGTCTTCCTCCAACTCTTATAATGTCCGTATCCAAGATAGGGTCTAGCTTACGAATAGAGCTACTGGCTTTGATACACGACTTTCCTTGTTTTAACAAGTCCATTTCTTCTTTGAAGAATCGTTCTTGCTCAAAGCGAATGATGGATTTCTCTGCTTTAGCTAAGTCGTCGACTGTTAGGCTTGTCGTTTGATCTGGATCCATCACTTGGTTCTTAGGTGATTTGACTAGAGTCTGTTTGGGTCTTAGTCGCTGTTTTAGTGGTTTGTCTGAAGGTATGAGCATGGTCCTTTGTTTTCTGCGTTTCTGTAGGAGTTCCTTGAACTTAAGTATCCAGCCTACAGCTCTCTTGAGTCTGTTCCAAGATGAGTAGTACTCAATGAATCTTCTAGTTGGGCTAATTTCATCCACCCTCAGAGTGTTAACGCTGATTTCCTTCCTTAGCTCAGGATCATCAGGAGATATGTGGTCGAGATCTTGAGGAATTGTCTTCCATTTAATTTCTGCTTGAAACAGAAATTCTGGACCATGAATCCATCTTGTTGACTTTAGGAAGGCTTCAGCATTTAACACTAGCGCGTCGGAGCGGTCAGGCTGACCGATTTTGAAATTTTGAAGTGGATTTTCTTTGCCCATGAAGTCCTGAGAAAGTTCCCCTTGCATGACTTTTTCTAAATGTTCGATTCAAACCATCTCTGTTTTTTTTCTCCATCTGAAACGTTTTGGAAATATGATTTTAGACATAATTCTACTAAAATGTCTGCTCTTTTTCGGTCCGTGGGACCGCTCTTAGAGCCCTCACCCTTTCTCCCCCACAAGCAGTGCTTTTCACACCTCCCTCCCGGCTGGAGACGGGCATTGTTCAAGCTAATGTGTCATTTGCATTCCAACTAGCCTTCCACATGTAGGCAAACTTACATTACAAACTTACATAAACTAAATGTTGTTTTAGATGTTATATTTGTTATATGCGGTTTGCAGAAATAACAATGTCTGACTTTATTTCTCGAAACGGAGAAAGAAATATGGTGTGTGGTATTGTTTCCACCAAGCGCATAGCTCAATAGATATAAATACATGTTGACTATACACGCCATCTTTATAGCATAATTATGTAAGGTGGCGATAATAAAAATGAATCAATTATCCTGGAATAATAAAGTTTATAGCATGGTCTGTTTGACCCGACCGACATTTCGTTGGAGCGAGAATGTTCGCCGATGCGCGAATCAGCGCGATGCCAAATAAAAATGACAGTGTTTGAAATCAGTCCAACCCGATAGACGTCCCGAACTTCTAAATGTTTTGTCAGTAAGAAGAACAGTTCTGTCCGTCCTTCGTCTGTAAACTTTTCTGCACGCAACCAGTGGAACTGATTTCCACGCATCACGGCTCTCTTTTTTTCTCTCTCCCTCTCCCTCTCTCGTGGAGAGGGAGAAAATATCCAAGTAACTGACGGTGAGGTATGCGGAAGTGCATTTTAGATAACGCTGTAGCACTATTTGTGGCGGTGATGCGTCACATGACTTGATCTATCCTATGGTGTATATATAAACCGTGCTGCTGTTACGGACCTTTCTGCTGGCACAATAAATCAAATATATATAAATGACATCGATCATAGGCGGCGGGTATGTAAGGCTAGGCCAGGCTTAGCCTTCCCAAAAATTATGCTGGGTATTTTAAAAAAATATATATAGGCTAATATGTGCGCAGCATTATATAGAAGGCTAGCCGCTCCCAAACTCCCAACTCCTTTGTCTGTAGCCTAAACTTTTCTGATTTGCACGCACAGCTCTTTCCTTTTTTTGGCACAATCAATCAAATATATATTAATTACATCGATGTTTCCCCCTCTATATAAAATGACAATATATAACTAATGTCGTATTTCGTCTGAGCAATGTGCCTGGCTCTGGCAATAACGTGTGGTAGCCTATTGTATTGGCTCAATACAAAGTCGGACAGTGTTTGCTGCGCAAGGGTATTCAATAAAGCGCTCACACCGTCACTATAATTATAGTTTGGTAAACTGAAATAAAAAATAACTTTGAGTTGTCCTGTCTAGTTGAAACTGCTGCCTTGAATTCGTTGGAATGTAACATTTAGAAGACAATGGCAAGCCGTCAACGGGTGCAGAGAGAGGTGTGAAGATCATTACAGTGGGGGAGACAATGGCCAATCAAATAGCACGAAAAACACCGGTCAGCCTGACCGTTAGCCGTCATATTAGTAGTGCATTTTTTTCAGACATCCTAGTGTTAACCCTCGTGAGGCTTCATCAGCTGGATTTTCTTTTGATCTGATGAACCTCCATTGGTCTTTGTGTGATAGCTCACGGATCAAAGAAGTTCTATTAGCCACATAGATGTTGAATCTTCGGACTTCATTGTTGATATACTTCAGTACAGACTCACTGTCTGTCCAAAATACTGAAGGTTCCAATTCAATTTCCAGCTCCAACTTCAACAGTTTATCCATTCTGGCTGCGAGTGTGGCAGCGGCAAGCTCCAACCTTGGAATAGTCATCTGCTTCAATGGTGTTACTCTAGATTTCCCTATTAGGAATGCAACATGAACTTTTCCGGTTGTATTGGTTAATCGTAGGTAGCTTACACTGCCGTAGCCCTTTTCGCTGGCGTCGCCGAAATGGTGCAGTTGAGCGGTCTTAACTTGTCCAAAGGTCTTTGGTTTCCAACATCTGTCGATTTGGAATTCAGATAGTTGCTCCACCTCAGAAATCCACTCTTTGCATGCAGTCACGTACACCTCAGGAATCACATCATCCCATCCACACTGCGCTTTGCAGAGTTCTTGGAGGATCTGCTTAGCCCTCAGGGTGAATGGAGCTAGGAACCCCAGAGGGTCATAGACGGAGCTCACAACTGATAAGATGCCTCGACGAGTGAGGGGTTTGTCCTTGAGAGTAACTTTGAAAGTGAATGTGTCATTTTCAATGTTCCATTGGACTCCGAGCGCTCTTTCTAGAGGAAGCTTTTCTCGGTCCAAGTCCAGTTCTTTGATCTGTTTGGCTTTATGCTCTTCAGGAATGGAAGAAAGTACAGCACGGCTGTTGCTGATCCATTTAGTTAGTTTGAATCCGCCCTGGGAACATAAGTCTCTCAGATCCTCAGTGTGATGGACTGTCTTTCTGTTGCGCAGTGGAAGTGGCATGTAGTAGTGTCCATTCTGATGGGTTACAGAGCTAGTCATCAGCTGCATAAACTTGTGGTCTTCAGCAGACATGTCGTTTTCCTCATACGACCTTTTCTCTGGGAAATCATGGTTGTACTGCTGTACTAAGAGGTCCTTCAGCACTGTGACTGAGATACGATTCACTGTCACCTTTGACTGTCCAGAAGTCACTACAGAAGTGCGTGGTTCAAGTGGTCCATTGACCGTCCATCCAAATACAGTCTTCACTGCATATGGTCCATTCTCTTGGCTATTAATTATTTGCCATGGTTCAAGGGCTTTAGGTGCATTTACTCCAATAAGGAGTTCAACTTCCGCATCAATTTCCAGCAGCTTGACATCCTTCAAATAAGACCACTTAGCTAGATCTTTCTCTGTCGCTCTGTTTTCTTTTGATACCGGAATAGAATTCTGGGTGTAGACATGCGGGAGTTCGATAAAGACGTCACCATTCAAATTGCCTACTTCCAGTCCTGATAGTTCATAACTGGGGACAGTCTTCTCCTGTCCCATAGTTTCCAGGAGTATTTCAGTTTTACGTCCTCTAGCGTTCAACTGTCTTTTTAGTCTTTCTGTGCAAAACGTCCCGGAGCTCCCCGGATCAAGAAAGGCATAGGCATAGACTACCTTGCTTCCCTTCATGACCTTCACTTGCACCGGAACACACTCTCTACCGGCCCCACTTCCCATTCCGGGTTTGAGTGAGACCTGAGCACTACTAATGAAAGCTTCTTTTGGCGCCACTTTATTTATATGCAAGAGTGTGGGATGTTTCCCTTGACATTCCTCACATGTCATCCTTTTCCTACAAAAATTACTCATGTGGCCCCTGACTAGACATCCGAAACAGAAGCCCTTTTTCTTTAAAAACTCTACTTTAGCAGTGTGTGGCTGCGTCCTCAACTTGTGGCAATCCATAGTGGGGTGTTTGCCTTCACAGAACACACACATCGCATCATAGGTAGGCGAGCTGTCACATTTGGGTGGCTTGTCATTTGCACACATTTTTATTTTGTCAGTCATAACGGCTACTGATGTAGCAAAGCTCTTTGATTTTGGCTGTTTGTACTCTGTAGCTGGTTTGGCTACTCTTTTGTTGCTGGGGTGCTCTCCTATATCGCCGAATAGGGGGTCTAAAAGTATTTTGGCCTGCCTTTCCATATAGGCCACAAGATCACTGAATTTGGCTCTGCGGCCATTTCTCTCCAATATGTCACAGGCTACAGTTCTCCACCTTTCTCTTCATTTAAAGGGTAGTTTAGACATGATGGCTTTAATGTTGGTGGGCAAGTCCAGCTCTTTCATTATTTCCAACTCTTCCATTGTGTTGCAGCAACCTCTGAGATACAGTGCATAGCCTTGCAGCGCCTTTCCATCATCGGATTTGATAATTGTCCAATTAAAGGCCTTCTCCATGTAGGCCATTGTCACTTTAATTTCATCTCCAAAATTCTCTTCTAATAATTTTATAGCCTGTCTATATTGTAGAGTGTCTGTGGGTAAGAAGTAGGCAGGACAGGTAAATGCAGCAGTTCAATGGCTGTTTATTTTTTAACAACGATAAATCATACAGGAGAAACCCCACGTAGGCCTCCTTCACAGGGGTTCAGTACACAAACAATGCCTCTGTTCCTCAGGCGTTTCCTCTGCCTGGATAGGGTGGGAGTAGGGTGTTAGGGTTTGTATTGCAGTTATACAGTCTTATTTTCCCAGCGCTCTCCTCACTGGAGGCGCGAGCTAGTATGACAGGAGTTCCCTTTCTTCGGGTGACGTCATCCGTCTTGATCGCTAGCATTCCCTCTCTCCCTGTTGTCCGGGGTCCAGCTCCAAATGAGCGACTGCCCAGGGCAGTGCTCAATATATTATATTAGAATTCTAGGTTTCTTTCAGTACCTTTACGTGTTCCACGTCACCGCTGCTGTGGCGGGGCTGCGCTCATCCCACAGCGTGGTGCGTGGACTGGGAATCGCCTTCCCTTCTTATTCATACAGTCCGGTCTTTAGCTCCGTCCCTCTGACGTTGCCTGGACCGTTCCTGAAAGCCTGGGGTGGAATGAGAGTGACAGTTAACACATGCAGAAATGGAGCCATATAGTTGAATGGGCTGCGGAGGGAGCGTGTGTATCTTACCCCCCGACGGTATTCTCTGTGCGTGCCTCCGAGCGTGTGAACCAGCCGCTGTCAAACTAAGAAGTGAGATCCTCTTCTTATACTGCGGCTGTGGCTGATTGTTGATTTGGGTGTGGTCGTTCTGTCATCTCAATCTGGCGGAGGAGGAGGTTTGGGATGTAGACGTGCCCTGCTACGAGGCCGAGGGCGGGCCTAACTGCCCGAGGCGTCTTCTGTCTGACAGCTTGTTCGGTTGCCCTGGCGACGCACTTACCGTCTCGGGGTGTCGCTAGCGAGACCCCACACACTCCCCCCCTAAGTTTCTTGTCGGGGCAAGGAGCTTGATTCTCTTCCTCTTCCTCATACATCCGGGACATCGCGTCGGCATGGCGCATTTCTTTCCCGGGCCGGTGCTCTACCGTGAATGTGTAGTTCTGTAGTTCGAGGAACCACCGGGTGACCCGCTCGTTCCGATCCTTGTTGGTGGCCATCCACTTGAGTGGTGCGTGATCGGTCACCAAGGTGAATCTCCGCCCCCACAAATAGTAGCGGAGGTGGTGGATGGCCCACTTCACCGCCAGACATTCTTTCTCTACTGTAGAGTAGTTTCTCTCGTGCTTGAGTAACTTTCTACTTATGAACGTGACTGGGTGTTCGTCTCCATCTAGTGGCTGGGCCAGGACAGCGCCTACGCCCGTGTTAGACGCATCTGTGTGGAGAACAAATGGGTGATTAAAGTTAGGGGTGATTAGTACTGGGCTTTTACAGAGGGCGTCTTTCAGCGCTTGGAACGCGCTCTCCGTTTCCTCCGTCCACCGTACATGGTGGGGCAGACTTTTTCTCGTGAGATCGTGCAATGGGCTTGCCAGTGTGGCAAAATTTTCTACAAACTTCTGATAATAGGCGACTAGTCCGAGGAAGGATTTCACCTGTTTTTTTGTGGCAGGTCGAGGCCAATTCTGTATTCTCTCCACCTTTTTCTCTTGTGGCTTGATGCAGCCGCGTCCAATGGTGTAGCCTAGATAGTCTGTTTCGCTCCAGGCGATACGGCTCTTCTTCGCATTAACGGCGAGGCCGGCCTGCCGCAGTGCGTTTAACACCGCCTCTAGTCGCTCCAGGTGTTGCCGCCAGGTGGCGCTATGGATGATCACGTCGTCTAAGTAGGCCGCCGCGTAGGCGCTATGGGGTCTAAGGACTTTATCCATTAACCTTTGAAAGGTGGCCGGGGCGCCGTGTACACTGAAGGGCATGACTTTAAACTGAAATAACCCGTCTGGGGTGGTAAAGGCCGTTTTTGGTTTGGCGCGCTCAGTTAAGCCAACTTGCCAATAACCTTTAGTCAAGTCTAGGGTGCTAATGTGTCTAGCTGGGCCCAACCGATCAATCAATTCGTCTACGCGAGCCATAGGATAGGCGTCAAATTGTGATATCTCATTTAGTTTTCGAAAGTCATTGCAGAAGCGAAGGCTTCCATCAGGCTTGGGGACGATAACTATGGGGCTCGACCAGGGGCTGTGTGACTCTTCTATGACGTCAAGCTCGAGCATTTTCTTTACTTCCTCCTGGATGGCCCGCCTCCGGGCTTCCGGGATCCTATACGGACGTAATCTGACCACCTTACCGGGGGTCGTGTCGATGTCGTGTTGCACCACCGAGGTGCGTCCGGGCAGCTCGGAGAAGACATCGCGGTTCCGGTCCAGGAGCTCCCGGATATCCTGTTGCTGCTGAGGCGCAAGGCCCTCCCCCACGGCCACTGGAGGAGTCTGGGGAGGGAGACGGGTTAACAAGGCAGGCAACGGCATGGTTTCCGCCGGAAACCATTTTTTTAGAATGTTGATGTGGTATACCTGGTATCCCCGCCTCCTCCCTGGCTGTGCCACTCGGTAGTTGACAGGGCTGAGTTTCTTCACTATCTCGTAGGGCCCTTTCCAGCGGGCTAGGAATTTGCATTCTGTGGTGGGCACAAGAACGAGGACCTGGTCCCCAGGCTGAAACTCGCGAATCTGGGCACCTTTATTATACACTCTGCTTTGGGCGGCCTGTGCCTCTGCCATATGCTGTCGGACGAGCGGCCAGACGCGCTTTGCGCGCGCCTGCAGGGTTTCGACATGCTCGATGACGCTTCGCAAAGGAGAGGGCTGACTCTCCCAGGTTTCCTTGGCAACGTCTAACAATCCGCGTGGCTGTCTCCCGTACAGGAGTTCAAATGGGGAGAAGCCAGTGGAGGCTTGCGGTACTTCTCGTATGGCGAATAGAACATACGGGATGAGGCGATCCCAGTCTCGTCCGTCCTCTTCGGCCACCCGTTTTAACATCTTCTTCAGCGTGCGATTAAACCGTTCTACCAGCCCGTCTGTCTGCGGGTGGTAAGCGGAGGTGCGGATTTGTTTCACTTTCAGCCAGCTATATAGCGCTTTTATGATGCGTGAGACGAAACAAGTACCTTGATCCGTCAGAATTTTGTCCACTAAGCCCACTCGGCTAAAGAGCATCATGAGCTCGTGAGAGACTGTTTTCGCATTGGCCACCCGTAGTGGTATGGCCTCGGGGTACCGTGTGGCATAATCAAGTATAACGAGAATGTATCGGTGCCCGCGCGCCGACTTGGGCAGGGGTCCCACTATGTCCATCGCTATTCTCGAGAATGGGATGCCGATAATAGGCATGGGAATGAGAGGGCTGTGCGGGACCCCCCGCGGGGCCGTGAGTTGGCATTCTTCGCACGATTTGCAAAAATCCTCCACAGCCCTTTTCACTCCAGGCCAATAGAAACGAGCCAATATGCGATCATAAGTCTTTTGTACTGCTAGATGAGCGCCTAGCTGGTGTGAGTGGGCCAGATACAACACACGTAATACATGAGATTTAGGTACGAGTAATTGCTCTATTACTGCGCCTACTCTATCTTTAACCGCACGATAGAGTAAGCCATTTCGTACAAAAAAATGAGGGAAGGTCATTTCACTCACCCCTCCGCTCTGCTTCCCCTCCATGCTGGTGATATTTCGTCGCGCCCCGGCGAGGTTCGGATCCGTCCACTGGGCTGTGGCGAACTCTCCTTGGAGGCGGGTGGGGGGTGCGTCCACCTGGGGGAAATCGACGAAGGGGTCCTCGTCAGGTGGTGGTGTTTGTGGTCCCTCCTCCGAGGTGCGGGGCCCGTCTGGGTCTGTATCGTCGGAGGCGGCGGTCGGTGCCGGCGAGGCTGGGTCGGCGGCTGGGTCCCCAAGGGCGGGGCAGGCGCGGTGTCCACCTGTCTCGGGTCGGGGCCGGCGTCTTCTCCTGTTCTTCGGCGGCGTGGGGCGGAGGCCCGGTTCCCAGAAGAGTGGGCAGTCCGTGCCGATCAGGAGGGGGACCGGGAGGTCCGGGACCACTCCGGCGGGGACGGTAGCGCTGCCTCGGGGGGTCTGGATGTATATCTTGGCGACGGGGTATCGGCGCAGGTCACCATGGACGCAGCTGACTGGCATCGTATCGGGGCCGGCGCTGGTCACCAGGTCCCCTCTCACCAGTGTCACCACACTGCCGGAATCTATCAGGGCATGTGTGTCGGTGCCATCCACCCGGACTGGCAGAGCTGCTTGGCACTGGTTCGAGCTCCCCGAGTGGAGGCAGGGCCTGGAGCTTACCATACTGGCGGCTGATGCCATGGAGACATCAGGGTCCCGCGCTCGGTCTGGACACGCCCAGGAGAGGTGGTCCTCATGCCCGCAGACATAGCATCTCCTGGACTGGCCACGCTCCGAGGGCGGGTTCGTTCGTGGTTTTGGCGTGGGCGCCGCCTGGGTCTGGCGGCGGCGGTCCCGCCCTTGACGGCCGTCGGTCTTGGCTGGTTCATTTTTGGAGGCTTGGAGCATCTGCGTGCCAACCTGATAGTTTTCCACCAGGGTGACAAGCTCTTCAACAGAGGTGGGGCAGGCCTGGACGGCCAGTTTCTTCGCGTCGGGGGGCAAGGCTCTCATGCCGTGGTCGACCACTATTCGGTCGAGCAGTGGAACTTCGTCGCCGGTGGTGAGCCAGTTCTGTGTGAGTCTGCATAGTTCAGCGAACTGGGTGCGCGCCGGCTGCGCAATGTGGAACTCCCATTGGTGGAACCTGTGTGCTCTGGCAGGGAGGCTGTAGCCTAGGCTGGACAGAATGGCGGCCTTTAGTTTTCCGTAGTCGAGCGCGTCTCTGGCTGTGAGATCTCGGCATGCTTGTTGTGCCGGCCCGGACAGGTAGGGGGCTACGATGCCGCCCCAGTCGGCCTGTGGCCACCTCTCACGGGTGGCGGAGCGCTCGAACACTTCTAGGAACGCCTCTATGTCGTCCTCGGCCGTTTGTTTTGTGAGTACGGCTGCTGGTGGTCTGGTCGCTGGTACATCCCTGTCCATTCTACGTAGGACCTCCCGCATGCATGTCTGGAGGTCTGCGTTGCTTTTTAGCAACGCGTTTAGTGCCGCTGTGTGTTCCATGGCAGGCGGTGGCTAGGATCAGACAGTGTACCCACACTTCTCCGCCAATTGTAGAGTGTCTGTGGGTAAGAAGTAGGCAGGACAGGTAAATGCAGCAGTTCAATGGCTGTTTATTTTTTAACAACGATAAATCATACAGGAGAAACCCCACGTAGGCCTCCTTCACAGGGGTTCAGTACACAAACAATGCCTCTGTTCCTCAGGCGTTTCCTCTGCCTGGATAGGGTGAGAGTAGGGTGTTAGGGTTTGTATTGCAGTTATACAGTCTTATTTTCCCAGCGCTCTCCTCACTGGAGGCGCGAGCTAGTATGACAGGAGTTCCCTTTCTTCGGGTGACGTCATCCGTCTTGATCGCTAGCATTCCCTCTCTCCCTGTTGTCCGGGGTCCAGCTCCAAATGAGCGACTGCCCAGGGCAGTGCTCAATATATTATATTAGAATTCTAGGTTTCTTTCAGTACCTTTACGTGTTCCACGTCACCGCTGCTGTGGCGGGGCTGCGCTCATCCCACAGCGTGGTGCGTGGACTGGGAATCGCCTTCCCTTCTTATTCATACAGTCCGGTCTTTAGCTCCGTCCCTCTGACGTTGCCTGGACCGTTCCTGAAAGCCTGGGGTGGAATGAGAGTGACAGTTAACACATGCAGAAATGGAGCCATATAGTTGAATGGGCTGCGGAGGGAGCGTGTGTATCTTACCCCCCGACGGTATTCTCTGTGCGTGCCTCCGAGCGTGTGAACCAGCCGCTGTCAAACTAAGAAGTGAGATCCTCTTCTTATACTGCGGCTGTGGCTGATTGTTGATTTGGGTGTGGTCGTTCTGTCATCTCAATCTGGCGGAGGAGGAGGTTTGGGATGTAGACGTGCCCTGCTACGAGGCCGAGGGCGGGCCTAACTGCCCGAGGCGTCTTCTGTCTGACAGCTTGTTCGGTTGCCCTGGCGACGCACTTACCGTCTCGGGGTGTCGCTAGCGAGACCCCACAATATCCAGAAGTTGATGGCTCTATGTGGAAGCAGCTGCGAACTAGTTCTCTGGGTTGTCCTGTTGTGTATTGTTCGAGATAGTAAAGCCGGTCTTGACTATTTTTTGTTTTATCTTCTATGCCATATTCGAATGCTCGCATGAATGTTCTGAAATTCAGAGGGTTGCCATCAAATATGGGTATTTCCCTTACTGGCAGCGATGCTTGTTGGTGTTGACGTGCCAATAAATCAATTATGTCATTCTGTCTTTTCATTACATCAGATAGTTCATTTTGGGGCAGAATGGGGATATTTGGTATATGGCTTTGCTGTGGTACTTGGCTAAACTTGCTTTCTTGCTCTATGGGGGTTGAGGCTGATGGTCCTCGTTGTTTTGGTTTGGTACTTTGTGGCTGTAGGATTCTTTGCAGTGGTGTTTTAGGGACTGTCTGTATTTTGGCAAATTCAATTGGGGATCCTTCAGTCTGTGATGGGGCGTTGGCGCTTTTATGTCTTTGTTTATGTTGGTTTTCAAAGTATGAGTTCATGCCATCCAAGTGGCTACCTGTTCCTTCCAGGGCCTTTATTTTGGCATTCGATTCTGCTATACCTGCTTTAATGTGCATGTCTTGGATCTTTGCATTCAGACATAGTTTCTCCTGTTCAAGTTCATGTAATTCTTTCATAGCCTCCTGGCGGGCAATCAGTGCAGCTCTCTCTGCCAGTGCTTTACGGTGTGCCGATGACACTGATGATGATGCCTTTGATCTTTTTGATCCACTTTTAGCTGAATTATGGTTAGAGCTCACATTAGATATACTGTCTTTCGGTTCAATTTGCAATTGTGCACTCTCTGCCTCTGTTCGAGTTTGCGCTAACATATTATATAGGCTTTCCAACAAATCCTCAAATGGTTTCACTCTTGGTTTGTACCATTCAGTATGATCATTGTCTCTGTCTTTCTCTGACAGCATATAACTATTTGCTGCCATCCTCGCTCACGCGTGTGCGTGTCCAAACATTTCTGCCTTTGTCACACCCTCTCTCTCTCTTATCAAGAGGTTCCATCCTCCTTGTGTCAGCTGTGGGCCTGTGACAACTATTCCATAGCCCAAACAGCGGGGGGCAGCAACGAGTGTCCAAGCAAACCAACAAATAAGATAGAAATAACTAAATTGGCTCTAACAACGTTTAAACCAGAGAACCGGGTTTTATTGCCCTTTTAATACAGGCTAAAAACTGGGTTGGGAGGGTGCCGAGAATAACAAAGAGGCTGCTCTGTCTGTCTCTGTCTAGGCTTCTCTCCCTCACCCCCCTGAGTCACTTCCTTCTTCCTCTTTGCGGGTTCTCCTCTTCACCAACCACCTTTCTCCATTGTTTAACCCCCTCTAAGCCTCACCTATCACTGCATACCTGAACTAGGCACAATTTACAATTTAGGCATTTAGCAGACGCTCTTAATCCAGAGCGACTTACATTAAGCAGTAACAAAAAGCATGGCATACATCACATATATAGAAAGTAGTTATCATGAAACATGCGTAAGCTAAGAACGTAACAGTGGAGTATCTATGTAAACTATACATACTATACTATATTATATATTATACGTTTATGTGTTCTATAAAGTGCAATGACATGCTATAAGTCTGTTTAAAATACTATCTAAGTCTACATAAAGTGCTATCTAAGGGGCTAGTGCTATGGGCCATGGTGGATGGTAGAACAGTGTTGTGATCAATTGGCTAATAAAGGGTGATGTCGCTCAACAACATTGTTATGTCAGAACATGTTATAGGGGGGTGATCCATAAAGATTCTGAGAATCATGGTGTCAAATGTGTGTATGTGTTCTGCATGCTGGGTCACAAGACACATCTCAGTGTGAACTGACAATAAAGTAGTATATCGTATCATCAATCAGGTTTATTGTCACATCACAGGTATACAGAGTATACAAACTTTAGCAGAGACATTTTTTTTTTTTTAGATGCATTCAATTTTATTTGATAAACACCAATTGGCTTCCCATCGTCATCTGCTACTGATCCCCTTGACACGACAATATGTGCTTTTTGCTTCTCCTTCGCCAGGAATTTCTTTACCACAATTTTGAAAGATAGGAAGGCCATTCAGATTCATGAGGTCTTTCAGTAATGATGCTGACTGAGCTAAACACTGCAGGAGCATTAGCATTAGCATTAGCACCACCATCAATGATGATGACTGAGCTAAACACTGCAGGAGCATTAGCATTAGCACCACCATTTCAACACTACACTTTAAGAAACGTCATGTCGCTATATTGATCAAAAGTGCATTATTATTACTAGAACCCACATCATTAAGGTCCCAGCAGTCAGTGTGTTAACCTTTAGACAACCATTGCCGTATTTGACGTAATTCATTAATTAATCCAGACCTACCGTTGACGTAATTGACATAATTGTTTTATTCCCTATAATCGGGGGATTCTTTTTAAAATTAATTAGCATGTTTTAGCATTTTTTGCTAACGGCTGATCTCGTCCACCTAAAACCGAATGCGATATTCGGAGCTTGATTAGAGCTTAATTTGACTTAGATATGAGAAAAACAATGATCACACGGCATGGGGGACAGATAACTGTAACGTACAGTGAAGAAAGATAGCGGATGCACACCGGTTGAACCAGAAATGATTGACGGCCATATTCGGAATTCGGTCAAAATCAGCATAATGGTGTTACCGCCACCATCCTTCTACCCTAATGGACAGGGGGTGCACAAGCACATGGCCGTTTATCCGTGCTCCTTCTCCTACCAAACCACTCTGTTAGCACACTTCTCTCCATGCAAAACTAAATCTGCACGCTCCCAGAATCCAGCTGCACTACATTGCATCCACGCAACTGTCATATTTACTGTACAAATATTACTTTTGTCACACTGTTATTGCGCAACATTTCGCTGTGATGCAAATGCCATCACGACTTTCTCATTCCCCGGCACCTCCCCTTTTCACTGCACACACACACACATACATACAAACACGCACGTGCGCACACACATACACAGCAGCACGGTACAGCACAGTATGCTACAGTACAGTACAGTATGGTAAGGCACAGTACAGTATGGAACAGTATTGTACAGTACAGTATTGTACAGTACCGTATAGTACAGTATGGCACAGTTCAGTATGATACAGTACGGTCCAGTACGGTACATTAAGCTACCGAACCATACAGTACAGTACGGTACAGTACAGTGGAATACAGTACAGTACAGTAGAGTGGAATACAGTAGAGTAGAGTGGAATACAGTAGAGTAGAGTAGAATACAGTACAGTAGAGTAGAATACAGTACAGTAGAGTAGAGTGGAATACAGTACAGTAGAGTAGAATACAGTAAAGTATAGTGTAATACAGTACAGTAGAGTAGAATACAGTACAGTAGAGTAGGATACAGTACAGTAGAGTAGAGTAGGATACAGTACAGTATAGTAGGATACAGTACAGTAGAGTAGAATACAGTACAGTAGAGTAGGATACAGTACAGTAGAGTAGAGTAAGATACAGTACAGTAGAGTAGAATACAGTACAGTAGAGTAGGATACAGTACAGTAGAGTAGAATACAGTACAGTAGAGTAGGATACAGTACAGTAGAGTAGAGTAGGATACAGTACAGTATAGTAGGATACAGTACAGTAGAGTAGAGTAGGATACAGTACAGTATAGTAGGATACAGTACAGTAGAGTAGAATACAGTACAGTAGAGTAGGATACAGTACAGTAGAGTAGAGTAGGATACAGTACAGTAGAGTAGAATACAGTACAGTAGAGTAGGATACAGTACAGTAGAGTAGAGTAGGATACAGTACAGTAGAGTAGAGTAGGATACAGTACAGTAGAGTAGAGTAAGATACAGTACAGTAGAGTAGAGTGTAATACAGTACAGTATAGTGGAATACAGTAGAGTAGAGTAGAGTAGGATACAGTACAGTAGAGTAGAGTAAGATACAGTACAGTAGAGTAGAGTGGAATACAGTACAGTAGAGTAGAATACAGTACAGTAGAGTAGAATACAGTACAGTAGAGTAGAGTGGAATACAGTACAGTAGAGTGTAATACAGTACAGTATAGTGTAATACAGTACAGTAGAGTAGAGTAGAATACAGTACAGTAGAGTAGAGTAGGATACAGTACAGTATAGTAGAATACAGTACAGTAGAGTAGAGTGGAATACAGTACAGTAGAGTAGAGTAGGATACAGTACAGTATAGTGGAATACAATACAGTACAGTAGAGTAGGATACAGTACAGTAGAGTAGAATACAGTAGAGTAGAGTAGAGTAGGATACAGTAAAGTAGAGTAGAGTGGAATACAGTACAGTAGAGTGGAATACAGTAGAGTAGAGTAGAATACAGTACAGTAGAGTAGAGTAGGATACAGTACAGTATAGTGGAATACAGTACAGTAGAGTGGAATACAGTACAGTAGAGTAGAGTAGGATACAGTACAGTAGAGTAGAGTAGGATACAGTACAGTATAGTGGAATACAGTACAGTAGAGTAGAGTAGAATACAGTACAGTAGAGTACAGTAGGATACAGTACAGTAGAGTATAGTGGAATACAGTAGAGTAGAGTAGAGTAGAGTAGAATACAGTACAGTAGAGTAGAGTAGAATACAGTACAGTAGAGTAGAATACAGTACAGTAGAGTAGAGTAGGATACAGTACAGTAGAGTAGGAAACAGTACAGTAGAGTAGGATACAGTACAGTAGAGTAGAGTAGGATACAGTACAGTAGAGTAGAGTAGGATACAGTACAGTAGAGTAGAATACAGTACAGTAGAGTAGAATACAGTACAGTAGAGTAGGAAACAGTACAGTAGAGTAGAATACAGTACAGTAGAGTATAGTGGAATACAGTACAGTAGAGTAGAGTAGGATACAGTACAGTAGAGTAGAGTAGGATACAGTACAGTAGAGTAGAATACAGTACAGTAGAGTAGGAAACAGTACAGTAGAGTAGAATACAGTACAGTAGAGTATAGTGGAATACAGTACAGTAGAGTAGAGTAGAATACAGTACAGTAGAGTAGGAAACAGTACAGTAGAGTAGGATACAGTACAGTAGAGTAGAGTAGGATACAGTACAGTAGAGTAGAGTAGGATACAGTACAGTAGAGTAGAATACAGTACAGTAGAGTAGAGTAGGATACAGTACAGTAGAGTAGAGTAGGATACAGTACAGTAGAGTAGAGTAGGATACAGTACAGTAGAGTAGAATACAGTACAGTAGAGTAGAGTAGGATACAGTACAGTAGAGTAGAGTAGGATACAGTACAGTAGAGTAGAGTAGGATACAGTACAGTATAGTGGAATACAGTACAGTATAGTGTAATACAGTACAGTAGAGTAGAGTAGGATACAGTACAGTAGAGTAGAGTAGGATACAGTACAGTAGAGTAGAATACAGTACAGTAGAGTAGAGTAGGATACAGTACAGTAGAGTAGAGTAGGATACAGTACAGTAGAGTAGAGTAGGATACAGTACAGTATAGTGGAATACAGTACAGTACAGTAGAGTAGAGTGTAATACAGTACAGTATAGTGTAATACAGTACAGTAGAGTAGAGTAGGATACAGTACAGTATAGTGTAATACAGTACAGTATAGTGTAATACAGTACAGTACAGTATAGTGGAATACAGTACAGTACAGTAGAGTAGAGTGTAATACAGTACAGTATAGTGTAATACAGTACAGTAGAGTAGAGTAGGATACAGTACAGTAGAGTAGAGTAGGATACAGTACAGTAGAGTAGAATACAGTACAGTAGAGTAGAGTAGGATACAGTACAGTAGAGTAGGATACAGTACAGTATAGTGTAATACAGTACAGTACAGTAGAGTATGATACAGTACAGTAGAGTAGAATACAGTACAGTAGAGTAGAGTAGGATACAGTACAGTAGAGTAGAGTAGGATACAGTACAGTAGAGTAGGATACAGTACAGTAGAGTAGAATACAGTACAGTAGAGTAGAGTGGAATACAGTACAGTAGAGTAGAATACAGTACAGTAGAGTAGAGTGGAATACAGTACAGTAGAGTAGAGTAGGATACAGTACAGTACAGTATAGTGTAATACAGTACAGTATAGTGTAATACAGTACAGTAGAGTAGAGTAGGATACAGTACAGTAGAGTAGAGTAGGATACAGTACAGTAGAGTAGAGTAGGATACAGTACAGTAGAGTAGGATACAGTACAGTAGA
Source organism: Electrona antarctica (assembly GCF_951216825.1). Taxonomy (NCBI): domain Eukaryota; kingdom Metazoa; phylum Chordata; class Actinopteri; order Myctophiformes; family Myctophidae; genus Electrona; species Electrona antarctica. The sequence continues at coordinate 536,129 of NC_136792.1, forward strand.
GTAGAGTAGGATACAGTACAGTAGAGTAGAGTAAGATACAGTACAGTAGAGTAGAGTGTAATACAGTACAGTATAGTGGAATACAGTAGAGTAGAGTAGAGTAGGATACAGTACAGTAGAGTAGAGTAAGATACAGTACAGTAGAGTAGAGTGGAATACAGTACAGTAGAGTAGAATACAGTACAGTAGAGTAGAATACAGTACAGTAGAGTAGAGTGGAATACAGTACAGTAGAGTGTAATACAGTACAGTATAGTGTAATACAGTACAGTAGAGTAGAGTAGAATACAGTACAGTAGAGTAGAGTAGGATACAGTACAGTATAGTAGAATACAGTACAGTAGAGTAGAGTGGAATACAGTACAGTAGAGTAGAGTAGGATACAGTACAGTATAGTGGAATACAATACAGTACAGTAGAGTAGGATACAGTACAGTAGAGTAGAATACAGTAGAGTAGAGTAGAGTAGGATACAGTAAAGTAGAGTAGAGTGGAATACAGTACAGTAGAGTGGAATACAGTAGAGTAGAGTAGAATACAGTACAGTAGAGTAGAGTAGGATACAGTACAGTATAGTGGAATACAGTACAGTAGAGTGGAATACAGTACAGTAGAGTAGAGTAGGATACAGTACAGTAGAGTAGAGTAGGATACAGTACAGTATAGTGGAATACAGTACAGTAGAGTAGAGTAGAATACAGTACAGTAGAGTACAGTAGGATACAGTACAGTAGAGTATAGTGGAATACAGTAGAGTAGAGTAGAGTAGAGTAGAATACAGTACAGTAGAGTAGAGTAGAATACAGTACAGTAGAGTAGAATACAGTACAGTAGAGTAGAGTAGGATACAGTACAGTAGAGTAGGAAACAGTACAGTAGAGTAGGATACAGTACAGTAGAGTAGAGTAGGATACAGTACAGTAGAGTAGAGTAGGATACAGTACAGTAGAGTAGAATACAGTACAGTAGAGTAGAATACAGTACAGTAGAGTAGGAAACAGTACAGTAGAGTAGAATACAGTACAGTAGAGTATAGTGGAATACAGTACAGTAGAGTAGAGTAGGATACAGTACAGTAGAGTAGAGTAGGATACAGTACAGTAGAGTAGAATACAGTACAGTAGAGTAGGAAACAGTACAGTAGAGTAGAATACAGTACAGTAGAGTATAGTGGAATACAGTACAGTAGAGTAGAGTAGAATACAGTACAGTAGAGTAGGAAACAGTACAGTAGAGTAGGATACAGTACAGTAGAGTAGAGTAGGATACAGTACAGTAGAGTAGAGTAGGATACAGTACAGTAGAGTAGAATACAGTACAGTAGAGTAGAGTAGGATACAGTACAGTAGAGTAGAGTAGGATACAGTACAGTAGAGTAGAGTAGGATACAGTACAGTAGAGTAGAATACAGTACAGTAGAGTAGAGTAGGATACAGTACAGTAGAGTAGAGTAGGATACAGTACAGTAGAGTAGAGTAGGATACAGTACAGTATAGTGGAATACAGTACAGTATAGTGTAATACAGTACAGTAGAGTAGAGTAGGATACAGTACAGTAGAGTAGAGTAGGATACAGTACAGTAGAGTAGAATACAGTACAGTAGAGTAGAGTAGGATACAGTACAGTAGAGTAGAGTAGGATACAGTACAGTAGAGTAGAGTAGGATACAGTACAGTATAGTGGAATACAGTACAGTACAGTAGAGTAGAGTGTAATACAGTACAGTATAGTGTAATACAGTACAGTAGAGTAGAGTAGGATACAGTACAGTATAGTGTAATACAGTACAGTATAGTGTAATACAGTACAGTACAGTATAGTGGAATACAGTACAGTACAGTAGAGTAGAGTGTAATACAGTACAGTATAGTGTAATACAGTACAGTAGAGTAGAGTAGGATACAGTACAGTAGAGTAGAGTAGGATACAGTACAGTAGAGTAGAATACAGTACAGTAGAGTAGAGTAGGATACAGTACAGTAGAGTAGGATACAGTACAGTATAGTGTAATACAGTACAGTACAGTAGAGTATGATACAGTACAGTAGAGTAGAATACAGTACAGTAGAGTAGAGTAGGATACAGTACAGTAGAGTAGAGTAGGATACAGTACAGTAGAGTAGGATACAGTACAGTAGAGTAGAATACAGTACAGTAGAGTAGAGTGGAATACAGTACAGTAGAGTAGAATACAGTACAGTAGAGTAGAGTGGAATACAGTACAGTAGAGTAGAGTAGGATACAGTACAGTACAGTATAGTGTAATACAGTACAGTATAGTGTAATACAGTACAGTAGAGTAGAGTAGGATACAGTACAGTAGAGTAGAGTGTAATACAGTACAGTAGAGTGTAATACAGTACAGTATAGTGTAATACAGTACAGTAGAGTAGAGTAGGATACAGTACAGTAGAGTGGAATACAGTACAGTAGCGTGGAATACAGTAGAGTAGAGTAGAATACAGTACAGTAGAGTAGAGTAGGATACAGTACAGTATAGTGGAATACAGTACAGTAGAGTAGAGTAGGATACAGTACAGTAGAGTAGAGTAGAATACAGTACAGTAGAGTAGAGTAGGATACAGTACAGTAGAGTAGAGTAGGATACAGTACAGTAGAGTAGAGTAGGATACAGTACAGTAGAGTAGAGTGTAATACAGTACAGTAGAGTAGAATACAGTACAGTAGAGTAGAGTAGGATACAGTACAGTAGAGTAGAGTAGGATACAGTACAGTAGAGTAGGATACAGTACAGTAGAGTAGAATACAGTACAGTAGAGTAGAGTGGAATACAGTACAGTAGAGTAGAATACAGTACAGTAGAGTAGAGTGGAATACAGTACAGTAGAGTAGAGTAGGATACAGTACAGTATAGTGTAATACAGTACAGTATAGTGTAATACAGTACAGTAGAGTAGAGTAGGATACAGTACAGTAGAGTAGAGTGTAATACAGTACAGTAGAGTGTAATACAGTACAGTATAGTGTAATACAGTACAGTAGAGTAGAGTAGGATACAGTACAGTAGAGTGGAATACAGTACAGTAGCGTGGAATACAGTACAGTAGAGTAGAATACAGTACAGTAGAGTAGAGTAGGATACAGTACAGTATAGTGGAATACAGTACAGTAGAGTAGAGTAGGATACAGTACAGTAGAGTAGAGTAGAATACAGTACAGTAGAGTAGAGTAGGATACAGTACAGTAGAGTAGAGTAGGATACAGTACAGTAGAGTAGGATACAGTACAGTAGAGTAGAGTAGGATACAGTACAGTAGAGTAGGATACAGTACAGTAGAGTAGAGTAGAATACAGTACAGTAGAGTAGAGTAGGATACAGTACAGTAGAGTAGGATACAGTACAGTAGAGTAGAGTAGGATACAGTACAGTAGAGTAGAGTAGGATACAGTACAGTAGAGTAGAGTAGGATACAGTACAGTAGAGTAGAGTAGGATACAGTACAGTAGAGTAGGATACAGTACAGTAGAGTAGAGTAGGATACAGTACAGTAGAGTAGAGTAGGATACAGTACAGTAGAGTAGGATACAGTACAGTATAGTGGAATACAATACAGTAGAGTAGAGTAGGATACAGTACAGTAGAGTAGGATACAGTACAGTATAGTGGAATACAATACAGTAGAGTAGAGTAGGATACAGTACAGTAGAGTAGGATACAGTACAGTAGAGTAGAGTAGGATACAGTACAGTAGAGTAGAGTAGGATACAGTACAGTAGAGTAGGATACAGTACAGTAGAGTAGAGTAGGATACAGTACAGTAGAGTAGAGTAGGATACAGTACAGTAGAGTAGAGTAGGATACAGTACAGTAGAGTAGGATACAGTACAGTAGAGTAGAGTAGGATACAGTACAGTAGAGTAGAGTAGGATACAGTACAGTAGAGTAGGATACAGTACAGTAGAGTAGAGTAGGATACAGTACAGTAGAGTAGAGTAGGATACAGTACAGTAGAGTAGAGTAGGATACAGTACAGTAGAGTAGAGTAGGATACAGTACAGTAGAGTAGGATACAGTACAGTAGAGTAGGATACAGTACAGTAGAGTAGAGTAGGATACAGTACAGTAGAGTAGAGTAGGATACAGTACAGTAGAGTAGAGTAGGATACAGTACAGTATAGTGGAATACAATACAGTAGAGTAGAGTAGGATACAGTACAGTACAGTACAGTACAGTACAGTACAGTACAGTACAGTACAGTAGAGTAGGATACAGTACAGTAGAGTAGAGTAGAATACAGTACAGTAGAGTAGAGTAGGATACAGTACAGTAGAGTAGAGTAGGATACAGTACAGTAGAGTAGAGTAGGATACAGTACAGTAGAGTAGGATACAGTACAGTAGAGTAGAGTAGGATACAGTACAGTAGAGTAGAGTAGGATACAGTACAGTAGAGTAGAGTAGGATACAGTACAGTAGAGTAGAGTAGGATACAGTACAGTAGAGTAGGATACAGTACAGTAGAGTAGAGTAGGATACAGTACAGTAGAGTAGAGTAGGATACAGTACAGTAGAGTAGAGTAGGATACAGTACAGTAGAGTAGAGTAGGATACAGTACAGTAGAGTAGGATACAGTACAGTAGAGTAGAGTAGGATACAGTACAGTAGAGTAGAGTAGGATACAGTACAGTAGAGTAGAGTAGGATACAGTACAGTAGAGTAGAGTAGGATACAGTACAGTATAGTGGAATACAATACAGTAGAGTAGAGTAGGATACAGTACAGTACAGTACAGTACAGTACAGTACAGTACAGTACAGTACAGTAGAGTAGGATACAGTACAGTAGAGTAGAGTAGAATACAGTACAGTAGAGTAGAGTAGGATACAGTACAGTAGAGTAGAGTAGGATACAGTACAGTAGAGTAGAGTAGGATACAGTACAGTATAGTGGAATACAATACAGTAGAGTAGAGTAGGATACAGTACAGTACAGTACAGTACAGTACAGTACAGTACAGTACAGTACAGTACAGTACAGTAGACAACACTATCTAATACTATAATATACTTGCCACATTAAAATGAGATGTGTTGTGTATATCACAGATTTATCTATTGGCATTCAAATGATGAATTAAAATCATGAATAGAGCTGGCAGAAGACAGCGTGGTACTCTAAGGGTTAACTCTTTTTCCCCCCGGTACGTATATATACGGACGTCGACACTAGGGGCGTCATATCCCTGGTCCGTATATATACGTACGTTGACATTAGGGGGCGTCATATCCCAGGTCCGTATATATACGGACGTCGACACTAGGGGGCGTCATATCCCAGGTCCGTATATATACGGACGTCGACACTAGGGGGCGTCATATCCCTGGTCCGTATATATACGTACGTCGACACTAGGGGGCGTCATATCCCAGGTCCGTATATATACGGATGTCGACACTAGGGGGCGTCATATCCCAGGTCCGTATATACAACACAACAATGTCGCAAAAACATCCTTTAAAATCAATTTGCAATGGTGTGGGGCAATGGCGATCAGTTTTGGGGTTGCTATGGTGATCAGTTTTGGGGTTGCTATGGCGATCAGTTTGCCCTATTGGGGAACAGACATCGGCCTCCTTGATTGGCCAACCCAGCCCATCGGCTTTGCGGATTGGCCCGAGGTTCACGTGATGTTTGTGACGTTGGACTTATATAAACTGGTGGCGCACACGGAAAGGCTAGATTGTCATTGAATGATGAAACTTCTATAAGTTTTGATTGATGCTGCTACGTGAGACATGTTTCCCTGGACGTTTCATCGCAAATGTTTGGACTGGACAAGCTACAGCAAAGGATGGGACTGGACAAGATACCACACCGTAGTCCCAGTGGAACATGAGCTGTACTCGTTCAAAGCGCACCTTTCCAAAAGGTTTGGTAAATATACCACACTACAGTACAGTAGAGTAGAGTGTAATACAGTACAGTATAGTGTAATACAGTACAGTAGAGTAGAGTAGGATACAGTACAGTATAGTGTAATACAGTACAGTATAGTGTAATACAGTACAGTATAGTATAGTGGAATACAGTACAGTACAGTAGAGTAGAGTGTAATACAGTACAGTATAGTGTAATACAGTACAGTAGAGTAGAGTAGGGTACAGTACAGTAGAGTAGAGTAGGATACAGTACAGTATAGTAGAATACAGTACAGTAGAGTAGAGTAGAATACAGTACAGTAGAGTAGGAAACAGTACAGTAGAGTAGAATACAGTACAGTAGAGTAGAGTAGGATACAGTACAGTATAGTGGAATACAGTACAGTAGAGTAGAGTAGAATACAGTACAGTAGAGTAGAGTAGGATACAGTACAGTATAGTGGAATACAGTACAGTATAGTGGAATACAGTACAGTAGAGTAGAATACAGTACAGTAGAGTAGGAAACAGTACAGTAGAGTAGAATACAGTACAGTAGAGTATAGTGGAATACAGTACAGTAGAGTAGAGTAGAATACAGTACAGTAGAGTAGGAAACAGTACAGTAGAGTAGGATACAGTACAGTAGAGTAGAGTAGGATACAGTACAGTAGAGTAGAGTAGGATACAGTACAGTAGAGTAGAATACAGTACAGTAGAGTAGAGTAGGGTACAGTACAGTAGAGTAGAGTAGGATACAGTACAGTAGAGTAGAGTAGGATACAGTACAGTAGAGTAGAGTAGGATACAGTACAGTAGAGTAGAGTAGGATACAGTACAGTAGAGTAGAATACAGTACAGTAGAGTAGAGTAGGATACAGTACAGTAGAGTAGAGTAGGATACAGTACAGTAGAGTAGAGTAGGATACAGTACAGTATAGTGGAATACAGTACAGTATAGTGTAATACAGTACAGTAGAGTAGAGTAGGATACAGTACAGTAGAGTAGAGTAGGATACAGTACAGTAGAGTAGAATACAGTACAGTAGAGTAGAGTAGGATACAGTACAGTAGAGTAGAGTAGGATACAGTACAGTAGAGTAGAGTAGGATACAGTACAGTATAGTGGAATACAGTACAGTACAGTAGAGTAGAGTGTAATACAGTACAGTATAGTGTAATACAGTACAGTAGAGTAGAGTAGGATACAGTACAGTATAGTGTAATACAGTACAGTATAGTGTAATACAGTACAGTACAGTATAGTGGAATACAGTACAGTACAGTAGAGTAGAGTGTAATACAGTACAGTATAGTGTAATACAGTACAGTAGAGTAGAGTAGGATACAGTACAGTAGAGTAGAGTAGGATACAGTACAGTAGAGTAGAATACAGTACAGTAGAGTAGAGTAGGATACAGTACAGTAGAGTAGGATACAGTACAGTATAGTGTAATACAGTACAGTACAGTAGAGTATGATACAGTACAGTAGAGTAGAATACAGTACAGTAGAGTAGAGTAGGATACAGTACAGTAGAGTAGAGTAGGATACAGTACAGTAGAGTAGGATACAGTACAGTAGAGTAGAATACAGTACAGTAGAGTAGAGTGGAATACAGTACAGTAGAGTAGAATACAGTACAGTAGAGTAGAGTGGAATACAGTACAGTAGAGTAGAGTAGGATACAGTACAGTATAGTGTAATACAGTACAGTATAGTGTAATACAGTACAGTAGAGTAGAGTAGGATACAGTACAGTAGAGTAGAGTGTAATACAGTACAGTAGAGTGTAATACAGTACAGTATAGTGTAATACAGTACAGTAGAGTAGAGTAGGATACAGTACAGTAGAGTGGAATACAGTACAGTAGCGTGGAATACAGTAGAGTAGAGTAGAATACAGTACAGTAGAGTAGAGTAGGATACAGTACAGTATAGTGGAATACAGTACAGTAGAGTAGAGTAGGATACAGTACAGTAGAGTAGAGTAGAATACAGTACAGTAGAGTAGAGTAGGATACAGTACAGTAGAGTAGAGTAGGATACAGTACAGTAGAGTAGAGTAGGATACAGTACAGTAGAGTAGAGTGTAATACAGTACAGTAGAGTAGAATACAGTACAGTAGAGTAGAGTAGGATACAGTACAGTAGAGTAGAGTAGGATACAGTACAGTAGAGTAGGATACAGTACAGTAGAGTAGAATACAGTACAGTAGAGTAGAGTGGAATACAGTACAGTAGAGTAGAATACAGTACAGTAGAGTAGAGTGGAATACAGTACAGTAGAGTAGAGTAGGATACAGTACAGTATAGTGTAATACAGTACAGTATAGTGTAATACAGTACAGTAGAGTAGAGTAGGATACAGTACAGTAGAGTAGAGTGTAATACAGTACAGTAGAGTGTAATACAGTACAGTATAGTGTAATACAGTACAGTAGAGTAGAGTAGGATACAGTACAGTAGAGTGGAATACAGTACAGTAGCGTGGAATACAGTAGAGTAGAGTAGAATACAGTACAGTAGAGTAGAGTAGGATACAGTACAGTATAGTGGAATACAGTACAGTAGAGTAGAGTAGGATACAGTACAGTAGAGTAGAGTAGAATACAGTACAGTAGAGTAGAGTAGGATACAGTACAGTAGAGTAGAGTAGGATACAGTACAGTACAGTAGAGTAGGATACAGTACAGTAGAGTAGGATACAGTACAGTAGAGTAGAGTAGGATACAGTACAGTAGAGTAGGATACAGTACAGTAGAGTAGAGTAGAATACAGTACAGTAGAGTAGAGTAGGATACAGTACAGTAGAGTAGGATACAGTACAGTAGAGTAGAGTAGGATACAGTACAGTAGAGTAGAGTAGGATACAGTACAGTAGAGTAGAGTAGGATACAGTACAGTAGAGTAGAGTAGGATACAGTACAGTAGAGTAGGATACAGTACAGTAGAGTAGAGTAGGATACAGTACAGTAGAGTAGAGTAGGATACAGTACAGTAGAGTAGGATACAGTACAGTATAGTGGAATACAATACAGTAGAGTAGAGTAGGATACAGTACAGTAGAGTAGGATACAGTACAGTATAGTGGAATACAATACAGTAGAGTAGAGTAGGATACAGTACAGTAGAGTAGGATACAGTACAGTAGAGTAGAGTATGATACAGTACAGTAGAGTAGAGTAGGATACAGTACAGTAGAGTAGAGTAGGATACAGTACAGTAGAGTAGGATACAGTACAGTAGAGTAGAGTAGGATACAGTACAGTAGAGTAGAGTAGGATACAGTACAGTAGAGTAGGATACAGTACAGTAGAGTAGAGTAGGATACAGTACAGTAGAGTAGAGTAGGATACAGTACAGTAGAGTAGAGTAGGATACAGTACAGTAGAGTAGAGTAGGATACAGTACAGTAGAGTAGGATACAGTACAGTAGAGTAGAGTAGGATACAGTACAGTAGAGTAGAGTAGGATACAGTACAGTAGAGTAGAGTAGGATACAGTACAGTATAGTGGAATACAATACAGTAGAGTAGAGTAGGATACAGTACAGTACAGTACAGTACAGTACAGTACAGTACAGTAGAGTAGGATACAGTACAGTAGAGTAGAGTAGAATACAGTACAGTAGAGTAGAGTAGGATACAGTACAGTAGAGTAGAGTAGGATACAGTACAGTAGAGTAGAGTAGGATACAGTACAGTAGAGTAGGATACAGTACAGTAGAGTAGAGTAGGATACAGTACAGTAGAGTAGAGTAGGATACAGTACAGTAGAGTAGAGTAGGATACAGTACAGTAGAGTAGAGTAGGATACAGTACAGTAGAGTAGGATACAGTACAGTAGAGTAGAGTAGGATACAGTACAGTAGAGTAGAGTAGGATACAGTACAGTAGAGTAGAGTAGGATACAGTACAGTAGAGTAGAGTAGGATACAGTACAGTAGAGTAGGATACAGTACAGTAGAGTAGAGTAGGATACAGTACAGTAGAGTAGAGTAGGATACAGTACAGTAGAGTAGAGTAGGATACAGTACAGTATAGTGGAATACAATACAGTAGAGTAGAGTAGGATACAGTACAGTACAGTACAGTACAGTACAGTACAGTACAGTACAGTAGAGTAGGATACAGTACAGTAGAGTAGAGTAGAATACAGTACAGTAGAGTAGAGTAGGATACAGTACAGTAGAGTAGAGTAGGATACAGTACAGTATAGTGGAATACAATACAGTAGAGTAGAGTAGGATACAGTACAGTACAGTACAGTACAGTACAGTACAGTACAGTACAGTAGACAACACTATCTAATACTATAATATACTTGCCACATTAAAATGAGATGTGTTGTGTATATCACAGATTTATCTATTGGCATTCAAATGATGAATTAAAATCATGAATAGAGCTGGCAGAAGACAGCGTGGTACTCTAAGGGTTAACTCTTTTTCCCCCCGGTACGTATATATACGGACGTCGACACTAGGGGCGTCATATCCCTGGTCCGTATATATACGTACGTTGACATTAGGGGGCGTCATATCCCAGGTCCGTATATATACGGACGTCGACACTAGGGGGCGTCATATCCCAGGTCCGTATATATACGGACGTCGACACTAGGGGGCGTCATATCCCTGGTCCGTATATATACGTACGTCGACACTAGGGGGCGTCATATCCCAGGTCCGTATATATACGGATGTCGACACTAGGGGGCGTCATATCCCAGGTCCGTATATACAACACAACAATGTCGCAAAAACATCCTTTAAAATCAATTTGCAATGGTGTGGGGCAATGGCGATCAGTTTTGGGGTTGCTATGGTGATCAGTTTTGGGGTTGCTATGGCGATCAGTTTGCCCTATTGGGGAACAGACATCGGCCTCCTTGATTGGCCAACCCAGCCCATCGGCTTTGCGGATTGGCCCGAGGTTCACGTGATGTTTGTGACGTTGGACTTATATAAACTGGTGGCGCACACGGAAAGGCTAGATTGTCATTGAATGATGAAACTTCTATAAGTTTTGATTGATGCTGCTACGTGAGACATGTTTCCCTGGACGTTTCATCGCAAATGTTTGGACTGGACAAGCTACAGCAAAGGATGGGACTGGACAAGATACCACACCGTAGTCCCAGTGGAACATGAGCTGTACTCGTTCAAAGCGCACCTTTCCAAAAGGTTTGGTAAATATACCCGTACAATCAATCTTCACGTCTTCAACACAGTGTATTTGTGCTGGAGGAAGTGCTGGAACCAACATCGCCCCGAGGTCCCTATGTGTGCTCACCGCACAGCCGCGCTGATAGAACATGTCGTCTACATCTGGTTTGGATGTTCAGACAACATACTAACGCACATAACGTACATGCTTCACGCATTTGACGTCGACGCTCGCACTTGGTTCAGGCCCCGGACTTCTGGGACCGAACCGAAGGTGATGGAACGCCACTCGACGTGTGTCTTGGGGAAGGTCGTATTTATCTATGGATCTGTGCGGAGCATCTACAAGTTGGACACCACCACCATGGTCTGGTCTTTGATTAACACCGGGGGCTCGACCGTGCCGTCTAATTTCACGCACAACTGTGTCTCGGTCATCGGGTCAAAGATGTTTGTGTGTGGGAAGGAGTCGGACTCGAGCACGTGGGAGGAATGCTATAAAATCAGAGTGTTCGACACAGAGACCAACCTCTGGCTGAGCGAGCCTTCTTCTGCGCCACTCCTTCCAGAACCAAAACATCGTCATCATTATTCATCATTTGCCTACGATGGACAGCTTTACATATTTGGTGGCGGATCCCGGAATCCAAGATCCAAGAAGAATCCAAGATCCGAGAAGCAGAAGTCATACAATAATTCATTCAGTTATCTCCTTCTGAAATTCAACCCAGAGACCTTCTCCTTGAAGACAGTCCAGTCCAGGGGTAAAGGCCCGGGCACGGGTAAAAGGTCCTGTCACGTGGTGGGAGATTGCATCGTGTTCTTCGGAGGAGTACCTTGGGACGGCGAACCGAGCACAACCTCCATCTTGGACTTAAATCCTAGTCTGAGGACGTTATGTAAGATGGCAGTTATCAAGTTTGCTCTGGACTGGCGGGAACTCCCTCATGACATCAGGTGGGAACTGGAAACCATGACTAACCAATCCCCTGGAAACTATGACCAACCAATCAGAATAGGGTCCGTACGGCGTCTGGCTGCTAGGGGGCCGGGGCGGTGTCTGGCTGCTAGGGGGTGGTGTCTGGCTGCTAGGGGGTGGTGACTGGCTGCTAGGGGGTTGTGACTGGCTGCTAGGGGGTGGTGTCTGGCTGCTAGGGGGTGGTGTCTGGCTGCTAGGGGGTGGTGTCTGGCTGCTAGGGGGTGGTGACTGGCTGCTAGGGGGTGGTGTCTGGCTGCTAGGTGCCGAGCTTACCAGCACTCCACCGGCCTCCACACTTCCACAGACTATTCACAAGTAGTTTACTTCCAGGCTTAGCATCCCGCCCCACAATGTCTTCCCATATTGTATCTAGTGGAAGGAAAGTAGATAAGGAGACGTGGTGGTGGAACGAGGAAGTGCAAGACAGTGTACAGAGAAACGGGTTAGCTGAGAAGAGGTGGGACGCTGAGAGGACTGAAGAGACTAGACAAGATTACAGGGAGATGCAGCGTAAGGTGAGGGATAGAGCTGGCAGAGGCCAAACGGAGGCCATACAATGAGTTGCATGTATGCTAGGCTGGACACCAAGGACTGATTTATTACAGGTTGGCAAGACAGAGATAGAGATGGGAAGGACGTACAACAGGTTGGGGTGATTAAAGGTATATTCAGTGATCTCACTTCATTCGAATATCACATCTTTTTTGGTTTTGTTGTGATAATAGGCCTATCTCACAGCCCGCTTTCCACGCCCACTTCCGGTAAATAGTGGTGACTTTAACATGAGCATTTACACGTTTTTTTCTCTGGAGAATCTAAGTACATTTTCTAATGTAAAAATGTGACAGACCAATATTATTATGAAGCAAACAAGATGGTAAATCAGGTCGAACAGATAGAACAAACCTTACCTTGAGAAAACAAAAGTTGTAGACTTCTTAAATTACCTCTGTTAACATGAAGCGTCTATGGAGTGACGTCACGCTATCACCACTAACCCCGAAAGGGGGCGTATTTAGGGGGGCGGGGAAATTCTGTGAGATAGGCTTATCCTCCCTACTATAGAGTGTGCTGACCATATAAGGAGTTCCTCCCTGTCCCAAGTTAATAAAAAAAATCACACCCGTGTGAACTGAGTGGTGCAAGGTCTTATATAGCCTGATCAGCTGTGGTCACTGACGTAATGTCTCATTCCGGCCAATCACAATGCACCATGCTTATCTTTTGGTACGAACAGACAGACAGACACGTAAACTAACAAAGCCAGTTGTAGGAGTGGTTTACACCACTCAAAAACCTTAGGTTTCGTGTTTGGCTAGGTGGCCCAGCCAATCAGGATAGAGATGGGCCTTCCGCCAATCATGATCGTGCGGGGGCGGGCCTTGGTGTGCGTACTGTTGGCTTGTCGCGTGTCCCCCCCCCCCCCTTCACTGTAGTGCGTGCCTGTTCACATCTCGTTTTTTATTTTTTCAAATCACCCAAAATACTGAATTTAAGGATAGAGATGGAAATGTGATGGCAAGATGGAAAGAATACTTTGAAGTGTTAAAACCCATTCTGGGCGGGAACCCCTTTTGGTGTTTTAAGCGTTACGTTATACTTTAGCTATTGAAAAATAGCAGATCTACAAGCTCATAGCGCGGCACCAAGTGGCGCGCTACGAGCTTGTAGGTCTGCTATTTTTGAAAAGTCGTGAAAATGTAGTGCAAATCTTTGAATATATATTCTTTCAGAGCGAACGTTTTTAACTCATATCTTTGGGGTTCCTGGAACAACCTATTTTCAGATGGGGGTCGGCGGCCAATTACATATATTTTGTGGGGTCCTTGACATGAAATATTGAGCACCACTGATACAGAAACATGAAATATTGAGCACCACTGATACAGAAACATGAAATATTGAGCACCACTGATACAGAAACATGAGGTATTGAGCACCACTGATACAGAAACATGAGGTATTGAGCACCACTGATACAGAAACATGAGGTATTGAGCACCACTGATACAGAAACATGAGGTATTGAGCACCACTGATACAGAAACATGAGGTATTGAGCACCACTGATACAGAAACATGGGGTATTGAGCACCACTGATACAGAAACATGGGGTATTGAGCACCACTGATACAGAAACATGGGGTATTGAGCACCACTGATACAGAAACATGAGGTATTGAGCACCACTGATACAGAAACATGAGGTATTGAGCACCACTGATACAGAAACATGGGGTATTGAGCACCACTGATACAGAAACATGAAATATTGAGCACCACTGATACAGAAACATGAGGTATTGAGCACCACTGATACAGAAACATGGGGTATTGAGCACCACTGATACAGAAACATGAAATATTGAGCACCACTGATACAGAAACATGAGGTATTGAGCACCACTGATACAGAAACATGAGGTATTGAGCACCACTGATACAGAAACATGAGGTATTTCAGAAAACTGTCAGGATTTACTGTAGAAGACGTTTTTTAAATATCGACGTCAGGCCTAAATGGGTTAATGAACGAGGACAACGAGGTGAACCATGAAGTTAATGGGTTAATGAACGAGGACAACGAGGTGAACCATGAAGTTAATGGGTTAATGAACGAGGACAACGAGGTGAACCATGAAGTTAAAGGGTTAATGAACGAGGACAACGAGGTGAACCATGAAGTTAATGGGTTAATGAACGAGGACAACGAGGTGAACCATGAAGTTAAAGGGTTAATGAACGAGGACAACGAGGTGAACCATGAAGTTAATGGGTTAATGAACGAGGACAACGAGGTGAACCATGAAGTTAAAGGGTTAATGAACGAGGACAACGAGGTGAACCATGAATTTAATGGGTTAATGAACGAGGACAACGAGGTGAACCATGAATTTAATGGGTTAATGAACGAGGACAACGAGGTGAACCATGAAGTTAATGGGTTAATGAACGAGGACAACGAGGTGAACCATGAAGTTAATGGGTTAATGAACGAGGACAACGAGGTGAACCATGAAGTTAAAGGGTTAATGAACGAGGACAACGAGGTGAACCATGAAGTTAAAGGGTTAATGAACGAGGACAACGAGGTGAACCATGAAGTTGGGTTAATGAACGAGGACAACGAGGTGAACCATGAAGTTGGGTTAATGAACGAGGACAACGAGGTGAACCATGAAGTTAAAGGGTTAATGAACGAGGACAACGAGGTGAACCATGAAGTTAATGGGTTAATGAACGAGGACAACGAGGTGAACCATGAAGTTGGGTTAATGAACGAGGACAACGAGGTGAACCATGAAGTTGGGTTAATGAACGAGGACAACGAGGTGAACCATGAAGTTAAAGGGTTAATGAACGAGGACAACGAGGTGAACCATGAAGTTAATGGGTTAATGAACGAGGACAACGAGGTGAACCATGAAGTTGGGTTAATGAACGAGGACAACGAGGTGAACCATGAAGTTAAAGGGTTAATGAACGAGGACAACGAGGTGAACCATGAAGTTAAAGGGTTAATGAACGAGGACAACGAGGTGAACCATGAAGTTGGGTTAATGAACGAGGACAACGAGGTGAACCATGAAGTTAAAGGGTTAATGAACGAGGACAACGAGGTGAACCATGAAGTTAATGGGTTAATGAACGAGGACAACGAGGTGAACCATGAAGTTAAAGGGTTAATGAACGAGGACAACGAGGTGAACCATGAAGTTAATGGGTTAATGAACGAGGACAACGAGGTGAACCATGAAGTTAAAGGGTTAATGAACGAGGACAACGAGGTGAACCATGAAGTTGGGTTAATGAACGAGGACAACGAGGTGAACCATGAAGTTGGGTTAATGAACGAGGACAACGAGGTGAACCATGAAGTTAAAGGGTTAATGAACGAGGACAACGAGGTGAACCATGAAGTTAATGGGTTAATGAACGAGGACAACGAGGTGAACCATGAAGTTAAAGGGTTAATGAACGAGGACAACGAGGTGAACCATGAAGTTGGGTTAATGAACGAGGACAACGAGGTGAACCATGAAGTTAATGGGTTAATGAACGAGGACGAGGTGAACCATGAAGTTGGGTTAATGAACGAGGACAACGAGGTGAACCATGAAGTTATATAGACGTCAGGCCTAAATGGGTTAATGAACGAGGACAACGAGGTGAACCATGAAGTTGCAAAGATTAGTGAGGACAAAGAAAGGAACAGTGGGCCTCATGCGCCAACCGTTCTTAACCCTTAGAAGAGCAAAGACGCCAATTGGCGTCATTGCTTATATTCTGTAAATGAGCAATGACGCCAATTGGCGTCTTTCTCTTTTTTGATTAATCTAAACATATTAATATGCTCCGAAGCGCTGTTTAAATTCCTGAGCTTATATTCCAACTACATTACCCAGAAAACCCGTGTCACGTGACACACGTGTACGTGTTGCCATTGGAAGCTGGTCCCACCCCCTGTAAACAGTGGGGGCAGAGGGAGTCTTCATAGTTTTCAGTGTTTTGCCTGTTTTGCCGTCTCGCCCCCGAGCGATTTTCTAGCAGAAAAAGTTGAAAGCAGTACTATTTATTTAAACGAGTTTTGTGGTAGTAGTATTGATCCATACGCGTCCCAGTCGCCTTCTCCAGGCGGAGTAGCCCTGGTCCAGTGCTTACAGCGAGACTCGCTGCTCCCTCCCTCCTTTTTTCATTGTCTCCCCATCGTCGTCCGATGAGCTATACCGGGAAACCATTGAAGAAGACGATCAACCCGGAATGTTTTGAGGTAATCTTATTGTAGAAAATGCCCTTCTATAGTGATCAGAAATCATAAGATGATCGCTACAAATAGATGCTTGGATAATTACTACTACTAGTCAGATCATGACGCCAGAATGACTCACCACGATGGCCCCCAGCCATTAGCCAGCACCTTTGGTGCGATCGGTTGGTCGGTGCATTGGTGCTGGCTAATGGCTGGAGGGGGGGTTGGTGTCGACTGTCGATCGGTTGGTCGGTGCAGTACAAATGTATCGTAGCAGGCATGCACGCATGGCAGTACAATTATTTTATATTGTAGCGTGCCTTATAGGCGATCTGATCTTTAGAGTAATGTTCGCTCCTTTTATTTACTGTCTACAAAGACGGAGAACAAACATGCATCGTTTACTGAAGCAACGCGTGGTTATGATGACCTTGCTACAAGGATCGGAGGGGGGACGGGGAGTGAAGCTAACAGTAGCGTATTATATAAGATCTGTATGACGTTTCATTGACGTCTGAGCTTGCATGAAAATCGCATTCATTGTATATTGTATATAATCATGATTGTACATTGTTTAGTGTGTCTCCGTGTGATGATGATGATGTCAGATAGCCTACGTCCCCCCCCCCCCAACTGGCTATTGGCCGGGCTGACTACAGCTAAATGTTTATTTTTATATATTTAGAACTGGCATCAGATGAGGAGGAGGAGGAGGATGATGATGATGATGATGATGATGATGAAGACGAAGAGTCAAGACTGCGATGGAGTTCTCCGACACTGAACCGGATGCATTCATTCATTTCAGTTGTTTTTTTTTAATTTAGCCTACACACACACACACACACACACCGTCAAGAACAACTGGAATGCAGTGGTTTGGGGACACTGGGGAGTTTGGGGACAACTGTTTTGTATGTAGGCCTATTTATTTTCTGTAATATTTATTATAATTGTATTATGTTAGTAGTCATAAAAAATAAAAGACGCTTTTACAATGAGTTAGACCTGTCATGGCTATTTTGTTCACTATTCTGAGGTTTATGGTTTGACTAAGCGAGTTTCAACTGTGATTTACTCTGTAACGGTAGATGGTAAGAACCCAATTTTTTGTTATAATACAGTATACATTCAAGTCTATATTTTGATACATATCATGGGCACAAAGTCATATCAAAACAATGTCCTTGGATGTGTTTTTTATCAAAACTGTTTCTTCACAACAGGTTTTTGAGATACATGCATGAATAGACAAGGTACTGGTAAGACTATGTAAACATGTAAACATTCTAACGCACATCAAAATGTGCGTTAGAATGTCTAATTTTACCCCAAAAAAGAATTGAGTTTATATGATGTTCCAATTCAAAGCTAGGGGGACTTTTAGCTGGATAGGTCAGATTGATCATGACTGACCATGCTATTTATAGATGGCAAAATATCTACAGTGGTACATGTGAGAAACTTTTTATTTTATTTTAATTGAACTAGACAACTCACCCTTTAAAATGAGATATTGCATGGCTATGTACGCCCAGCAGAAAAAAAGTTATTTAGAAAATAAAACTTCAACCGGGCATAACTTTTTTTGTTGTCCTAGAAACACTACCCAGTGTAAATGCAGGCTCTTTTAAATGGCTTCCAACACAAAAACTAAACATTTTATCAACTCAGTTCATTTTTTTGAAGCAGACAAGCCAAGCTTTCTCTGAAGGTCTTTCGTTGTCACACATTCACAACAGAGCATTTTCAATAAATCATTCAAAAACGCCATTCTGCCATAGAGAAGTCCACAAACTATATAGAAATCCTTGAAACTCTCAAAGCGTTAAGAAGTTCTTAAGAGGAAATTTGTTCTTAGAACCACTTAGGGAGTTTTTAAGAAGGTTTTGGGATCCCTCAATATCTTCTTAGCTGTGATTTGTTCGTAGGTAAGAACAGAATCTACGCACACTGTGGAGCACTCTTAGGGTGCCTTTATCGTTCTTAAGTGCAATCTGAAAACATAAAGGGAAAACAGCGCCATCTGCATGATGCTCAAAGTTTGGTCTGAGGACCTCAAGGGGTCCTTGAGGAAGTTCCAGGCAGTCCACAGCAAAATATGGAATATTTTACCACTTTAATCCCATTTTATACTTTGAAAATAGCCAATATACAAGCTCACAAACGCGTCCCATTACTGCCCATTTTGAGCTTGTAGATCGGCTATTTTCAAAACATTTTGATAAATCTTCAAAACATTACCCTAGCAGAAAATATTTTCATATGGGGGTCTGCAGAATGCATGTCAATTTGGGGGTCCTTGACATGAAAATGTTTGAGAACCACTGGTTTAGAGTTCACAACCCAACCCAAACAAACGCACCATACCCACCACATAACCCCCCCCCCCCCCCCCCCCCCCCCCCCCGCCATCCAAGTTGACTATTGTGAGATAAATAATAAAATACATTCATGAATATTGAAAATATTAAAATATTGAAATATTGAAATATTGAAATATTGAAATATTGAAATATTGAAAATGTGAAAATTTATTTTCACTTCAGTACCTCCACAGTATTATTGATTTTTAATGTTTGGAGTCTGGTGTTTCACCATATTTAGACTTTAGTTTAGGTATTCTTGATTTCACTCAACTTTATTTCTATGTGTGAGGTCCTGTGAGCTGCAATCACACACAGGTGTGACTGCAGGCAAGTCCATGGAGTCACGCAAAACTACACTCACCTGGGTGAACACAGGTAGGAAAGTGAATTCCCAATGCCTTATATGGGATTGGTGGGGCGGTTCCCTATGGTAATTAGGATGCTAATTAGGATATGTGGGGCCTATGATAATTTGAATGAACTGGCACACCCCTTCAAGTTACGAGGATTTGGATTCATCATCATAAGAACATGCTTACGAACAATTCTGCCTACTTTAGAACGTTTCATGAATCTGACTGGACTTCTCTTAGGAATTCACTTAGGAAGAAATGTAAGACATGGAAACTGAATGAAAACCAAGCTATGTTGACTAAAACTAAGACTAAATATACTGACAATCTCGTCAACAAATACAAACTAGACTAAGGTGACATTCACACCAGAAAGCTTTGCTGCGATTAAAACGAATCCTGCTGCGCATTGTCAGAAAGTGCACTTCGTTTGGCAGGTGTGAAGGCTCATTTGAATCCTAATGCGTATCAAATAACCGCATTCTACTCCAAGCAAAAACGGGGGTTTCACTTCGCTTCCAATCGCACTTGATTACGATTCGGTGCAGGTGTGAATGCAATCCGCAGTAAATAAAGGAAATGAAGCAAACAATGTGGCGGGTGAGGAGCTGAACACAGTTGGAGACGGAGAAGGCATATTTTACGCAGCGCAAAGATGTCCCGTTACCGTGGATAGACGTGGTCGAATGAGGAGACTGAAGCCCTGATCGAAATTAGGACGAGTACATTAATCAATTGCTTAAGGAAACGCATAAAACACTGCAGTATATTATAGCCTACACTACAGAATATTCTGTCTGTCTGTCTGTCTGTGCGTGCCGTAAACATGGAGTGCTGTCACTGTGGGGACTGGGGAGTAGGGACTTTCATCTCGATAAACTTGTAAACATTTTGCGCTGCTGTCTGTTAACTTATATCGGTGCGCTCAGCGCTGTTCCTTCCATGCCCAAAAGAACAGTGCGTGGCTGCGTGCGTATAGAGAGAGAGAGAGAGAGGGGGGGTCCAGTCCCAGACGGCACGACACATGCACGTTATGAGTATAATTTGAAATTTTGATCACCATAGATTTCACTGTGTAGGCTATAGTTTATGAATGGAACACATTGATAAAGGTCCCCCCTGCTGCGTTTCCAATAGCTGTTGATGACAGTGTGAAGGCAAATCGCAGCAAATGAAATATGCAAGAAGTCAAAATTCTCCTCCCATTCGCATCGAGTCTACCGAAGTATTAGGTGGGAATGTGACCTAAAATGCTAGGAAGGGATTAGTGGACAAGAGTATAAGTCATTTTACACTTGGTTGCATGCTGAAAATAGCAGATCTACAAGCTCACAACGCGTCGCAGCGTGACACATTGTGAGCTTGTAGATCGGCCGTAGATTTAGTCGACTAAAATCTCATGACATTTAGTCGACTAAAACTAGACTAAAACTAAAACCTTCCTGGTGACTAAAATGTGACAAAAACTAAGGGAAAACTATTCCTGTCATGTTCTGGGTTGTTTTCATGGTCTTGCTGTGTTCCTGTCATGTTCTGGGTTGTTTTCATGGTCTTGCTGTGTTCATGTCATGTTCTGGGTTGTTTTCATGGTCTTGCTGTGTTCCTGTCATGTTCTGGGTTGTTTCCATGGTCTTGCTGTGTTCCTGTCATGTTCTGGGTTGTTTCCATGGTCTTGCTGTGTTCCTGTCATGTTCTGGGTTGTTTTCATGGTCTTGCTGTGTTCCTGTCATGTTCTGGGTTGTTTTCATGGTCTTGCTGTGTTCATGTCATGTTCTGGGTTGTTTTCATGGTCTTGCTGTGTTCCTGTCATGTTCTGGGTTGTTTTCATGGTCTTGCTGTGTTCCTGTCATGTTCTGGGTTGTTTTCATGGTCTTGCTGTGTTCCTGTCATGTTCTGGGTTGTTTTCATGGTCTTGCTGTGTTCCTGTCATGTTCTGGGTTGTTTCCATGGTCTTGCTGTGTTCATGTCATGTTCTGGGTTGTTTCCATGGTCTTGCTGTGTTCCTGTCATGTTCTGGGTTGTTTCCATGGTCTTGCTGTGTTCATGTCATGTTCTGGGTTGTTTTCATGGTCGTGCTGTGTTCCTGTCATGTTCTGGGTTGTTTCCATGGTCTTGCTGTGTTCATGTCATGTTCTGGGTTGTTTTCATGGTCGTGCTGTGTTCCTGTCATGTTCTGGGTTGTTTCCATGGTCTTGCTGTGTTCCTGTCATGTTCTGGGTTGTTTCCATGGTCTTGCTGTGTTCCTGTCATGTTCTGGGTTGTTTCCATGGTCTTGCTGTGTTCATGTCATGTTATGGGTTGTTTTCATGGTCTTGCTGTGTTCCTGTCATGTTCTGGGTTGTTTTCATGGTCTTGCTGTGTTCCTGTCATGTTCTGGGTTGTTTTCATGGTCGTGCTGTGTTCCTGTCATGTTCTGGGTTGTTTCCATGGTCTTGCTGTGTTCCTGTCATGTTCTGGGTTGTTTCCATGGTCTTGCTGTGTTCATGTCATGTTCTGGGTTGTTTTCATGGTCTTGCTGTGTTCCTGTCATGTTCTGGGTTGTTTTCATGGTCGTGCTGTGTTCCTGTCATGTTCTGGGTTGTTTCCATGGTCTTGCTGTGTTCCTGTCATGTTCTGGGTTGTTTTCATGGTCTTGCTGTGTTCCTGTCATGTTCTGGGTTGTTTTCATGGTCTTGCTGTGTTCCTGTCATGTTCTGGGTTGTTTTCATGGTCTTGCTGTGTTCCTGTCATGTTCTGGGTTGTTTTCATGGTCTTGCTGTGTTCCTGTCATGTTCTGGGTTGTTTTCATGGTCTTGCTGTGTTCCTGTCATGTTCTGGGTTGTTTCCATGGTCTTGCTGTGTTCCTGTCATGTTCTGGGTTGTTTCCATGGTCTTGCTGTGTTCCTGTCATGTTCTGGGTTGTTTTCGTGGTCTTGCTGTGTTCCTGTCATGTTCTGGGTTGTTTCCATGGTCTTGCTGTGTTCCTGTCATGTTCTGGGTTGTTTCCATGGTCTTGCTGTGTTCCTGTCATGTTCTGGGTTGTTTTCATGGTCTTGCTGTGTTCATGTCATGTTCTGGGTTGTTTTCATGGTCTTGCTGTGTTCCTGTCATGTTCTGGGTTGTTTTCATGGTCGTGCTGTGTTCCTGTCATGTTCTGGGTTGTTTCCATGGTCTTGCTGTGTTCCTGTCATGTTCTGGGTTGTTTTCATGGTCTTGCTGTGTTCCTGTCATGTTCTGGGTTGTTTCCATGGTCTTGCTGTGTTCCTGTCATGTTCTGGGTTGTTTTCGTGGTCTTGCTGTGTTCCTGTCATGTTCTGGATGGTTTCATGGTCTTGCTGTGTTCCTGTCATGGTCTGGGTTGTTTTCATGGTCTTGCTGTGTTCCTGTCATGTTCTGGGTTGTTTCCATGGTCTTGCTGTGTTCATGTCATGTTCTGGGTTGTTTTCATGGTCTTGCTGTGTTCCTGTCATGTTCTGGGTTGTTTCATTGGTCTTGCTGTGTTCCTGTCATGTTCTGGGTTGTTTCCATGGTCTTGCTGTGTTCCTGTCATGTTCTGGGTTGTTTCCATGGTCTTGCTGTGTTCCTGTCATGTTCTGGGTTGTTTTCATGGTCTTGCTGTGTTCCTGTCATGTTCTGGGTTGTTTCCATGGTCTTGCTGTGTTCCTGTCATGTTCTGGGTTGTTTCCATGGTCTTGCTGTGTTCCTGTCATGTTCTGGGTTGTTTCCATGGTCTTGCTGTGTTCCTGTCATGTTCTGGGTTGTTTTCATGGTCTTGCTGTGTTCATGTCATGTTCTGGGTTGTTTTCATGGTCTTGCTGTGTTCCTGTCATGTTCTGGGTTGTTTCCATGGTCTTGCTGTGTTCCTGTCATGTTCTGGGTTGTTTTCATGGTCTTGCTGTGTTCCTGTCATGTTCTGGGTTGTTTCCATGGTCTTGCTGTGTTCCTGTCATGTTCTGGGTTGTTTCCATGGTCTTGCTGTGTTCATGTCATGTTCTGGGTTGTTTTCATGGTCTTGCTGTGTTCCTGTCATGTTCTGGGTTGTTTTCATGGTCTTGCTGTGTTCCTGTCATGTTCTGGGTTGTTTTCATGGTCTTGCTGTGTTCCTGTCATGTTCTGGGTTGTTTTCATGGTCTTGGTGTGTTCCTGTCATGTTCTGGGTTG
This sequence comes from Electrona antarctica, assembly GCF_951216825.1. Taxonomy (NCBI): domain Eukaryota; kingdom Metazoa; phylum Chordata; class Actinopteri; order Myctophiformes; family Myctophidae; genus Electrona; species Electrona antarctica. The sequence continues at coordinate 559,773 of NC_136792.1, forward strand.
TTTTCATGGTCTTGCTGTGTTCCTGTCATGTTCTGGGTTGTTTTCATGGTCTTGCTGTGTTCATGTCATGTTCTGGGTTGTTTCCATGGTCTTGCTGTGTTCCTGTCATGTTCTGGGTTGTTTTCATGGTCTTGCTGTGTTCCTGTCGTGTTCTGGGTTGTTTTCATGGTCTTGCTGTGTTCATGTCATGTTCTGGGTTGTTTTCATGGTCTTGCTGTGTTCATGTCATGTTCTGGGTTGTTTTCATGGTCTTGCTGTGTTCCTGTCATGTTCTGGGTTGTTTCCATGGTCTTGCTGGGTTCCTGTCATGTTCTGGGTTGTTTTCATGGTCTTGCAGTGTTCATCTCATGTCCTGGGTTGTTTCCATGGTCTTGCTGTGTTCCTGTCATGTTCTGGGTTGTTTCCATGGTCTTGCTGTGTTCCTGTCATGTTCTGGGTTGTTTCCATGGTCTTGCTGTGTTCCTGTCATGTTCTGGGTTGTTGTCATGGTCTTGCTGTGTTCATGTCATGTTCTGGGTTGTTTTCATGGTCTTGCTGTGTTCATGTCATGTTCTGGGTTGTTTTCATGGTCTTGCTGTGTTCCTGTCATGTTCTGGGTTGTTTTCATGGTCTTGCTGTGTTCCTGTCATGTTCTGGGTTGTATGCACGCTTCACCTCCCAATGTATGAATGAATGAACCATTGTAAAGCGCTTTGAGCACTTGGAAAAGCGCTATAAAAATGCAATTCATTATTATTGAGTGGTGTAAACCACTCCTACGACTGGCTTTGTTAGTTTACGTGTCTGTCTGTCTGTCTTTCTGTCTGTTCGTACCAAAAAATGAGCATGGTTGCTACGGTCACCCAGTTCACCCGGGTGTGATTTCATTACGTCAGACATTACGTCAGACCACAGCTGATCAGGCTATATAAGACCTTACACCACTCAGTTCACACGTGTGTGATTATTATTATAGTTGTGGCGTTTACCGTCCCCGATGTATGTCGTCTCTCTCCTGCCTCCTCTTCAACAGATGTCGCCCAAATCAAACCTGATTTAGCTGAGCTGACTTATAAAACTATTTGTTTTAATTTGTAAGCAGTAATTGTAAAGTGTGACTGAATGTCACTGGAAACTGAAAAAGTAGGAAAAGTTTGTTTCCAAAAATGTAATTTAGAGGTATGTTATTATTTGTACCAGTCCATGAGACTGCAGTGATATATATGGCTTATTCATTTCAGTAGTGGCCTATTGGCATCTTGGTCTACCTCTGACACAGAACTAGCCTGGCTAATAAGACAGACCGAATCAGCCGTTGGCAAAAAAAAATTACCGTAATACCACACGCCTGTCTGGCTTATTAGCCAGGCTAACACAGAACTCCATATATAGGTGGAACAGGGTTACAGACAGACAGACAGACAGACAGACAGACAGACAGACAGACAGACAGACAGACAGACAGACAGACAGACAGGCAGACAGGGGTAGAAAGGGTGGGGCATACATGTCCAACTTGTATCGTTTCCGAGTCTGTCTGTCTGTCTGTCTGTCTGTCTGTCTGTCTGTCTGTCTGTCTGTCTGTCTGTCTGTCTGTCTGTCTGTCTGTCTGTCTGTCAGCATCACATTTCTGCACACCGCCAGAACGACCGAATTCACAAATATGGAGCCGTGTTGAACTCCATATATGGGTGTAACAGGGTTACAGAAAGACAGACAGATCGTGTTGAAGTCCATATATGGGTGTAACAGGGTTACAGACAGACAGACCGTGTTGAACTCCATATTTGGATGTGAGAATTACGTCACCGTTACACAGTGTTGGGATAGTTCACTTTTTTTATGAACTAGTTCAGTTCAAAGTTCAAAATTTTAAAAAGGAACTAGTTCCGTTCATAGTTCATAATTCAACATTTTGAACTAAAGTTCATGGTTCCAAAAAGTGAACTATTAGTTCTTTTTTTAGTTCTTTTTTTTTTCTCCAATACATTGCTGCAAGCTATTTGTCAAAAATATTGCCACAGCCCATACAGAACCACAGACAGCAATTATTGTATCCGTTTTAACACTGAATGTCAGATTAATCTTCATATCCAATTTTTAGTCCTTATCCAAATAGGGTTTAAATTAGCATTGAGGGGACAGGCCTCAGAATACTGGTATTCAGTCCACACTAGTGGCAGCTGCAGCTTTCATTTCTAGAGTCTACAGTATATTTTCAAAAACATGAGGAAACACTTGTTGCTTGAATGAACTTTATTATGAAAACAAAAACAGGACTGTAGTCCCTAAGGTGCAAATGTTTTTCCATTTAAATTTCAATAAGAAATGAGACAATACTGCAATGTAGATATACCGGTACTCTGTTACAAGTAGAAGTCCTGTATTCAAAATGCACTTAAGTAAAAGTTCAAAAGTATCAGCATCAAAATGTACTTAAAGTACCAAAAGTAGCAGGCATACAAAAGCCCAGGCCCACACATACAAAGGAGACCATTCTAAACTGCAGTAACGTGCAGTTTAGGCCTACTCTTTACAACAAAGATATAGATCTGCTAACACAATCTGAGGTACGAACCATGCTGAGGTAGGAAACTACGCTTGTGCCTCAAAGTGCAATATTCAAAGTGCAAAACATTTAAACATCAGTCACACTATTATTTTTTCCCTGACTTGTTTGCCCTCCTAAAATAAAAAAAGAGTTCAAAAGTGTTCCGGTCAGTGGTACTTTCTGTCCAGTCTGAAAATGCCTTATCTGTATGAAGATCCTCCGTCACTGGTCGCAGTGGTCTCTCCCTGCCTGGTGGATCTGCTGTTTCTTGCTTCCTGTAAAAACAAGATATGCTCCGTTATTATTATGACCAATGCACACAAATATACTCATCTCTGTTATGGTTTCCGGCCTCAGCTGTCTGACTCAAACAACACATAGCTGCATAAGCATATTGATAACCATGACATGTCTACTACTGTATCAGAGGGACTGACTGTACGTACAATATGATATGAGATGCAAGAGTGTTCCAGCTCATTCTGTTCTTATCATGGTTTCCATAATCTAATAGGGATGTCATAGATCTACTGTATATTACTCTGTGTGTGTAATAAACTTCAGAATGCACATTGGTAACATATCAACTTTAAAATCATTACAATCTCCATTGGCAATACATTGCACTTCTATAGCTCAAAAAACAGGTCACAACAAAAATATACCTTTAAATCTTTTCGTTGCCCTTCAAGATGAGCTGCTTCTCAAAGTTGCTATCTCCCAGCCGGTTTCTCCTGGGCCTGAATGAGATGAAAGAAGAAGAAGAAAGAAGAAGAAGAAGAGAAGAAGTTTTAGAATGACAGTAATCTGTACTAAAGGAATTGTGTAGTGTGTATGGAGGCAATCACTGAAATAATTAGACATTTCTTTAATATATTGAAAATCACAATTACTATTTTGCTTCATACACATTAAAATAATATTACCAAGAAAGAACTATGATTGAGGCTGGATATTTACCAATGCATAGTAATTATGGAATATAATGACAGTTCATCTCTACCTGAATATTTGACCACCGATGCTGAAGAGCCTCTCGACCGGAGCGCTTGATGGCAGTGCAGTGTTGTGTTTTATGAACAGCCTTTTGAGTTTTGGAAACTGCATGTATTCATCAAATCCATCTTTGGTTGGGGCATCCAGTGTCCACTTCAGATTTCCGAGCTTGAGGCATTCTGTTAAATTTGAAGAATGAAGCTGCTGGATCTTTCTTGTTACTTTCATCACTGGTTTGACCCGAGTTTGCGTCAGAGTCAGAGATGGTTTGAAATTCTCTTTGCAGCATCAATCTGTACTGTACACGTTGTACACGTACACGTACAGTTACAAATTCTTTCAAATTATCATATTCTGGCTCTGAACGCGAGTCTAAGGAGCCGTCCTCCTCCGGCTCTTCTTCCATTGACTCCATGCTGCTGCTTGTTATTTGTTGTGATGACGCATTTGTTAGTGCGACTGTGCGAGTGCGACACGGGTGACAGGCAGTCGCTGTGCGGTTGCCAGGTTGGGTGGATTTTTAGCAGGGTTTTCGAATGGAAGGCTCTATGAAAATCTGGCACCCTCTTGAAGACTTGAACGGTGTTATGAACGTGACAAGCTGCGTTCACAAACACCCAGAATGAACGCGTTCACAACAACGTTCAAAATGCGGAAATGCAGTACGTTCCGTTCACGTTCGCCCATAAAACGAACGCGTTCGTGAACTTTCGTTCTTTGAACGCGTTCGGGTACATCACTGCCGTTACATCAGAGCATCAGCCCAATGTAGTATTTTTATAAAGACAGACCGGCAAGTCGTAGAGTGAGTGTGCTGGAGAATTCTGAACGTCATGGCTGTCGATCAACCTCATGGGATTTATCTAATCGACACCTATTACGGTCCTAGAGAAGGGGTTCCAGCCACAGGGCCGGCGGTTGATCAGTTCTACCATCAGCAAATTAAGAAATTCGTACATTACGATGTCAACGACACGGTGCAGCAACTGTTTGCCAAGCTCTTGCACCATTGCCCACCGGGAGATGGATCAGTTACTGTTGACGCCCAGAATGCTGTCAAAAGTAACCCTAGCCAGTTTTTCTACGGGACCCTAAGTGCACGAGATCAAGATATGACCAATAAAGCACGCACTAATAGTGTCTATTGTGACCTCGGATATCATCAGAATGCTGCGGCGGTGGGGCAGCCCCTCCCCCTCCCACTTTGTTCTACTCTGACTAAACCCAACGTTGAGGACAAGGAGTGGTGGTGTGTGGAACGCGTCTGGAGCCGAGCACCTGGAGATCCTTGACATGACGCCCATCACCTGGAGATCCTTGACATGACGCCCATCACCTGGAGATCCTTGACATGACGCCCATCACCTGGAGATCCTTGACATGACGCCCATCACCTGGAGATCCTTGACATGACGCCCATCACCTGGAGATCCTTGACATGGCGCCCATCACCTGGAGATCCTTGACATGACGCCCATCACCTGGAGATCCTTGACATGACGCCCATCACCTGGAGATCCTTGACATGACGCCCATCACCTGGAGATCCTTGACATGACGCCCATCACCTGGAGATCCTTGACATGGCGCCCATCACCTGGAGATCCTTGACATGACGCCCATCACCTGGAGATCCTTGGCATGACGCCCATCACCTGGAGATCCTTGACATGACGCCCATCACCTGGAGATCCTTGACATGACGCCCATCACCTGGAGATCCTTGACATGACGCCCATCACCTGGAGATCCTTGACATGACGCCCATCACCTGGAGATACTTGGCATGACGCCCATCACCTGGAGATCCTTGACATGACGCCCATTACCTGGAGATCCTTGACATGACGCCCATCACCTGGAGATCCTTGACATGACGCCCATCAACTGGAGATCCTTGACATGACGCCCATCACCTGGAGATCCTTGACATGACGCCCATCACCTGGAGATCCTTGACATGACGCCCATCACCTGGAGATCCTTGACATGACGCCCATCACCTGGAGATCCTTGACATGACGCCCATCACCTGGAGATCCTTGACATGACGCCCATCACCTGGAGATACTTGGCATGACGCCCATCACCTGGAGATCCTTGACATGACGCCCATTACCTGGAGATCCTTGACATGACGCCCATCACCTGGAGATCCTTGACATGACGCCCATCAACTGGAGATCCTTGACATGACATGACGCCCATCACCTGGAGATCCTTGACATGACGCCCATCACCTGGAGATCCTTGACATGACATGACGCCCATCACCTGGAGATCCTTGACATGACGCCCATCACCTGGAGATCATTGACATGACGCCCATCACCTGGAGATACTTGGCATGACGCCCATCACCTGGAGATCCTTGACATGACGCCCATTACCTGGAGATCCTTGACATGACGCCCATCACCTGGAGATCCTTGACATGACGCCCATCAACTGGAGATCCTTGACATGACATGACGCCCATCACCTGGAGATCCTTGACATGACGCCCATCACCTGGAGATCCTTGACATGACGCCCATCACCTGGAGATCCTTGACATGACGCCCATCACCTGGAGATCCTTGACATGACGCCCATCACCTGGAGATCCTTGACATGACGCCCATCACCTGGAGATCCTTGACATGACGCCCATCACCTGGAGATACTTGGCATGACGCCCATCACCTGGAGATCCTTGACATGACGCCCATCACCTGGAGATCCATGACATGACGCCCATCACCTGGAGATCCTTGACATGACGCCCATCACCTGGAGATCCTTGACATGACGCCCATCACCTGGAGATCCTTGACATGACGCCCATCACCTGGAGATCCTTGACATGACGCCCATCACCTGGAGATCCTTGACATGACGCCCATCACCTGGAGATCCTTGACATGACGCCCATCACCTGGAGATCCTTGACATGACGCCCATCACCTGGAGATCCTTGACATGACGCCCATCACCTGGAGATCCTTGACATGACGCCCATCACCTGGAGATCCTTGACATGACGCCCATCACCTGGAGATCCTTGACATGACACCCATCACCTGGAGATCCTTGACATGACGCCCATCACCTGGAGATCCTTGACATGACGCCCATCACCTGGAGATCCTTGACATGACGCCCATCACCTGGAGATACTTGGCATGACGCCCATCACCTGGAGATCCTTGACATGACGCCCATCACCTGGAGATCCATGACATGACGCCCATCACCTGGAGATCCTTGACATGACGCCCATCACCTGGAGATCCTTGACATGACGCCCATCACCTGGAGATCCTTGACATGACGCCCATCACCTGGAGATCCTTGACATGACGCCCATCACCTGGAGATCCTTGACATGACGCCCATCACCTGGAGATCCTTGACATGACGCCCATCACCTGGAGATCCTTGACATGACGCCCATCACCTGGAGATCCTTGACATGACGCCCATCACCTGGATATCCTTGACATGACGCCCATCACCTGGATATCCTTGACATGACGCCCATCACCTGGAGATCCTTGACATGACGCCCATCACCTGGAGATCCTTGACATGACGCCCATCACCTGGAGATCCTTGACATGACGCCCATCACCTGGAGATCCTTGACATGACGCCCATCACCTGGAGATCCTTGACATGACGCCCATCACCTGGATATCCTTGACATGACGCCCATCACCTGGAGATCCTTGACATGACATGACGCCCATCACCTGGAGATCCTTGACATGACGCCCATCACCTGGAGATCCTTGACATGACATGACGCCCATCACCTGGAGATCCTTGACATGACGCCCATCACCTGGAGATCCTTGACATGACGCCCATTACCTGGAGATCCTTGACATGACGCCCATTACCTGGAGATCCTTGACATGACGCCCATCACCTGGAGATCCTTGACATGACGCCCATCACCTGGAGATCCTTGACATGACGCCCATCACCTGGAGATCCTTGACATGGCGCCCATCACCTGGAGATCCTTGACATGACGCCCATCACCTGGAGATCCTTGACATGACGCCCATCACCTGGAGATCCTTGACATGACGCCCGTCTCTATGTGAAGATTGTCCCAGTCCCCTTTTTCAATAACCAGCATCACCTTTTCCCGCCACAAGCTGACCTGTGGTAACCAACCTGAGTGTGAAAATGGACCCCCACTTGACCCAGATGCCGGAAATACACAAATCCGTCGAGGCTTGAACACACTGCTGACACGCCCACCTGTCTGCCGACACGCCCACCTGTCTGCCGACACGCCCGCCTGTCTGCCTGTCACGCCCGCCTGTCTGCCGGTCACGCCCACCTGTATGCCGACACGCCCACATGTCTACCGACACGCCCACCTGTCTGCCGACACGCCCACCTGTCTGCCCAGAGCATCCAACCAACTTTGAAGCGCTCTGCCCTACTGGTAAAAGCTGGGACTGCAGGCGGGCCTGTGCGCAATGTTTGGTGTCAAAATCGAAAAAATCCGGAAGTGGAGCGTTCAAAACACCACTGAAGCAACGTCCATTGAAATGAAGAGAGGGGCTGTCGCTCCGGTCGTACATGGGCCTTTTGTTTTTTTGGGTGGTCAATAAGAACCTGGAATTGGCAGTGGGAGAAAAATTGGTTCGAAAAAAGTGTGGGATAAAAAAAAGAAGAATAAAAGAACAGAAAAAGAAAGGTGTACTAAAGGTCAGGCCTGAGCGGCTGCATGGCCTAGCGGTCCGGGCTAATATGGTTGGACGACCTTTGCTACGTTGTCATACCTACCTACATAAAGTGCTATCTAAGGGGGCTAGGCTAGGGCAAGTGCTACGGGCTTCATGTCTGATTTTTAGTGAAGGTACCTCCAGCTTCCCTGCATTGGCTGATCTGAGTGCGCGGGAGGGTTTGTATGGTACGATCATACTTGTGAGATATGGGGGAGCCATGCCTTTGGTTGCTTTGAATGCCAGCATCAGAGTTTTGTATTCTGTGCGGGCAGCGACCGGGAGCCAATAGAGGGAGCGGAGAAGGGGGGAGACGTGTGCGGAAGCTGCATCCGGCGACCACGACCGGAAGTGGTTCCTCGGAGGCCCCGCCCCCAGGTTTTGGAACCACACGGCGGTTCTGATAGAATAAACGTCTGGGGAGGCTGCGTGTCGTCGGTGGACTTCAACGAGGACCTCTACGCCTTCCGCGTCCACACCGGCCGCTGGCTCTGTCCCCGGGTCTCCGGGAGCGTCCCGCGGGGAAGGGACGAGCACTCGGCCTGCGCCGTCTCGGGGTCGAAGTTCATGTACGTCTGCGGCGGGTACGACGAGTCGTACGCGCACGTGTACGACTTCCACAAGCTAGACACGGCCGCCATGGTCTGGTCTCTGGTGTATGCCGGAGGCACCGCCGCGCCTCCGCCGCGGTCCTTGTGGCACTCGGCCACCCTCGTCGGGACCAGGATGTTCGTGTTGGAGGGCCAGACGATGGTCAGCGACGAGCAGCTGGTCAGAGTGTTCCACCTGGACACCGAGCGCTGGCTGAGCTGCAGCGAGTGGCCTTTTGACGACGACGAGTTTCACAGGGGATACTATTTCTCGTCCTTCTCCTACAACGGCGACGTGTACGTGTTCTGTCGCAAAGACAGGGATCGGGGCTTCGGTGAGCTGTTGAAACTGGACAAGCAGACCTTCTCATGGAAGAAGGTCCAGCTCCGAGGGGAAGACCCAGGCTGGAAGAAGGTCCATCTCCGAGGGGAAGAAGGTCCAGCTCCGAGGGGAAGACCCCGGCTGGAAGAAGGTCCAGCTCCGAGGGGAAGACGGTCCAGCTCCGAGGGGAAGAAGGTCCAGCTCCGAGGGGAAGAAGGTCCAGCTCCGAGGGGAAGACCCCGGCTGGTCGCGGCAGCCCTGCTGTTGCATTCTGGGAGATCGCGTCGTCCTCTTCGGGGGAAGCACCATGGCGAACGTTTCTGACGAGCTTTTCGTCCTAGACTTGAGTCCTAGTCTGAAGACGCTGTGCATTCAGTGCGGTCTGGAGCGCTCGGACTTACAGTACAGACTTACAGTACAGCACAGTACAGTACAGTATACTGTTCCTGCGCCTTGCCATGCTTGCTTTCATACGCAAATACACAAAACCAAACAGGGCCACTCAGCCAGCTTGGCAACTTTCCAAGCTAATGCATAAATTAAAACATCATGGGTTGCCATTGCCTTCTTCCCATTTGCGACGCATCGCATGGCGCTAGGATGAGCGGGCCGAAGGCCCGCGAAATTCTAGTAAATGACAACTGACAAGTGTAGATCGGAGATCCATCTGCATCGATGAGAAAAAGGGGGTAAAATAAGTGGTTAATCAACGAAAATAAAGTACTCGTATCGGTACTTGGTATCGGCGAGTACTAAAAATGAAGTACTTTTACTCTTACTCTGTCTGAAAAAAATGGTATCGGGACAACTCTATAAAAATCACACCCGTGTGAAGTGAGGGGCGCTCTTATAATCTTACAACATCAATTACAACATAGTTTGTTTAAGAAACGGGTGCTAATGTTTGTTTTAGTCCTCAACACAAACACAAAATGTCTCTTTATTGTCTATGGCGTTTTCTTAATCAAGCATCGTTGAAAAACAAACATTAAAGCTCTATATAGGAGGGGCTAGCGCCCCTCAAAAAATGTATGCAGTATTGCATAGATTGTAGTGTTTCTCAAAGTGAGGTTTAGGGACCCTCTGGGTTACTTGGCAGGGTTCCAAATGGACCGGTCTGTAACCGAGTGTACAAATGGAACCAAATGGACCCTTTGAACTAGACATGATTGCAAAATCACATCCTGATCCGCTCCCCGTTTATTTATTTTCACGGAAATGGCTTTAGGCTGGCTTGGCTTTTAACTCAGGAACACACAGTCCAAATGGAATATGGTTTTTCTCCTGTGAACACAGCACACAGCAGCGATATTGGTCCTTTGAGCTTAATTACACACGCATCCACGTGTAGACCAACAGCAGGTAGGCTAATGTCATGAATTACCTTTCAATGTTACAAGAAGGCGTGTTGAAGGCCCATTCCCGATGCAAATTTCTGAACGCATCCAGAGGCTCAACTTCTGCAGCTGCATTTGCCTGACATTTATAGACATTTTAAATGCCCAAACACCAAACGCCGCCGCCACCACTACCACTCCAGCCCAGCCCTGGCATGTTGAACCATGGCAGGGACAAGACCAATCCATCACCACCAGTGCCCTCTATTCCCCACCAGGCAAAGCACCAGAAGCTAACAGGAATCCATATTTCTCATTTCCATGCTGGCAGTGAAAGGGACCACCTGTTGCGGCGAGCAGTTGGAGGTACATTAAACATCTGCGACACGTTGCCTCCTTAATATGCGCCTGGCTTCTGTACAATCAAAAGTACATGCAGCCCAGAGAGCGGGGGACGCCAGGCACGGAGCCAGGACAGACAGCGAGAGAGCAGTGAGGTGCACTGCACACACAATGCATGCAGAATGTGTGTTCACGTGCCCATGAACACACACACACACACACACACACACACACACACACACACACACACACACACACACACACACACACACACACACACACACACACACACACACACACACAGACACACACAGAGAGAGACACGACATGATGAGCCCTCGATCGTCTTTAAACCTCTTTCTTGGACCACTCTGGAATCATATTGATCGTCATACATAGTACTAACCTTTTCATCTGATCGTCATACATAGTACTAACCTTTTCATCTGATCGTCATACATAGTACTAACCTTTTCATCTCAAATTGACCGGCCAAAATAAATCCACGAACGACTTTAGATGTGTTGCTCCGCTCGAAAGAAAGAAATAACTCACCATCAAAAACTATTGTAACAGAACAGTTAACAGTAGATCAATACAGCTTGGAGCTGGTGCTGCTTTTCAGAGTGACCCATTATACAGGATACGTGCAAGATCAGAATAAAGAGCAAGATCCCTTGTCAATAACATCAAGAGCATGACGGCACATCTAACGGTTTGTAAATGAAAACGAATCAAACTATAAATATTAGCTGTGCTGATCAGATGGAGTCTTGGCAGAGTATACTGTAGCAGCGTTGCCTCAGCACGTGCATACATTGGGAGGTGAAGCGTGGGAGGTGAAGCGGCGAACAGTCAACGCCAGCGTCCTCACTTCCCACATTCACACACCAATGGTGGCAAGCTTACACCGACCGACTCATTGGAGGCAACGTATGGTTCAGCGTCTTGCCCAAGGACACTGCGACATGTGGACAGGAGGAGCCGGGATTGGAACCGCTGACCCAGGGATCATTGGACGACCTGCTCTACCTCCTGAGCCGCCACAGCCGCCCGTACTATACATGACGAGAGAGAGAGAGAGGGAGGGAGGGAGGGGGAGAGAGAGAGAGAGAGGGAGGGAGCGGGAGAGAAAGAAAGAGTGAGAGAGGGATGGGGAGAGAAAGAAGGAGAGAGAGGGAGGAATGGAGAGAGACAGCGGGATAGATTTCTTACTTAATGTGACACTTGAGTCTGCATTTTTGCCACTCAGGTGGTCTGGCTCGTATAGAAAGTATATGCACATGCATGATTTTCCCATCAGGACACGCCCCCCTCATCTAGACTGAGTGGCAAAACATTGAGCAGCATGGAGTGTTGGAGTTTGGAAGCGCTCGTTGGAAATCACTCAACCGTCCTGCGTACCACCTGTTTCTAAATGTCACATACTGCAGGAGGCAGCAAAATGTTGTGTTATTGAAAACAAGCACTTCCAAACTCTGACACTTAGAAAAATAATCAAATGCAGGGCATTTCTTGACAGAAAGTAGCTCATAACGTTTCTATGGTGGATTTTTATGAAACAAAAACTTTGCAGATAGAAAGAGGATAATTCAGGCTTTTCGTACAGCTGCAATGTTGGTGAGTTTAACATTGTTTAATGCAATCAGACAGGACTTTTCTGTTTGGATGAATGGGCTGTCGAGGCCAGAAAGTAGGTTTTTGCCACTCAGTGGGCGTTCCCGCATAACTTCCAGGTACGATGATGTCACGCGCATACCCTCTCTATATGGAGGTTCTGCTGTGAGCAGACAGTCGTGCGCATGCTTGGTGCTTAGTGGTCACTGAGAGCGTTGTGCTGTTTTGACTTGATAATTCCCATTGTTCAGAAGGCATACCGGTAGTGATCCGAAACAAGATCAAACACATACCGGTAGTTAGTTTGGTCACACACATACCGGTATAGTTTGATCCGAAACAAGATCAAACACATACCGGTAGTTAGTTTGGTCACACACATACCGGTATAGTTTGATCCGAAACAAGATCAAACACATACCGGTAGTTAGTTTGGTCACACACATACCGGTATAGTTTGATCCGAAACAAGATCAAACACATACCGGTAGTTAGTTTGGTCACACACATACCGGTATAGTTTGATCCGAAACAAGATCAAACACATACCGGTAGTTAGTTTGGTCACACCAGTATAGTTTGATCCGAAACAAGCCAGGAGGATATATCTTCTCTGCACAAAGCACAAAACATGCTGTTTTCTGTCCACGCCCGTAACTTGTTTTGCATAAACTGTACGTTGGGTTGAAGTACAACAATGTGCAAACAGCAGCACGACGTGTGCTGTGACAGGAGAAGGGTCTCAAACAGCAGCACGACGTGTGCTGTGACAGGAGAAGGGTCTCAAACAGCAGCACGGTGTGTGCTGTGACAGGAGAAGGGTCTCAAACAGCAGCACGGTGTGTGCTGTGACAGGAGAAGGGTCTCAAACAGCAGCACGGTGTGTGCTGTGACAGGAGAAGGGTCTCAAACAGCAGCACGGTGTGTGCTGTGACAGGAGAAGGGTCTCAAACAGCAGCACGGTGTGTGCTGTGACAGGAGAAGGGTCTCAAACAGCAGCACGGTGTGTGCTGTGACAGGAGAAGGGTCTCAAACAGCAGCACGATGTGTGCTGTGACAGGAGAAGGGTCTCAAACAGCAGCACGGTGTGTGCTGTGGAATGGAATATCTCTGCTGTCGGAAAGAAACCACTTAAGATCCAAAATGTAAATTTTTCAGGAAATGAAAAATAAAAACAAAATCAGGAAACCTTATATTTTGAAAACAAAGCAATATTGCCTCATCAAAGTTGGTGGTGAGACTTTATATATTGTCAATTACTTCCATGAGAGGGAGAGAGGTGGTGGAGTTAGCTGCTTTAGCAGACAGTTTGAGGGTCCAATGGAGTTAACAATTTGAATGCTGGCCATTTTGAGCAGAGCTATTCCGCCTGTGCTAAAGGTGATGCATTGAACGAAGGACCTTGTCTGAGGCCCACAGTAAATGTTCTCTTATAGCGAGAATCACACAGCATACCTCAAAAGAAAGCGTAACTTGTCCACTCTAATTTCACCATCTTCCATTCTGGAGATATGCACCTTTATGTAACACCTGCTTTTGTAGTAGCCTACTCTTCTTGAACAGAAAGGCTAATTAGAAGCTGTTAGATGTCAGACGCTGTCTGACATAAAAACTGGGAAAGCCGTGCTCGCGCTGTGAGTTGCCTCCGATGTTTTTAGGCGGTTAGTATTACTGCCAAACACAACACATTTGCCATGTTCTATCTGACCGGCGTTGATCATCATGATCAGTGTTGTAACTAACGCCCTTACATCACGTTACGTTACCTAACGGCGCTACTTTTTGCAGTAACTTCTAACCTAACGCTTTACATTTCCCCATTGCATAACGGCCTTATAGTTATTGTGCGAGCGTTACCCGCGTTATAGCGTTATTATGTTATTATGTCAACTTATGTGATCCAAGTGAAAAGTCTCCCCATGCAGCGCCGAGTATCTGTCAAACAGGCTCTGTGCTGACTGCTGCTGGAGCGCACCTCTGTGCGCTGTCTTGTACTGTGTTGACAGTTTCGTTTGTGCTCTCATACTAGCCTGAGCCTCTGAGTCCACACCCTAACATGAACAAAGCATGTCGCAGAAGAGGTCATTGATTGGCTAACGTAGGGCCAGATTTCAGGGTAAGCCAATCAGAGACAGTCTGACAGAGTAGGGCGGGTCTTACTCGTGTATGGCTGTGGCAGAGCCATATGTAAACACACACACAAACCCTTCCTCTCTCACTCACACACGAAGTCAGAGAGAGGGCCACTGCACTGAGGGAGGAGGAAGGATTATAGGCTACTAACCTTGTAACCATAAAAAGCTTTGCTGTTTTCATCTTCAATTAACCAAAATAAAATCCACACGTGAGAGGGACAGAGTCACAGAGAGCAGTGGTAGAACTACGTTAGCCAATCTAGCTGCTCCCTGCTAACGTTGCAAACAAGTAACAACAGCTGTAACAAGTTGTCTATTGATTGCCTGTCGTGTGTGTGTGTGTGTGTGTGTGTGTGTGTGTGTGTGTGTGTGTGTGTGTGTGTGTGTGTGTGTGTGTGTGTGTGTGTGTGTGTGTGCGCGCGCCAGCCAACTGAAGGACAACCTTTTTCCCCCCATCTTGACCAGCCTAATATGATTATTGCATTTTGGCTATATATGCTTAATATATGTCTTAATTTCTAGTTCATATTAATTTAGTTGCCAATAATTTTACTGTTGGCCAGTGTTTTGAGACATATTGTCTTTTATTGCTATAAAATGAATGGTAAAAACTAATTCTACATGCATTAAAAAAGTGGCCAGTGATCTTGAAAGTGGCAAATTTCAGTGGTGGAGTAAAAACAACAAGGTCACATGGCTTTGGAGAGTTTGGGCAGCAGATCTACAAGCTCTCAACATGTCATGCTGCAATGCGCTGTGGGCTTGTAGATCACCAATTTTGATAAACTAGAACGGTGCCCATAGAGCCTCTACAGCCCATTGGGCACTGATCTACTTGGAACGATGCAAGTTGGAAATTAATGCCCCACCCAGATATTATGTCTGTCTCCCTTTTATGCCCATAAATGGAGTTCTTTGTAAGGCATGCCCAAATAGGGAGTATATGCAGCCAGCTTGTGGAGTTCTGTCTTCTGTGTCAGGCATGCCCAAATATGGAGTGCTGTGAGGTCAGAACAGGCCAGCTCCATATATGGATGCTGGGCATTTACGCGGTCAAGAGCCCGGGCAGAGGCCTTTTTGGGGCGGTTCTGGACAATTACACACACACACACACACACACACACACACACACACACACACACACACACACACACACACACACACACACACACACACACACACACACACACACACACACACACACACACACTTGGTGCATTCATAGATAGATAGATAGATAGATAGATAGATAGATAGATAGATAGATAGATAGATAGATAGATAGATAGATAGATAGATAGATAGATATTGAAAAAAGTATATATATGCTGCTACAGTACATGTTTGCACTTGCATAAAAAAAAGCTGCATTTGATGGAGGGGGGAAGTGTTACTGAAACGATGTTGGTGCTTCTTGCACTTCCTTTTTTTTAACTTAAATTCATATCGGCTCATAATATCGGCTATCGGCTTTTTGATTGTCCACTAATCGGTGATCGGATATATCGGCCAAAAACCATATCGGTCGATCACTACTCAAAATCTCTGTCTGAACATGTTTTATTGTTCCACTACATTTCATAATGTTAGGAGGGAGTTGTCTTTTCTCTTACTGTGCGACAGAACAAAAAACTTTTAAATCATTTTTTATATTATTATTTTTTAAAGTAAAGTAAAGTAACTTTAAAAGTTACTTTCATAAAGTAAAGTAAAGTAAAGTAACTATAACTATAACTATAACTCTTTACTTTTTAAAAGTAACTTGAACAACACTGATCATGATAAAGAAATAACCGCTCGCACAGGCGATACAATCCATGCGTTCTTTGTTTGAATATGAAGAAAAAAGGAGAGAAATCTGACGGAGAGACTGAAGTCACACTAGGATCAGATTACACACACAAGTTGACACAACCCCTCCATTGAAAGTCACATGAGGGGAGCCCTCCCCTCCCTGAAACAAAGAGAGCGACACGATTGGCTTGTTATGAAGCCATTTTTTTGCCCCGAGTTCCATGGGAGGCATACTATGGTCCGACGGAGCATTGGACAGCCTTTACTTGACAATACGGGGGCTCTATGAGGCTGGCTCTCCTGCTGTTTTCAGGAAGGGAGGGAGAGAGGCAGTTTTTTCTTTTTTTTTTGCGATCACGTGATCGGAGTGTTGTGCTATCATCCGATGCTAGTTGATAAAGTGCCCGGGTGTGTAGAAAGACGATTGAAAGTAATCAATAAAAATGTACTGTAAACGTAGAAATCCGCTTCCCGCACGTGACGTTTGAGATTTGAACCACGTAGAAATCCCTCTCCCGCATCCACTGTGTTAAGAGGTTTTGCCCAAAGCACTTTTTACTACTTTCCATTGGTTCAATATTTTCAAAACAGCACTGATTTATGCACAACAAAAATCAAAAACCTCAAAAATGGAGTTAGGAGGTTTCCTCCCGACAGCAACTAATTATACAACCACCATACACAACCAGGGAGTACAAATCATCAGTGGCGTGCACAGACATTTTGAGGGGCAGGGGTCAGGGGTTAGGTCACAGACATTTTGAGGGGCAGGTGCTCAAGTGTAAAAAGGGCACTTTGTGCTGCGCATGGAACCGCCTGCTCACTTACTTCCTGGACTGCATGTTGTCTCAGTAACAGCCCTCCCCCTATCCACAAGGAGGAGACAGTGCACCAAAGCAATTGTAGTCCAGGAAGTAAGTGAGCCCAGTGTCCATGACATCAAAGACAATGGGCTCACTGCTAACATCTAAAATATCTAAAACCACATATTACACACATAAAGACCCCCAGGAAAGTGTTCTAAATCTTCTAAACGTCATTAACATATAATTTTTCTTCAAAAAGGGTGAAGTTTCCCTTTAACAGTGTGTGAGATTTACAGATTTTGTGGCATAAATAATATATTAGCAGCATGTGCCACATACTGCAGTATTACCCGTATTGCTTCCAAGATCATGGGATTTCCCACACCCACACTTCCTGATATGAACAATAAGGCACGGTTAGCACTTTCAATATCAAATGACACTGATCTGTATTGCTTTATTAAACTCATGCCATCTGGACAAAGATACAGAACCTTTCCGTGGAAAAAGGGTCAGTTTTAGTAGATTGTGTCCCCTCAGACATCGCGTCATTAACAAACTGCCCCGCTGACTGCATACAGTGGGGACCTGGTGTTTCTGTATTGTCTTGGTGTTATGTGCTATGTTTTGTTTCGATGTGGGTGACCCGTGAAGACGAATATCCTTCAGGACAATAAAGATCATTATTTTGTATGAGTTGTTGGAGATTGTATTATAGGCCAAAAGATCTGGGCCATATCTGGAACAAAACGGTCCAAAAGGCACAACAGTGAAGACGGTGTCGGTTTCATATCACTTATGAGAACATCTTGGGTCAGTCCTCAAGGTTCACAGAAGAAAGAGAGAGAGAGAGAGAGAGAGAGAGAGAGAGAGAGGGAGAGAAATGAGCTCCATTTGACTAATGTCGCTCTCAGGCTTGTATCTCCATTATTTCAAGGTTTTCTCACTACAGTGTCACACACAAGTATAGAAAAAATCACACCCGTGTGAACTGAGTGGTGCAAGGTCTTATATAGCCTGATCAGCTGTGGTCTGACGTAATGTCAGTGACCATAGTAACCATGCTCATTCTTTTGGGCCCCACGTACAGGTACACACAAACACGGATACAGACAAAGCTGGTTGTTGGAGTGGTTTGCACCACTCAAAAATAGCAGATCTAAAAGCTCACATAGCATGCGTGTTTATAGCAAAAATAGCAAATACAAATATTCTATTTTTTTTTTTGCTATAAAAAATATTTTAGGTGAAAGTAAGAAAGTGTGTCTGTTTCCAATTTTTCTGAAAGAACGGACCCTTTAGGACAGTGCAGGTCTTCAACCCTTTAAAGAACGGACCCTTTAGGACAGTGCAGGTCTTCAACCCTTTAAAGAACGGACCCTTTAGGACAGTGCAGGTCTTCAACCCTTTAAAGAACGGACCCTTTAGGACAGTGCAGGTCTTCAACCCTTTAAAGAACGGACCCTTTAGGACAGTGCAGGTCTTCAACCCTTTAAAGAACGGACCCTTTAGGACAGTGCAGGTCTTCAACCCTTTAAAGAACGGACCCTTTAGGACAGTGCAGGTCTTCAACCCTTTAAAGAACGGACCCTTTAGGACAGTGCAGGTCTTCAACCCTTTAAAGAACGGACCCTTTAGGACAGTGCAGGTCTTCAACCCTTTAAAGAACGGACCCTTTAGGACAGTGCAGGTCTTCAACCCTTTTCCCTTTAGGACAGTGCAGGTCTTCAACCCTTTTCACGTCATGGCCCATTATTTATTCAGTATTTAAGCCACGGACCACCATCTGATGACATTTATTTAGCCTCTCAGGCCCAAAACTAAGGGATATTTTGTTATCGTTTTTCACAATATGAGAGACAACAGGTAAATATTGATCAAAATAACAATTATTGTGTAGACTTCTTGTAAATAAAGCATTGCAGATGTTATATAATAATTAATTAGTTTAATTTTACACTCTCAAGAGTTAACCCATTTAGGCCTGACGTCGAAATAAAAAAAACGTTCGCTCTGAAAGAATATATATTCAAAGATTTGTGCCGCATTTTCACGATTTTTCAAAAATAGCTGACCTAAAAGCTAGTAGATCTGCTATTTTTCAATAGCTAAAGTATAACATAATGCTTAGTTAAAACACCAAAAGGGGTTCCCGTCCAGAATGGGTTAAAGATGTATAAGGGTCCATTTGGTTACCAACTTTCCATCATTTAGCTGCATGGGGACCACCTGGAACCTCCTCAAGGAAAGGACCACTGGTGGTCCCCGGACCACCTGGAACCTCCTCAAGGACCACTGGTGGTCCCCGGACCACCTGGAACCTCCTCAAGGACCACTGGTGGTCCCCGGACCACGTACTGGTTGAAAACCACTGCTTAGGACATGCCAGGTTTCCGCCCGACAGTGACGATAATAAGCCCAAAATGCACAAAGGGAAGTCGGCGATTAAAGACGATTAAATGAACACCTGTTGATATGAGATATGAGTGCTGTTATTGACTGGTCCCCGTGGACAGTCCAAGGCCCTGTTCACATGAATATCATGTAAGATCGCCCTCCCTCTGTGTGTGTGTGTGTGTGTGTGTGTGTGTGTGTGTGTGTGTGTGTGTGTGTGTGTGTGTGTGTGTGTGTGTGTGTGTGTGTGTGCGCCTGCGTGCGTGCGTGCGTGCGTGCGTGCGTGCGTGCATGTTTGTGCTATATAACTCTCCATCTCCAGCCAACCTCGATCCAAACCCATCTGTGAGCAAAACCAAGGTAGGTACCGGTACCTTTACAGACTAGCTCTTGATTATGTACATTTGTTTATAGGTCTAGGTGATTTTTATTTTAATAATCTACATTTTATTTTGTTGTATTTCTGCTATTATAAGTCGTATTATAATGTAGTAATATTAGAGGTGGTATCACACACACACACACACACACACACACACACACACACACACACACACACACACACACACACACACACACACACACACACACACACACACACACATGACAATTTACAATTTAGGCATTTAGCAGACGCTCTTAATCCAGAGCGATTTACATTAAGCAAGAACAAAAAAGCACGGGAATACATCACATATATAAAAAAGCATTTATCAAGAAACATGCGTATACATATATACTATACTTTGCTATACATATGTACTATGAAGTGCTATGACTACATACAATGCAATTATAGTGCTGTCTACATGACATGCTATAAGTCTGTATCAAATGCTATCTAAGTACATGGCATAATGAACTGGTGTGTGTATTACAGAGTGACTATGGCTGCTGCTGCTGCTGCTGTTCTGGTTATCTGGACCGTGTGCTGTGTCCTCAGTGGAGCCGACTGTCACCCTGGAGGGCACGACATTCCTCCTCAAAGTAAACACACTGGAGGTACAGTAGGTCCAGCAGGTCAGCCCTCACAAAGCTCCGGGGGCCAGAATCGGGCTAAAAAGGGAATTCGGGTCCTGAAAGAATGTACCACCCAATTGGGTGACCAGTGTTGTTTTTGGCTGCAAATTTTGATTTTAGTTTTAGTCATAGTCTCTTGAATAGTTCACTTAGTTTTAGTCGCATTCTAGTCACCTGGAATGTTTTAGTGTTTAGTCTAGTATTAGTCGACTAAATGTCCTAAGATTTTAGTCGACTAAATCGACAGTTGATTTAGTCGACTAAAATGTATTTTGGCGGGCCTTGATGCCGTCGTAATGACTGTTTTTAGATGTAACTAATTGTAAAATGACTTATAGTGGATCTCTTGTCCACTAGTCCCTTCCTAACATTTGTTGACGAAATTGTCAGTAGCCTATATTTAGTCTTAGTTTTAGTCATCATAGCTTAGTTTTCATTTAGTTTCCATTTAGTTTTCGTCAGTGGAAAAAGGTAGTTGACGAACATTTTTCGTCTTAGTTTTAGTCGACGAAAACAACACTAATTGGGTCCCATATTTACCCAGCTATTCCAAATGTTTCCCAAGGTCAGCTTGGTCCCCGTGCATGCAGGCTTGGGGAAACAGCAAGGTCAGCTTGGTCCCCGTGCATGCAGGCTTGGGGAAACAGCAAGGTCAGCTTGGTCCCCGTGCATGCAGGCTTGGGGAAACAGCAACCGCATTGTCCCGGTGGCAGAAACTGCACGGGCAAAAGTGCCAAATGAGTTTAGACCAATTGCCCTCACGGCCTCTATTCATTCTGGGCGGGAACCCATTTTGGTGTTTTGTTTTAAGCATTATTTTTAAACTTTATCTATTGAAAAATAGCAGATCTACAAGCTCGTAGCGTGGCGCCGAGTGCCGCGATACGAGCTTGTAGGTCTGCTATTTTTGAAAAATCGTGAAAATGTGGCACAAATCTTTGAATATATATTCTTTCAAAGCGAAGGTTTTTAACTCAAAGCCTTGCTTCTGTGGGGTCCCTGGAACAACATATTTTCAGATGGGGGGGTCAGCGGTCAATATATTTTTGTGGGTCCTTGACATGAAAATGTTTGAGAACCATATAGGGGCTTATTGGCCCAAAGCCTATTAATAAAGTATTCAATCAATCAATAAATAGCATATACCCTTTTCCCAAGTGTTTTCACAACTGAATGACTACTGAATGAGATCAGTACACAAATTAAATGTAGATTTTATTATATTTTTTACTGGTGAAAACCGATTAAATAATCTGTACTATTTCGAGACTGTTTCGATACCGATATGACATTTTTATGGCCGATATGGCCAATTCCGATTATGCTACCGATTAATCGTGCATCCCTACAAAGGATGTATTTATTTCTGTGTTTTCTGTCCTATAAATAATGGCTCTGTAGCAACAGAGCCTCCGGTGTCCGATGAGCTGCTCCCGCCGGATGCTAACTTGATGGTGGTTTATCATGGGACGCTGCTCGGGCCCGTGGACCCCGTCATGTTCAACACGGTGATCTTTGACCCCTACCATGGATACAACAAGACCACAGGTACACAGTGGTGGAAGTACTCAATTGTATGTATGTATGTATGTATGTATGTATGTATGTATGTATGTATGTATGTATGTATGTATGTATGTATGTATGTATGCATGTATGCATGTATGCATGTATGTATGTATTTAAAAGGGGGGCATACAGGCTGCACATCATAACGACTGAACTAGCCACGCATACAGGCGGCACATCATAACGACTGAACTAGCCACGCATACAGGCGGCACATCATAACGACTGAACTAGCTACGCATACAGGCTGCACATCATAACGACTGAACTAGCTACGCATACAGGCTGCACATCATAACGACTGAACTAGCCACGCATACAGGCTGCACATCATAACGACTGAACTAGCTACGCATACAGGCTGCACATCATAACGACTGAACTAGCTACGCATACAGGCTGCACATCATAACGACTGAACTAGCTACGCATACAGGCGGCACATCATAACGTCTGAACTAGCTACGCATACAGGCGGCACATCATAACGACTGAACTAAAACTAAAGCCTTAAAAGAAAGCAAACGTGCTTTGAAAACTAATCAACACTAAACTGAATTTGAAAATGCAAAGTCAAAACCCCACAGAATAAGTGCATTCATTGGCAAACCCCACGCCGCAATTATTTCAAAGACAACGGTGATAAATATAGGCCTAGATATAAATGAGTTATTGTTATAGTTATAATGGTTTGATGCGAGCGGCACTTACTGAAATGAATGAATGAATGAATGAATGAATGAATGAATGAATACATTCTAAACTATAATGTCCTTGTTGTGATTCTATGACTGTGGTGCAGGCCTCTACACGGTTCCGTACAATGGCGAGTACAGCGTGATGGTGATGTGGCTACTGTGTTTTGGAAGCCCCAGCGCCGTGTTGGTCGTCATGGTGGACGGCAAGGCAGAGAGGAACTGTACCCTACCAGGCACCTGCACCTACGACTACCCGCTGGACAAGGGCCAGACGCTGTCGGTGGAGCTGCAGTCCGGCTGCGTCTCGGTGCTCACCTTGTCTGCCAACACTCTTTTCATAAAAATGTTAAATCGACCTCAGTCCATAATGGGTTAAGCAAACACACTGTGGTGAGACCAGAAGGAACCTTGGGGGCCTGATATGTGCACCTCCTTCTGGAACGCTGGTATAAACCAGGGGCTCCCAAACTTTTTTCATGTCAAGGACCCCCAAATTGACACGTATCAGCCCCGCGGACCTCCATTTGAAAACATATGCCAAGGACCCCCATAAGAGAAGATTTTTACGGCTCTAACAGTGATTCCGAAATGTCAAGGACCCCCAGTTTGACATGCATTAGTCTACGGACTCCCCATTTAATGGCATTTCTATCTCTGGGGGGACCCGCAACTTATATTGTAAAATCAATGTCAATTTAACTGTACAATGTTCCACTTATTTCAGACATGCTCTATTATGTGAAGAGTCTGCCTGAGCTATTAACTCATTTTGGATTAAAAAAAAAAGTTGTTCTCCTCTGGAATTACAGAAGATTACAATTTACAATTTACAATTTAGGCATTTAGCAGACGCTCTTAATCCAGAGCGACTTACATTAAGCAAGAACAAAAAGCATGGGAATACATCACATATGTAAAATGCATTTATCGCGAAACATGTGTAAGCTAAGAACGTGACTAGAACATATCTATATAATGACACTATACATATAAACTATAACTAGAACATATCTATATAATGACACTATACATATAAACTATACATATATGCTATACTATGCTGTACATATTTACTATGAAGTGCTATGACTACATACAATGCACTTATTGTGCTGTCTACATGACATGCTATAAGTCTGTTTCAAAGATGAGGGGCAACAGATAATGATCTTAACTTAGGCCTACAAATTACATGGAGTCTTTGTTGAAAACTTGAATGGATAGATGTAATAATGTTGATCAAACCTAAGTCTATTGTCCAGAGTTATTCCATATACCTATTTACCATATTTGTTTGTCACTTGTTTATTAGGCATCATAGTGTCATTGTTTTTTTTGTGTGACCAAGTTTTTATTAAGCATTTTTCATTTTCATTACAAATCCCCCATCGCCCCTCCCTCCCCAAGGTTCCACTTATCGTTGCAACAAGAAAGGACATTTCATCAGTTAGTTCCACATTTTACAATATATAGGCATATTGGCTGGTAGACTTAACAGGGGGGGGGGGGGGGGGGGGGGGGGGGGGGGGGGGCGCCGCGAAAAATCCTGCTTGGGGCGCCAGATTGCTCAGGACCGGCCCTGCATACATACATACATACATACATACATACATACATACATACATACATACATACATACATGTTTTTTTTGTTTGTCAAGACTCATGTCTATTAAAAAAAACCTAATAAAAAGTAATAAAAACATTAATATGTCATGTGACACAAACAATGAAGCTGTGCATTTCCAGACCAGTACAGAGGATGCAGTTTGGTCTTCTCACCAGTGGAGGGCAGCAGCAGCACAGAGCTGCTTAAACGCAATACTTTTGGTTGATGGCTATATGAACATGGCAGACAGGGCCGGTCCTGAGAAATCTGGCGCCCCAAGCAGGATTTTTCGTGGCGCCCCCCTCCCCCAAAACAAATATTTTTGGGGAGACACTGGGTTAGGCACTGGGGGACACACTGGGCACTGGGGAGTCACTAGGGAGGCCCTGGGCAGACATTGGGGAGGCACTGGGGAGGCACTGGGGGGACACTGGGCAGACAGAGTTGGGACAGAGTAAAAAAAAAATATATATATTTTGGCTCCCCCGCCCCCCCCCCCCCACCTCACACAGACTAGCCTTAACATGAAAGCCAGAGATTACTGTAAAAAAAGAGAAATTAAAACATGTCATCACTTTCATTGCCTGCTGATGTTTGCCAGTAAAGAAGGCACATTTTATATTCTTAATAGTGTGGTGTTGGCCAAAAAACTGATTTATTGCATGGTTGCGTGATCGATAAAACAATGCACAATAAAGCCAGTAGACTTAATTTCCCATTTTTAATAGCATATATGTGTGTGTATATATGGGGAAGCGGACAGATCCATGTTTGATCACATGACTATAGAGATAGTGTATACCGATTTGTGTGATGTATGGATAAAATGTGTAGGAGTAATCTACATAAATGGGTTTTGCAAAAGTAGGCCTCATGGTGGCGCTATAACAGGTCGTTGTGGAGAAATTGGGGCATAGATTCATCTTTGGCATCCAGGGAGTGTATGTGTACAGTTTGGCATCTGCTGGGCCAACGGTACCGGAGATTACGCTGGGGCTCCACCGGGCGCGTCAGCGTTGCGTCTCCGTCACCGTCAGGGAATGTTCCCTTTTTAATCAATGAAGGGTGGCTCCACTGCCTGCGATGCGATGCGTTGCGTTGCGGGACTGCTTTAAAATTGCCCGGTTTGTTTTTTGATGCACGCATGCACGCACGCGTCCAGTGGAGCCCCGGCGTTAGCTGTACACAGCGGACGGACACACGCACGGAGTGCAAAACATACTCTCTCCCCATGCCTTCGGCCTGGTGGAGACAATTAACACTCATCTTTTACTTTCTCTAATAACAACTTGGTTGAAAAAAAACGAAGTTGTCCTTTAAGTTAAATAAACTAAAAGCCAAGTTAACTTAACTAAAAATCCTTTGTACTATAACTAAGAATGTTAAGTTCATTACACTTCGGTCGGCAGGTTGATTTAAATTTTGTATAATTTATAAAGTTTTCAAATAATGATTCCAGTAACATCGTAAATAAAATGAGCAAATACACCACATTACTTTCTTTGTTTATTTCAACCATTGAACTTGGTTTAAAATGATCAACAACTTCCAGAATATGTTATCAATGGATGACGGTGCCAACCAGACCGATATAGCAATTTAAGGCCTATTCATAGTCTGGATTTCCGGTGGTGAGGTGACCACCACTCCGGTGGTGAGCTGATCACCGGAGCTGAAATAACGTTGAGCGGTGGTGAGTAAAAACAGAGAGAAGGGCTGGAGCCGTGGCGGTGGTTTGCTCTTCACCGCGGCTCGTGACGTCATGTTGTAGTTCGGTGGTCACCCCACCACCGAAAATCCAGACTATGTATGAGCCTTGAGGCTCTTGTGTTTAAGGTGGTTGGACTACAAGGCCATTGGAAGACCCATAGCCTACTACCTGACGGAGACCCTCACACCAGACCCATAGCCTACTACCTGACGGAGACCCTCACACCACAAGGCCATTGGAAGACCCATAGCCTACTACCTGAAGACCCATAGCCTACTACCTGACGGAGACCCATAGCCTACTACCTGACGGAGACCCATAGCCTACTACCTGACGGAGACCCATAGCCTACTACCTGACGGAGACCCATAGCCTACTACCTGACGGAGACCCATAGCCTACTACCTGACGGAGACCCATAGCCTACTACCTGACGGAGACCCTCACACCAGAGACACAGAAACTTCTTCCCGTGCATGCAATATAGAACAACTAGATGCACGAAACATCAACGTTGTCTGTGTCACCATGGATGGCATGCCTCCAACATCAGCATGTGCAACAAACTGGGGTGCGAACTGAAGGGGAACCCGCGTGAACCAGTAAAGACCTTCTTTCCACATCCTGTCAACAGTGCTGAGAGGGCTTTTGTGGTGATGGATGCTTGTCACATCATGCTCAAACTGTCACGTAACATGTTGCAGGCTTACAGTCCAATCATGAGCTCGACTGGTCAGGTGAACTGGAATTATATCCAGCGAGAAGTTGGACTGCATGCCACAAACAAAGTGACTGACAAGCATGTATTCTTCGATACCCAAAAGATGAAGGTGTCCCTGGCTGCACAAACGTTGAGTCAGTCAGTTGCAGTGGCTCTACGGACTCTAGGAGATCTTAGGTTATCAACAGTTTGCACACTGTGAAGCAACGGCGGAATTAATTGAGGTTAGTACTCAATGTTAGTACTGCATGCAAGCATGGTTCTGTAATATTGCATTTTTGGGAAGGATGCCACTCCCCTCATATTTACACGACCATCCTTCATTTTTAGATCATTGACAGGCCGTTCGATGTCATGACTAGCCGCAATCCCCGTGCCAAGGGATTCAAAGCTCCCCCGGGTGCTTTGAATTGGGCTGAGACCGCAGAGTTTTTAATGAGAGCCAGGCGATACATGATCTGTTTGCTTTTGAAGGATGGCAAACCCCTTCACCAATCAAAGAGGTTAAAAAACAAAGGTTTAGCTTCTGTTCACATGGTGACTATTAAATGGGCATGATATGATAAGAGGTTCGTCACATGGTCCTCTGTTCTCTTGTTCTTCATCAGGTTCAAATGGTGATGTCAGACCATTGTTACAGGCAAAGCAGCTTTGGTGGTCTCGTGGACAATTTGCTCTGGTTTACATCTCTGGGTTTGTGGTGAGAAAGATTCTGCGAAAGCTGTCCTGTGGTGTTTTATTGTTTATTGTTTATAAGGATCCCCTATAGCTTTTGCCTTGACAAAAGCTAGTCTTCCTGGGGTCCGACACAGACAAACATTTAACAAAGGCAATAGCCTACTTATGAATAGCCTACTGATTGAATACTTTTATTACCAGGGGGGCA
This sequence comes from Electrona antarctica, assembly GCF_951216825.1. Classification (NCBI taxonomy): domain Eukaryota; kingdom Metazoa; phylum Chordata; class Actinopteri; order Myctophiformes; family Myctophidae; genus Electrona; species Electrona antarctica. Next base: position 587,576 of record NC_136792.1, read on the forward strand.
CAGAAAGTACAGTTCAATACAAGTGGCATTCAGTGCCCCCCCCCCTCTCGGACATGACGTAAAACACAGCTTCTTCTGTCCGCGGATGTCGGCTCAAGTGTGTCCATGCCCACGGAAACCAGAAGAAGCGGTTTGGTTTGGTTGGTTTTCAGGAAGAAAGGAAGAAAGGAGGAACTTGCACTGCAGACACACCTTATAACTCTAGACAAACTGCTTAACATCTGTTTTTTATAAACAATTAAACAAAAAAATCACACCTGTGTGAACTGAGTGGTGCAAATCCCTCTCTCTCTCTCTCTCTCTCTCTCTCTCTCTCTCTCTCCGTTTCTGGCACAACAGCGCCACTTTTGGTACTCATTGGTACTAGTCTCACACATAGTCACACACACACAAACACACAGTTGAACACGGACATTGGAGTGGTTGCACCACTCAAAAATAAAACTGATGATGCATATTTTGATAGCTTATGCCTCTCAACATATGTCATAACTGTACATTCATATTTGTAATAAGTCATGTTTTTCATTGGTTCAGTTAGGCCATGCAGTATAGTCTATTCTATTCTATTCTTCAAATAGTGTTGCATAGGGTGACAAGATGCTATCTGTGGAGTCACTAAATATGGCCTAGGGACACTTTTATAATAATGTAATATGTATTATGTATAATGTAATGTATTATGTATTATTGTGAAAGATATCCACCGAATATAAATTATTAATTTATTATTATTATTTTAATAATTATTATAAATGTGCATAACATTTCCTTAAAACTTTTTTTTTTTTTTAACATATTTCTTTGAGTGGTGCAAACCACTCCAACAACTGGCTTTGTTAGTACCCGTGTGTGTATGTCCACTCAAAAAAGGAGCATGGTTGCTATGGTTAGTGTGTGACGTCACTGTTGCACCACTCAGTTCACACGGGTGTGATTTTTAACATAATTATTAGTAGTACAAAGTAGTAGTAAGGTTGAAATCTCTTTTTTTGCAAGTAGAAATATACCCGGGTCTTACAGGGTTAAGGCTTACAGCTGTGAGTTCCTCCTGCTATATCACTCAAGAATGCTTTCGAAATATTCCACCTGTGGTAACTTGTTGACTGAGGCAATAAAGATGCAACTATGTATCCGCGTCTCTGCTCCTTCATGTTTTAGATTCATAATTTTTGTATCCAAAATGAGTTAATATCACAGGCAGACTCTTCACATACTAGAGCATGTCTGAAATAAGTGTCAGAGCTGAAACCGACATGTAAATATGAAATAAATGCTTAAACATGTAGCTATAGGTGTAATGTTAGAGACCACAGAAGCCATGTAAATATGAAATAAATGCTTAAACATGTAGCTAGGTGTAATGTTAGAGACCACAGAAGACATTTAAATATTAAATAAATGCTTAAACATGTAGCTAGGTGTAATGTTAGAGACCACAGAAGACATGTAAATATGAAATAAATGCTTAAACATGTTGCTAGGTGTAACTGTTCGGTTATTTGGCGATGTTGTGCTGGGGCTCCGACCAGCCCATGCAGTAGGCAGATAATAGTGACTAATACGCACATGGTGAACTAAATGTTCCAATAATAGCTTATATTTGATGAACTCAAACGTGCATTTTATAGGGTTTTATTAATTCATATTAATCATAAACACTTACAATCATACATTCACACGTTCTGTTCACACTTCCCCCAACACAAGATGAATTCAGTACCCTGGAGCTTGTCTGTCCTAATGGTCTGGTTCTATCCTGCTCTGTCGGTAGGAATTCTAGCTATCATTTGAACACTCTAAACCGTCCCAGAATCAGCCCCGTCTCGGTAACTATCAGATCTTGGTAAAGCTTAGCGTCCTTGATGACTTTCAGACTTAGTTCAATCACACATTAAGTGTTAAGTGTATCACTAATTATGTGGTTTTAAATCTACATTATCATTTAATTAATTGCCATTAATTGCCATTAATCAATCGGGAGACAAGAAACACAAATAACACTTGGTTACAATCTAAACATCATATCACATCAATTATGAATAATGCATAATTATATATAGCATTTAATACATACCGCTGGCGTCTGCCTGCTACATGTATCACGTTCGTTGGTATTGGTGAATCTAATCTAATATTGTGCTTGTCAGTATATTAAAGCAAGCTCTCTGCCTGATGTCACACCTCCATGCTAAACACTTTCAACCAATCAGAAGCCACTGACCATCCTTCCTGGTGGCCACAGCAGCCAGCTCCCATTACAGTCCCTGTAATGTGTGCCCAACTGCTACTTCTGCCTAGATTAAACTGTTTAGACTATTACAGGTATTTATCATTTAGGCTTTTTACCAACCCAACAAGGAAGTGGCCTGTCATCTATGACCTCCCAGGCTCTCCTTAACTCACAAATGAGCTGTAATTCTCTCTTCTTTGGAAATACACCTAGACCCCATAATCTATATATATTTTCTTCCCCAATTTCTGAGAATACATCTCGCACACCCATAAATAACACGACAGTAATGTTAGAGACCACAGAAGCCATGTAAATATGAAATAAATGCTTAAACATGTAACTAGGTGTAATGTTAGAGACCACAGAAGACATTTAAATATGAAATAAATGCTTAAACATGTAACTAGGTGTAATGTTAGAGTCCACAGAAGTGAACCTTTCAAGCCTGTTTTCTCAACTCGCTGTTTCTCTGCAAGACATTACTCTATAAGCCATATCTCCAAAACTGGTGGGTCAAACTGAACAACCAATATGTACATTTTAAGCTATGGTTCCCTGCTTTAATATGACATATAAAATAAAATAAACAAATCCAATGGAAGCCCCTCAGTTACATTTAGTTACATTTAACCTCCAGGTGGTTCCCAACTAAATGATGGAGAGTTGAAGAATGTAGAAGAATTGCTATTTTGATGGTTTGCCTGTTATACAGTATCTCCTATGGCGTACAACATCAAGAAGTCTACCCAATGAGAGAATGTAGAAGAATTGTTATTTTGATGGTTTGCCTGTTATACATTATATCCTATGGCGTACAACATCAAGAAGTCTACCCAATGAGAGAATGTAGAAGAATTGTTATTTTGATGGTTTGCCTGTTATACAGTATATCATATGGCGTACAACATCAAGAAGTCTACCCAATGAGAGAATGTAGAAGAATTGTTATTTTGATGGTTTGCCTGTTATACAGTATTTCCTATGGCGTACAACATCAAGAAGTCTACCCAATGAGAGAATGTAGAATAATTGTTATTTTGATGGTTTGCCTGTTATACAGTATCTCCTATGGCGTACAACATCAATACAGCATGGAATTGTGCAAAAATCGCATCCAAAGATAATATTATTTAGTTTTGGGTCTGAGGCTAAATGTCATCAAATGGTGGTCCGTGGCTCAAATGGGTCTGAGAGGCTAAATGTCATCAAATGGTGGTCCGTGGCTCAGATGGGTCTGAGAGGCTAAATGTCATCAAATGGTGGTCCGTGGCTCAGATGGGTCTGAGAGGCTAAATGTCATCAAATGGTGGTCCGTGGCTCAAATGGGTCTGAGAGGCTAAATGTCATCAAATGGTGGTCCGTGGCTCAGATGGGTCTGAGAGGCTAAATGTAATCAAATGGTGGTCCGTGGCTCAAATGGGTCTGAGAGGCTAAATGTCATCAGATGGTGGTCCGTGGCTCAAATGGGTCTGAGAGGCTAAATGTCATCAAACGGTGGTCCGTGGCTCAGATGGGTCTGAGAGGCTAAATGTCATCAAACGGTGGTTCCGTGGCTCAAATGGGTCTGAGAGGCTAAATGTAATCAAATGGTGGTCCGTGGCTCAGATGGGTCTGAGAGGCTAAATGTCATCAAATGGTGGTCCGTGGCTCAAATGGGTCTGAGAGACTCAATGTCTTCAAATGGTGGTCCGTGGCTCAGATGGGTCTGAGAGGCTAAATGTCATCAAATGGTGGTCCGTGGCTCAGATGGGTCTGAGAGGCTAAATGTCATCAAATGGTGGTCCGTGGCTCAAATGGGTCTGAGAGGCTAAATGTCATCAAATGGTGGTTCCGTGGCTCAAATGGGTCTGAGAGGCTAAATGTAATCAAATGGTGGTCCGCGGCTCAAATGGGTCTGAGAGGCTAAATGTCATCAAATGGTGGTCCGTTGCTCAAATGGGTCTGAGAGACTCAATGTCATCAAATGGTGGTCCGTGGCTCAAATGGGTCTGAGAGACTCAATGTCATCAAATGGTGGTCCGTGGCTCAAACGGGTCTGAGAGGCTAAATGTCATCAAATGGTGGTCCGTGGCTCAGATGGGTCTGAGAGGCTAAATGTCATCAAATGGTGGTCCGTGGCTCAAATGGGTCTGAGAGGCTAAATGTCATCAAATGGTGGTCCGTGGCTCAAATGGGTCTGAGAGGCTAAATGTCATCAAATGGTGGTTCCGTGGCTCAAATGCTAAATATGTAATGGACCTTGATATGAGAAAGGTTGAAAATCACTGACTTAACCCATTAAAACCAGGGTCTGCAGACATTTTAGATTTTAGCTGATAATCTTCTCGATCGGGTGGAAACCTCATTATGTTCAAAAGTGTGACTTTTCAGGATTCAAATTCATTCAATTCAAAGTTTGAAAAGTAGCAGATCTACAAGCTCACTCAGTAAAGGGTCAAAGAGATGTGCACGTGTAGAGCTGGCCTCGCTGTTGCAGTCCAGAAAAAATATAAAGATTATAGATTATATGTATATAGAAACCTTGTAGCTCCATATTTCAACTTTTTATTATATTTAGTTTAGTTTAGTATTTAGTTTATTTTATTTCGCACAATAAAAACAGTACGAAAAAGGAACATCAATAAAAGAGAAGTATGTGCAGGTGATAAAAGAAACCCATGGAGGGCTTATATGTGGTTCTCACCAAAGATAATATACAAATAGTAGCTCTGGTCCATAGCCTTCTACTGCTTCTACAATTCTGCCCTGCAGTGTAAGGCTATGGGACTTTCGGTTTTAAATCTCAAATCGAAATCAGACCAGTCTCTCCTCTTTAAATTAGCGTATTTTAAAAGAACGTTTTTGCTACTCACCAAAACAAAGGCGGGTTGTGTCATTAGAAAGCCTACTTTCCTTAGTGGACGCACTAAGGACGTATAAACGGTACTTTTTGGCCAGAAAGGGATTTTTTTTCACCGGAGGAAAAATATTCTCTATGAGGCAGTTCTCTGGGCAATATCGGTAGAGGGCGCATTGGAGTAACATCGGAACATCACTCCGGCTGCTGTCGTGCCGTCTCAACTTTCTCTCCTGCTCTCCAATTTTTGGTTAAGTCTCTGCAGTGTATTAAGGTATGAAAATATACGACATTAGCCTTGGCTACAAACCCTATGTACAATGCAACGGTTTCATGTTTTTACAACTTGATACATTGTTTTTTGTATTGTCCCTGTTAAATAAACGTATAAATAAAAATAAGGGAGGGTAATCAACTTCTCCTTTATCCCAGATAATAGATGTTTGTATCTCTGACTAGATGTAGTTTAATATGGTAGAAAACGGACTCTATTACTAAAAAGGTTATGGTAAATGGTGCATTTATATAGCACCTTTATCCAAGGCGCTTTACATAGATTGTGCATTACATTCACCCATTAACACACACATTGTGTGGGGGCGGCTGTGGCTCAGGGGGTAGAGCAGGTCGTCCAATGATCCGTGGGTCGGAGGTTCGAATCCCGGCTCCTCCTGTCCACACACGTCGAAGTGTCCTTGGGCAAGACACTGAACCCTACATCGCCTTCACTGAGTTGGTCGGTGTGAGCTCGCCATGAATGTGGGAAGTGAGGACGCTGGTGTCGACTGTTCGCCGCTTCACCTCCCAATGTATGAATGAATGAACCATTGTAAAGCGATTTGAGCACTTGGACAAGCGCTATAAAATGCAATTAATCAAAAAATGCAATTCATTCATGCACTGATTGCGGTGGAAGCCATGCAAGGTACCAACCAGCACATCAGGAGCAATTTGGGGTTCAGTGTCTTGCCCAAGGACACTTCGACATGTAGACAGGAGGAGCCGGGATTCGAACCGCCGACCCACGGATCATTGGACAACCTGCTCTACCTCCTGAGCCACAGCCGCCCCCAACAGTTATCAGCAATATCCAATACACTTATTGTAATAAAATACACAATGTGAATTAAAAAAAAATCTGCTTCTACGTCTTGGTGGCACCTCGACCCATGATGGACTTCTTAGTGTTTCTCTCAGGTTTCAAAAGGATTATATAACACTTTGGTCCAAACAGCGCCAGCAAAATGCCAAAACTAGATGCTAAAATAGCAAACACCTCCACTACATCTGCATATTTGCCAGGAGAGCTGATATATGCTGGTATGAAGGCTATCCACACAGCACAGAATATCAACATGCTGAAAGTGATTAACTTGGCTTCATTGAAGTTGTCTGGAAGATTCCTTGCCATGAATGCTAGGAGGAAACTGAGGAGTGCCAGTAAACCAATATAACCTAGTAACACCGCAAAACCAACTGTTGATCCCACATCACACTCATAGACTATCTTATCACTGTGGTATTGTGTGTTTTTATGAGGAGCTGGTGAGGCAGACGCAAGCCAGACTATGCAGATGATTCCCTGGATGGCAGTAAGAATCAGAACTGTTCCTCTCTGCTGTATAGCACCAAACCACTTCATGATGTCTGCACCACCAGGCTTGGAGGCCTTGAACACAGCCAGCACCACCATAGTCTTTACCAGGATGCAGGAGACACACAGCACAAAGCTGATCCCAAATACTGCATGCCTCAGCTGACAAGTCCAGAGTCTGGGACGGCCAATGAACAGGAGTGTGCACAAGAAACATAGTTTGAGTGAAAGCAATAGTTGGAAGCTGAGTTCTGAGTTGTTGGCGCGGACCATGGGCGTCTCTTTATGATAAACAAAGATCCCCAGGACAATAGCACAGACAAATGTTCCTAGCAGTGAGATGGTTGTTAATGAGATTCCCAGGGACTCATGGTAGGACAGGAACTCAATGCTCTTAGGTACACAGTGGTCACGCTGGGGACTGGACCAGAAGTCCTCTGGACAACTGGTGCAATCTGTAGAGTCTAACAAATAGGACAAGATTAAAGGGACACACGTATCTTCTTATAACCTTCTGTACATATACTGTAGCTACATTATGTAACCCTACCTGTCTCATTGCTGAACTCTCCCTCAGAACAAGCAATGCAGTCGTAGCAGCAGACAGGTTCTCCTTTCCTTCTGGCCACACGGGTTCCAGGAGAACAGCTCTCACTGCACACCGACCGAGGAGGCTGCAGAGGAAAGTACAAATGATCAGTTTAAATATAAATTTCATTCACATCATGAGCTCAATTAAAAATTTTAGAAAGCTGAAATTACTTTTGCGGATTGAAAGTCCCAGAAGATTCTGTCTTCATCGAGGGTGAATTCTTCATCTCCGGAGGCTGTCATCTTGACCACACCTACATTGTGAAACTTTGTGCTTCCATCAGGGAGCCACGCCCAGTTCAATATATCAAATATTGGTAAAGCATCCCCATTCTCATCAAAGTATACACGATCACCATCAGATGTGGTGAAGTTGACCTTTTCCAGGTAGTAGAGAAGCTAGAAATGGTGATGAGCAGAATCATGAAGAGCAAGAGACTTTAAAAACATACTTAAGGATCGTATTATGTGCCCAAGTCACGCTACACACTATTTGGGGATTTAAGCATTGTGCAAGGGGTGTTCCTGTTGCTGAGTTGCTATCTTCCACCACCTTTACATTATGCATTGCCTTTGAACAAAACCATATTCATAATGTCACCCACATTTGTTGAGAATTAGGAGTGAGGAAGACTTCTACATCTTGTGTGACTATTGCATAATGAAGAGAGGCATGACCGCATTGTTAGACAAGAAGACACAGCGGTAAACGTGTATTTTATTTAAAATACGACATTCAGAAGAACATGTGATTACCACCTGCCCCCTATACAGACCACCTTCAGAAGAACATGTGATTACCACCTGCCCCCTATACAGACCACCTTCAGAAGAACATGTGATTACCACCTAACCCCCTATACAGACCACCTTCAGAAGAACATGTGATTACCACCTGCCCCCTATACAGACAACCTTCAAAAGTCAGCCTCTTCAATGTAGGAGAGAGTGCGAGTGCATTTTCTGATAGCGGCATCTCCCGCGGAACACCAGCGGCAGTCGGTAGTGTTTCCCGGCGGCATCAGTCTGACACTCTACCCCAAACCCTTACCCTTAACCATAACCGCAAGCACCACGCAAGGCATGTCGGACCAAACGCACTGCCGCGGAAGCGAGCGGCAGTCGAGTGTCATAATCCCCCCAGTTTCCCTGGCAGCTGCCGCCGCCCCTTCTCCCGGCAGTTGTTACCGGCAGTTTACCGACAGTTGCTGCGAGAAGCGGCGGCCACGGATAAAGTCCTCCGCCCCGGCAGTGCCGTTGCCTGATTATGCACTCGCTGCTTCTGCAACGTAGGACCAGAGATGAGGACACAAAACTGAGCTGGCATCCGGTTTTGTCAACTGTTCTAGTTTTTCAATGGCATATTTACATTTCCCTTAATATTATTCTATGAGTTTTCCTTATTATTCTACATTTGAAAAAGATATACTGTGATCTCATCAAAGTCTTATTCAATACATCATTTTAACCTTAGAATCCATTTGATGATCAAATCTAGCAATTAAATGTCTTCCACTCTACACACTACACATACATTTTTTTCTACTAATATGTATTTTTTTTCTTTTTCATTTATACTGTGAATCTATGCATTATTGTTATATTACTAATGTTGCCAAATTATTCACGTTTGATTTTTATGATTTATTTGTATTTTTGTTGTTAAATAAGGTGAGATTAACCTTCTAAACCCCACAGGGTTTTCTAAGTCTCACACAACCCAATAATATGTGCAAATAAACAATAAATACAAATAATCCTACAGGTTAACTGAATTAATATCCCACCTGCCATGGCTTTATTGTCTGCAAAGTGGCACAGCTGTGCCCAGGGAAAGGCCCTCTTCCTGGCACACACTGCAACATGTCATGGATGGCGTGGGCCAGAGCATACACCGCCTTGTACACATTGTAGTCTGGCCTGAGTTCAGACACATTCAACAGATCAGTTTCTGCCAGGTCCTCTTGTCCAGTACACACCCTTCCACCAGCGTCCACCCACTCTGGTGGAAGGGGTGAAAATTTACACCGAAATGTGTGTTCCCAAAACTGCCTCACCTGAAAGAACACAATTAATTCACAAGAATACCTGTAAATACAATAATCAATGAATGTATTGATTATTCACTTCATTCACAGTTTGCAGATACTACAGTGGTACAATTATACAATGGTGCAAAAAGGATAACACAACATGTCCTAAGGGCTTGTGTCCATTGTGGTCCTTGATGGATAATTTTGAATTATTGTAGATCTGTTATTTTGTGGGATTTGGTTACATGTTCCCAATAACTTTGTATCTTCATGCCCTGTGTGCCACTGAGTTTACATCTCACTCTTCCCCAGCTGGCGGGTAGATAAAGAATTGTTTTGTTTCCCGATTGTCTGCCTCTCTGGTGAACAACATGTTTTTCGGCCTTGGTACAGTCCCGTAGCAGACAAATTGTCTCCTACTAACGTTTACTAGTTGTCAGTAACTTGGGCTGTGAACTACATTTACTTAAAGAACTACGATTCCCTTCGGTCACACTTCCGGGATTTTACCGGAAGTATAATTTGCCACGTATCCCAAGTGAACCTCCCGGCAATAGGTGTCGCCATTATTCACTTTTGGTTACCCTCTGAACTCCAAATGCATTACTTCCCCATGTCAAAAGGATGTTATGACTTATGTAGTATAAAATATGGTCACTGATGATGTGTCAGTGAGAGATCTTTTTAACGCTGTACGGACCTGCCATTTCTCTCCCGATGTAATTGGTAATATATATCAAATGGAAAATCCTTATAGCTCTGGCGTGTACTGGTTCTTCTGTGTCTGTGTCAAAATCCTTCTAAGGTATTCTGGTATACTCTGATACTTTTACTCTGCCTAATTCTCTCATTTTAGTATTGTATTTTTCCTCTAAAGTATTTATCCTTAAAAGGTATTAATATAGAATTACAGTTTAACATTCTAACATTATAGATAAAGTTAATATTCACTTGGTTTAAAAAGGTTTTACAGTCCTTCTGACTTGAGTACTTGTACTCTATTACATGCTTCCAATTCTCCTCAGTCTCCACACGGAGTCAAGACGATTTATTAGTTTATAATTCAAAGGTTATCTTAATAGTTTATGGCTCTTCATGCCGAAAGGGTCTCAGTGTGTCCACTTTAACCACTTAGTTCTTAAAGCAGCAATGTTGCTGCGTCATAAATCGGACACTATGGTATTGGCTATTAATGGTCATAATTAGTAAATAGGTAATTATGTAATCCCTTAAAAATACATAACAGTCCTGTGTATTTGTCGGGTTTATTCCGTGAGTGGGATCATTATAGTATTAAGTGCCGGCCCAGCTTATATTTGTAACTTCATGTTGTGTCATTTATGTATAGAATGTTGGTGCTATTATGAAGTTCACTGCCTATACAGTAAATACTCTGTGTTATATAAGAACAGAGATCCTCTTATCAACCAATTGCAGTATATCTCAGGGATGTAGATATTAATACAGCTAATTGGGGGGTAAATGTGTTACCAATGTGGTACTAATACTATATACCAGGAATGCGAGTTCATACTAGGACAGGACATGGTATGGCGATAGGAAGTGTCGGGTGACAGAGGAAAGGGCGAGCTATACCAGGGGGCACGATGTGTTCGTTCATTCCTACAGAAACAATGTAGCAAACGGGATGACGCGTTTAAGTAAGTCCTTTTAATGTGTTATATGTTCGTTAAATGCTCTAAATTCAGTCATAAATGATGCATCTATGCAGTCGCTATATCTGTGAATTAATAGTATGTATCTTGTGTTTCCCTTGTGTTCGCAGTTATTACCTAAACGCCACGGTCTCAGATTCCTTTGTTGTAATGATCATCATGCTATTGTATTAGATCTAACACGGGCCAGACAAGGCAAATAAGGCTTTATACTGTACACAAGTGTAGTAGAAGTATGTTTGTACGTGTGTGAGTGTGTTATGAGATAATAGTAATAAAATGGCCAAAATCAAGTGATTGTTTACGGGCATTATTGCAACGTCGAGGCTATGTGTGTTTGAGTAATATAAATGTTACCTTGGTGTGTGTTAAATCACAGTTACCAGACCTGTTTGTTATAACCCCTTTGCGGAGGGTCTGAATCAGTAATTAAGCAAAGCTATGAAACAGCAAAGTTTAGTTATATCCGTACAGTAATAATTAAATGCTCTGTAATTCACCAGAGTAATAATTAAATGTGGTGTAATTCACCATAGTAATAATTAACCGTGTGTAATCACCGGTGAGTAATAATTCATTGCGGTGTAACCCACCGACGTATTACTGAAGCAACGGTACTTAATTCACCGTAGCTATTCAAAGTAATACGAGCATTGTGTGATCCGCAATGCTAATGAAAGCCATTGGCCCGTGTTAGCTTAGCTGTTAGCTTAGCTACTACGTGATCAATGGTGGTTGTCTGCTGTTAGCGTGACGCTAGCTGTGAAGCAAGACAACGAGAGACGGCCATCCAGCGTTTGCGGAGCACCGCTGACCCGTCATCGATCGCCGTGTCCAAGGACCAGCGACCGAAACCCGTAGGCTGCCGGAGTAGCTGATATCTGCGGGAATCATCCGTGCCGTATTGAGGTGACAAGGATGCTAGTAGCGTGATCCTGCTGCTAAGGAGGTTGTGCCCTGGGTGCTAGGAAGCATCCGGTTTTGCCGACCTAAATAAAGAGTTTCAGTGCCCACATGAGTGCTTGTGCATTGGGGGGAATATCGCTGGAATTGTGTGTTGCAGAAAGGAACTGTGCATTGACTTTGGGGGGTATACCAGACCAAGCTAAATTGTAAACAAGCAAGGAGCTAGCCACCTTCCCATTGACATTGCATTGTGCCTAGCAACCAACTAGCATTAGGCTAACGGTGGCTAACTGGCTGACTGACGCTAATGCTAAGCTAAAGGAGGGCTGACTGACGCTAATGCTAAGCTAAGGGAGGTTAACTCCAGTTGGATGTTGTTGGGGCTAGCCTAGCCAATGCTAACGCTAATAGCATAGGGGTTGGAGCTACCGCATTGTGTATGTTTCACAGCACGACTGGCCGCCAGAGAGGAACGCCGACCGGCCATCTAAAAAGAGAGACAAGGTTGGTGGGGGGGGGCGAGCGAGTAGCCTCGTGTAACCATGGCAGCCTTAGATGCGTTAAAGAAAGCGCGCTCGGCGAGCCAAGGCGCGTTAACAAGGTTAACGACCAGAGCCAAAAGTACGGCTGCCCATAAGTCCGAAAGTGAACTTAAGGCTTTACTGAAAGACATGGATATAGGTTTTGATGAGCTTCTAACCTGTAGCACGGATTATAAAAGTGCAATGGAAGAGGCTGGTGAAAACGCTATGGACATAGCTACCGTTAGTACGAGACTCAATGCCGCAAAGATATCCTATCTTTTGGCTCGGACAGAATTGCAGGAAAACTTATGGAAGCGGTTCATAGATGAGTCTGTGCAGCGCGCCCTCAAGTGGGCGGCAGAGGCAGCAGGCAGAGCGCGTCCTGACCGTTACGAAGAACAGGATATTAACCTAAGTCTTATTTACGGGCTGGAGAGTGTAATTGAGCGATCATTAACAGACATGCAGACGTTACTAAACTCTTGGGAAGGTTGCATTTCTGACGAGAATTTGGCCAAGGTATTAGCTGAGATATATGCTTTGAAAGCACTTAAGAGTGCCAATCTCCAGGATTTAAAGCACAAAGGCGAAATAGTAATAGAAATGAAAGAGGAAATTAAACAAGAAAGTGTACCTCTCGCCGTTGACAATGGAGGAAAGAAGTCAGCCGGTAGCAAACTGGCTGCTCAGCCTATGAAATTACCCCAATTCAGTGGGGAACGCATGTCATACTTCAGATGGAAGAAACAGTGGCATAGGATTTATGCACTCTTTGACAATCCTGGATGGGGTGATGACATGCGTTACCAGCTACTGATTGATTCCATTGATAAAAGGATAAATGATGAATTAAGGCTTGATTATTGCCAGACTTCAGATGAGGTCTACCAGAAATTAGAACTCCACTACGGAAACGTAGGACAGATTGTCAAGGAGATTATAATGAAGTTGGAAAGTGTGCCCGCTGTAAGCAGTGGCCAGCCAAAGGAGACATTAAATCTTGTTAGATTAATAGAGCAATCGGTGCTGGATCTAGCGGATCTTAATGCTGGCGACGTCATTCAAAATCAGCTCGTCATTCACAATTTAGAGGCTAAATTGCCGCCAGAAATGCAAGAACGGTGGCTTGTGATGCGTTGTAATCCAAATAATAATATTGATAGCCAAAACAGGTTCCCGCATTTCATTGCCTTCTTACGCGAGCATACAAAAGTGCTCGTTGAACAAGAACAATTAAATGCAAAAGGCATAGGGACCAAACAAAGTGATCCGAGCCCACGTAGCCGTAATAATGACCGACAGAATGATAAGCCGGGGAACGGGGCGCGCGAGAAGCGTGCGTCGACAAGGGCTACGTTTAGCGGCGAGGAGGCGCGGGGTTCGTGCGTAATCTGCGGAGAGAGCGATCACTCAGGGGCATTGTTCCGTTGTAAAATATTCATGAAAGCTAACGTTGAAGGCCGACGTGCGTATGCGAAGAAACATAAAGCATGCTTTAAGTGTTTATATCTACATGACGGCCAATGCAGAGTGCGCAATGACAATTTCCTGTGTAGGTTAAGTGAGTGCAAAAGGGACGGCTCGTCGCCTCCTCATAATTTCAAGTTGTGCCCCAAGGCGCGTCCACGTAATGGGGATAGTAGCACTAGTAATAATAATAGTGACAGCGCGAGAGGGGGGGCTAGTAGCGTGGGGAGGGACTCACGTGGGCCTACACATGAAATTGAACTTAAGCTTGCTGAGGCCGAGTTGACGCCAAAGCAACTAGCTATAGTACGCAAAGCTTACACGAACAATACAGCCACGACAGGCTGCACTGAGGGCGGAGAGATGCCTGCTCTGATGATGACGTTGGAAGTAACCACGAAAAGTGGTGATTGGGTGGGGGCTTTGATTGACCTCGCCTCTGATACGAATTATATCACCCACAAAGCTGCAGACAGGCTCGGGCTGAAAGGAAGACCTGTCACTCTGAGCGTGCAGGGCGTTGGGGGGATGAAAAAGACATTCAAGACGAAAAAATACTCCATTAAGTTGAAGACAATGGGGGAGAAGGGCTCTTCTCCACTGGACCATGACATGACTTGTTATGGTCTGGATGAGATTGCAAAGATCAATTGTCCAGTTAATCCTAGGCGCATTGCAGATCTTTTTCCGGGCACCGATCCGGAGGAGTTGAGACGTCCACTGGAAGTGGAAATACTTATCAGTGCGCGTGAGGGTCGTTTAGCCCCACAGCGGTTGGCTAGATGTGGAGATTTGGTACTTTGGTCGGGGATTTTGGGTAAGACGGTTAGCGGATGTCATCCGTCTCTATTCGACGCGAGTGAAATGGTCACAGGACAGTGGGCGTCAACCCATTTTGCTCTTTCAATGAGAGGTGGAGCCGTTGAAATTAAGGCTGCCACTTGCCATACTGACACCAGCGCGGCACTGTCTTGGTGGCGTTGGGACAGTATTGGAGCGGCATGTGATCCCCTGTGTGGGGGTTGTCGTTGTGGAAAATGCGCCCCTGGTGGAAAAGAGATGTCTCTCGCTGACGAGAGAGAAATGGAGATTGTCAAGAGGGGCCTGACTTTTAAGACAAGCGACTCTCACAGCGATGAGTCGCATTGGGACGCGAGCTATCCTTGGAAAGAGGACCCGTCTACTTTACCAAATAATAGGGCGGCGGTTGAGGCCACGTTCTTAAAGTCTGAGAAACGTCTCAGGCGAGATCCCGTGTGGTACCAGGCCTATGCTAGCCAGGTGCATGAGATGCTCAAAAGAGGTGCTGCTGTCAAGCTGTCTAAAGCTGCCATGGACATGTGGGGCGGGGCTGTTTGGTGGATCAACCATCTTATGGCACCAAACCCACATTCAGTTTCCACGCCAGTTAGGATAGTCTGGGACAGTAGTCAAGAATTCCGGGGCGTGAGTTTGAACAGTATCCTGCTAAAGGGGCCCGATGTTTTGAACCCGATCCGAGCAGTGTTGCTGCGTTTCAGAGAAGGGGAATACGCCGCCATCGGCGACGTAAGCAAAATGTACCACTCCGTTTGGCTAGAAGAGCGGGAGGTACATTTGCACCGGTTCCTATGGAGGGACTCAGTTGACAGCAAGATTGAAGACTATGCAGTTGTACGGGTCAATATGGGAGACCGTCCAGCGGGTAGCATAGCTCAAATAGCGATGCGCGAGACAGCGTATCTACCTCAGTTCACCCACATGGTTGACGAGAGGGACGTAATCGTGGAGAACGCTTACGTAGATGACATTTTTCTATCTCACAACTGCCCCCAGAGGCTGGAGGAGGTACTGGCGGGGGTTAAAACCATTCTGGCTACCGGGGGGTTTCACCTAAAGCCCTGGGTACGGTCAGGCCAAAGTGGGAGGGAAGGAGATGGAGAAATGAAACCAGAGACTATGTTGTTTCCGAATCAGATGAGAGAGGAGGACAATAAGGCTCTGGGGGTTGGTTACCATGTGAAGGAGGACAGCCTCTTCATCATGGTTGCCATAAACTTTTCCGCCAGAAAAAAAAAAGTGCGGAGCGAGGAAAACCTTGCTCTGGAGGAGGTGGCGGAGAAGACGCCAGATCCTCTGACTCGGCGTATGTTGCTGAGTCAAGTAGCGGGGCTGTATGATCCCATTGGCCTTGTGACGCCTCTGAAACAGAAGGGCGTTATTCTAGTCAGGAGGGCGTTCCAAGAGGCGGGGTCATTGACCAAAGACACTTGGGATCAACCGTTGTCTAGCGATCTCCGCGTGAGAGCGGTTGAACTTTTTGAGGAATACGCAAAGCTGAGTGCGATCACGTTCCCCAGGTGTATCACTCCGCCCGGATGGGTGGGGAAACCCTGGGGCATCACCTTCTCCGACGGGAGCTCAGAGTCCTACGGAGCGGTGCTCTACCTGCGGTGGGAAACTGCTAGCGGGGTGGAGACTCGTCTGGTGGAGTCAAAAGCCAAGTTGGCTCCTCTAGACCAAAAGGGTGATGCAGTGAAAGCTGAAATCTGCGGTGCTGTCTTTGCCGCACGACTGAAAGGGTACGTGCTGAAGCATAGCAGGCTGACAATCGAGAAGTGGTATCACTTTGTCGACAGCCAGACAGTGCTGGGTGCCATTCAAAGGGACAGTTATGGGTTCCAAACGTTCTTCGCCAATAGGGTTGGGGAAATCCAGAAGGCGGGGCCTGTGACTGACTGGTGGTGGGTTCCCGGGGTGGAAAATGTAGCTGATCTAGTCACGAGGGGGGGTTCTCCTGAGCAATTAGACAGTGATTCCCTGTGGCAAAAGGGACCAGAGTTCCTAGCCAGACCAGTCGACCAATGGCCTATGAAGTCTGCTGCTGAGGTGGCTTCTTCATCGCGGGAAGTCGTGAGTACATTGCAGAGAAAAGTGTTCAAAATGAAAGCATTCTCTGCTGCTGTTACTAGATCCCAAACTAAGAACCAGGGGTCCGCGCCACTGCCAGACAGTGGCGGGTCCTCGCCAGTCAGTGGCAGATCTTCACCAGACAATGGGGGGTCTCCAGCGGTCAGCAGGGGTCCTTCACCAGTCAGTGATGGGGGTTCTGTGGCAGCATCTAATGACGAAACTGAACAGCTGTGGGGTTCAGGCCTTGTGAACCAAATGGACTTGGCTAGATGCAGCACACTGTCAAAACTCTGCGGGGCAGTTGGCTACGTCCGCAGAGTGTTGCACGGCCACGGAGGCTTATTCAAGTCCGGCAGTCGTGTACAGTGGGGGGCGGTGCTCTCTGTCGGAGAGCGGGACACAGCATTTAAGGAGCTGTGCCTTGCCGCCCAAGAGGGAATTTCTTTCCCGACAACGACACTAAACCGTCTTGTAGTTAGTAAGAACGACAAGACAGGTCTCCTGCTATGCCGAGGCCGGGTTCAGACCGTTGACCAAGAAAGCCAGGGCGTGCCCATCATTCCTTACGAGGCACGACTCAGCACACTACTGTGTGAGGAGGCCCATCGTGCAAACCACGAGGGCGTGGCTGGGACACTCCTGCGAGTCAGGAAGAAAGCCTGGGTGGTTCAGGGGCCAAGGGTCGCACGTAAGGTGATCGACTCTTGCCTGTTTTGTCGCAAACGGGGGGCTAAGCTATCCAGTCAAGTGATGGCTAATCTTCCTACAGTGCGCACAAGTCCAGCAGCTCCGTTCGAGTACACAACGCTGGATTTGTTCGGTCCTTACACTGTCAGGGGCACTGTGAAGCGACGCATTAAGAGAAAAGTCTGGGGCGTGGTCTTCAGTTGCATGGCCTCACGGGCTGTCCATGCAGACCTAGTTGAGGACTTGTCTACAGAAGGCTTTCTGCAGACCTACCAGCGATTCACTGCTCTGAGAGGCCATCCAAAAAAGTTGTGGTCTGATCAGGGTACGAACTTTGTTGGCGCGAGGCCAGCACTGGAGGATCTATACAAGTTCCTAGGGGACATTGACAAGGAGCAGATCCAGCAAAGAGCAGCAGTTGCAGGGACCGACTGGGCATGGGAGTTTAGCCCAGCGGACTCACCGCATCGGAACGGGGCGGCCGAAGCTGCCGTCCATGTTCTGAAAAGGGCGTTGAGCAGCGTCGGCGACACCGATGATCTGTCGGCGTTGGAGTTCCAGACTCTACTCTACCTTGCTGCTAACCTGGCCAACGAAAGACCCATCGGAGCCAGAACTCAGGTCGACGAGGATTCCGTGGACATCATCACTCCCAACTCTCTGCTGTTGGGGCGGGCAGGGCCCAGGGGAGACATCCTGGGCTTTGACTTCCCTAGCTACCCGTACAGTCGTCTTCGGGCGGTCCAGCGCGAGGTGGACAAGTTCTGGAAGCGGTGGAGCCAGCTGGCGGGCCCTCATCTCTTCATCCGAGAGAAATGGCACGTTCCAGCACGGAACGTGGCCGTCGGCGACCTGGTGTGGGTCGCGGACCAGAATGCTCTACGAGGTCGATTCCGGATGGGTCGTGTCGTGGAGGTGAATCCAGGTAACCAGGGTGTCGTCAGGGACGTAAAGGTGCGGACATGTCCAAGTCTGCCCATCAGTTGGTCGCAGGTGGTGAAAGACGTGGTGGCATGGCCATCCGTCATCCTCCATCGTGATGTGCGGCGGCTGGTTGTCCTAATCCCGGTTGAAGATCAGTGAATTAGACTAGAAAGTCCTCTTGAGAAATACCCTAACGAACTCTTCCATATGCATGCTGCGCGAGTAAGACTAGTCAGTGGGTGTTTACTTGAGGCAGCTGGGTGATGAGGCATACTTGTCACTCAGTAAGGAGCAAAGCGGTGGTGCCTACCTCCTACAGTCAGATTGAGATCAAAATTAATTCAGTGCATGAAAGTAAACTAGGTTTATTATTTCATAAGTTCAACTGGTGAGTGCCATCCGGAGGCGTTCATCGATTAGAAGCATGATTGATATACTTATTTTTTATTTTTGTTTGAATATTTTTGTTTGCAAATGATTGTGGGGAATCTATTTAGCCTACTGGGTTTATTTCAAACCGTAGCCTAAAAGTGGGAGGTGTCGGGTTTATTCCGTGAGTGGGATCATTATAGTATTAAGTGCCGGCCCAGCTTATATTTGTAACTTCATGTTGTGTCATTTATGTATAGAATGTTGGTGCTATTATGAAGTTCACTGCCTATACAGTAAATACTCTGTGTTATATAAGAACAGAGATCCTCTTATCAACCAATTGCAGTATATCTCAGGGATGTAGATATTAATACAGCTAATTGGGGGGTAAATGTGTTACCAATGTGGTACTAATACTATATACCAGGAATGCGAGTTCATACTAGGACAGGACATGGTATGGCGATAGGAAGTGTCGGGTGACAGAGGAAAGGGCGAGCTATACCAGGGGGCACGATGTGTTCGTTCATTCCTACAGAAACAATGTAGCAAACGGGATGACGCGTTTAAGTAAGTCCTTTTAATGTGTTATATGTTCGTTAAATGCTCTAAATTCAGTCATAAATGATGCATCTATGCAGTCGCTATATCTGTGAATTAATAGTATGTATCTTGTGTTTCCCTTGTGTTCGCAGTTATTACCTAAACGCCACGGTCTCAGATTCCTTTGTTGTAATGATCATCATGCTATTGTATTAGATCTAACACGGGCCAGACAAGGCAAATAAGGCTTTATACTGTACACAAGTGTAGTAGAAGTATGTTTGTACGTGTGTGAGTGTGTTATGAGATAATAGTAATAAAATGGCCAAAATCAAGTGATTGTTTACGGGCATTATTGCAACGTCGAGGCTATGTGTGTTTGAGTAATATAAATGTTACCTTGGTGTGTGTTAAATCACAGTTACCAGACCTGTTTGTTATAACCCCTTTGCGGAGGGTCTGAATCAGTAATTAAGCAAAGCTATGAAACAGCAAAGTTTAGTTATATCCGTACAGTATTCAATTCATTGAGACATTTAAAGACATACAATTAAATAAATATACAATCAAATTAAACAAAAATACTTACTATGTTATCCTCCTGGTCATTGTCAGGACGTATTTTTAACAAAAAGTCCTTGAGACCTGGTAGCTCTCCACGACGGATGGCAAAACCCAGGGTGCCTCTCAGGTACGGCAGGTAAGACTGGAGATAACCGTCTTCCCACCAACCTGCAGTGGCAGGTAAGATCCATTGCAGACCTGTCACATTCTGCTTAACCACCTGTTCATCGTTTCGAAATAAATGAAAGGCATGTCTTTCTTTCAATACATTCTCATTTTAGATTCTTCTAATTACGAATCCCTAAATTAACATCCTCCACAGATGTATCGTAACACAAACCTCATCCAAGACATTAAACATGTAGCTCGCATACGTGAATGCAATGACCACAAGAGCTGTGGACGTCTTCATCACAGAGACAATCCTCTGGAGTTTATCCAGGTCATTGTGGAAGGGCAGAGCCTCTGAATAAGCCACACAACCCAGACCAGACTGGTCCAGACCAGACTGGAACAATCGGGCGGCGTCACGGCCAGCATCATCATCACTGAACAGCAGTCCTACCCACGTCCACTTGAACCACCTCATAGTCTGGAGCATAGCTCGCACCTGAGTGGATGAAAAATGGACGGAAATGTACTTAGGTTAGATCATACAGTACATGGGCAAACGGCGGCCCAGGGGCCACATGCGGCCCCCGTGTTCACTTATGTGGCCTGCAGGTTAATATTGGAATACTGTTATATTATTGTTATATTTCAGCTGTTACAATTCCAAACACGCAAACATGACCCACTTTAATTATATCTATAATGGTCAATATTAGTAGCATAATTACAATTTCAATTGTCTTTTTATGTCCAATGTATTTGAATTTAAGTATGTTTAATTTAAGTTAACATAAGTATAAATAAATGCATTTGAAATTAAATAAAAATGTTAGGCCTACTTTTCAGGATTCCAATTAATCTATTAACGAACGTGTCGTTGAGCTAGAATGGAGATAAGATATTTCTACCCAACAGTATATGCAATGTGGCCCTCTGGGGTGAGTGTGTAAATATAGTGGCCCTCTGGAGTGAGTGTGGAAATATAGTGGCCCTCTGGAGTGAGTGTGGAAATATAGTGGCCCTCTGGAGTGAGTGTGGAAATACAGTGGCCCTCTGTAGTAAGTGTGGAAATATAGTGGCCCTCTGTAGTAAGTGTGGAAATATAGTGGCCCTCTGGAGTGAGTGTAGAAATATAGTGGCCCTCTCCTACATCAAAGTTGCCCACCCCATGGGTTCGAGTATTCCAGTTTGTGAAACATGAACTATTAGATACCAACACATCTATTGTTATAGAAGTTCACCTGGAAGACAAAACTTGGCATTGTTCTGAAGAAGGATGGGAACTGAGTCCGGTCGCTCAGACAGGAACAACCAGCATAGTAACTTATCTGGAAAAACAGAATAAAAACAAATACAAAATATCTATTCTGTAACGTACTAGATCATAGGTATTCAACAGTGCGTCTGGTACCCTCAGGGCAGTGCTACTCAACCCGGGGCCCCTGCTTAATGTATCTGCGGCCAACAATGAAAATATAATATTAGTTATTTGCACAAGTTTTGAACAAGATTTTGGTTATTGTATTGTAAAAGGTTGTATGGCCTGATGTCAACTTAGTATTAACCACTTACTTTATCACCTGTGATAATCTCTTCACATTTTCAACCAGCCAAAATTCTCACACGTCTCCCCCCTTCTCCGCTCACTATTGGCTCCCGGTCGCTGCCCGCACAGAGTATAACCAAAGGTATGGCACCCCCATATACCCCCAATAGCTGCTTTTAACCCTCCACTGTGTGGATTCAGAATGACCAGGTCATAAGCGTACATAAGGTGATTAATGATAGGTACCTATAAGACAGCCTGTATTGCACTTATTTAATTCACAATAGATCATCCATGTATATGCATAATGTGCTTAGATATGCCACAAGCAGCTTCTGAAACCGTTTGGTTTATCCTGTCAAAAGCTCAATAAGTTTCAATGTAGCATAGGAAGATAGTGGAAATAGCTACTGTAGCTGGCAATCATTTCCTTAATTGTAAAAATGCACAACACTGTGCCGGGTTTCTTTTTAAACTGGTTATCTGCAGTAAAGACAAACATTTCCAGATAAACATGATTCTTTCCAATACTGTGGAGAGGATGCTGGCCAGATTCGGATGTGCTGTTTGAGAACTTTACATGACCTGCCATTGGCAATTCAGTAGAATGCAGTGCATTTTCAGAAACAGAACAGTTCAGTAGAATGCAGTGCATTGTCAGAAACAGAACAGTTCAGTAAGGGGGCATTGTCAATGACAGGCTCTAAGGGCTCCATTTTTGTCTCATCTTTCTAAAGCCACTATTTGGGGATTTAGGAGTGGGGAAAGGGTGTTCCCCCACTAAAGTTGGTATTTTGGTTACCTGTCTAAATACCTTAAACACCTCCGTTACCCGTTATATTATGCATAGGTGTGGTTTGGGCGTTATATAATAATTAATCCAAATTTAACCAATCACCAGTCCACGTGCCATTGCCTTTACGAGATCCCTTATGCGTTGCCCGTTAGTGCTATATTGCTTCATAGCCTAAGCCCGTTGCTGCGTTGAGGCACCTTAACATTGAACGACATTATTTTGTATTTATGATGATAAATGATAAATGATAGATGATAAATATATGATAGCCTAGATACATCTTAACATTGAATCACCCAAAGAAAAGGCTGATTTCCCCCAACCCACCCAACTGGTTGGGGCGATTGGATCCAACTATCACCATTCGTATGGAATGGATGCTTGCTGATTGGAGCCCATACTATGGCTTGATTTCTTGGGGATCGGGTGGTTGAGGTCTCACTTGTGCTGCATGTGCTGCTATGGGGTGATGAACTGAATGAGCAAATGGAATCGTGCACGCCGCACCGTCCGCACGCCTGGCACAAATAACTTCTTTGACTATACAATTATAGAAACACAATGGTCACAAGGAAGTGGCAGGCACTCACTTCTGCTGATTATAGGAAAATTACAAAGAGATGCATAGGAGAATAAGGAGAGATGACGCAGCCTGCCCTGCACTACGCGGACATCTCCATTGAGGCGCGCCGCTCTTTACCAAACTAATTTGGCATACGGTTTACGGGTGCTTTTAAAATCGCTTTCCCAAATGTGTTTGACCAAAATAGCAATTTAGGAAAAAGCTGGAAAGCGTGCCAGCACGCCCATGACCACACCTCTAAGCGCAAATACCGGTGTCGGCAAAAAAGATAGCGGGTGATGCTGGACGAAAATACCATTTAAGGGACAGAGAAAGCTCCTATATTAGTAATTTTCGGGCAGCGGCTGAATTGCGGGCCGCGCTGCGGGTAAAGTCGGAGACGAAATTGGAGCCCTATTTGTACAGAGATGATTGACTCTGTACCAACAGACCTGTAAAACACAGGCCAAGGGCAGTTTCTTACCACTTTCACTTAAAACAAAGGGGAAACAAAGACAGAAGAAAGAAAAATAGCAGCCTACAAGCTCAGAACATGTCACACTGTGACCTTGTTGATCGGCTGTGTTTGATACTTTTGTCTAACACGCATAATGAAGAAATAGGGCATTAAAAAAGCAGTACAAGTTGAAATATGGAGACAAGGTTTCTTCTCGACAGCAACGATTATGTTCTATGTCTTTCAAACGGCAAAAACACCAAGCAAAGCAAAGCAAAATTAAATAAAATAGGCTATGGTGAAAGGGGATAGGAAACTTACCATGGGCACTCTGTATACACCTAATATTCTAGAGATGGCAATAGAACTTTTTGAGGTACTAGGACCCACAATTCCAAGTACTGGAGGAGACCCAACACAGCTCTGATCCAGTGTAAACTGCTCCTCTCTCCCACTGATCAGTGACAGCGCTGCAGAGACTGCAACCCCGGCCGTTAAACAGGTGTCATAGCAACGGTATCCCAGAGTCACATTGGGGAGCAGGCTGGGGTCTCTGTTGATCTCACTGATGGCAAAAGCCATGATCTGTGGCAATCTGAACGCCTTGACTATAAAACTAACACACACAATTACACTGTAGCCTTGAATATCATTGCTGTCGGGCAGAAACCTTGTATCTCCATATTTAAACGTTCTGTTTTTGTTTAATAAATTACTTACTTAATAAAACACATTTTTTGAAGAAAATATTTAAGTGAAAGTGCTACCCTAGATCCATCCAAACACAGAGAAGGTTTCCACCCGACAGCCTATATCTTTGTAGAAATATACACATCAACTAATCATGTTTCTATACATCAAAACAAGGTTGGTGTTGTCTTACTGGCTATTCGTGATACTCACCGACTGCAGGAGGGCTTCTGTTCCTTGGACTGTGTGAACGTCAGCTCAGGGAACACAGAGCCCAGGTGGAATGGAAACAAACCACCCAGAAGCACATCTCCAGCCTTGTACATTCTGCCAGGATTAAACGGTGCCTGTAACTCACAAGAAGAGGACGAGGATGAAGTCAAAGGAGAGAAGGAAGAGAACATCATCAAGTATGAAAACAGTGGTATGTCTAAAGAAGCCCTCATGACTGTCCTCCTCTGTCTAACAACCCCCCCACCTTCTCCATCCATTGTCCAGTTGTTAGGTTTTATACACAGTGCAGTGCCGTCCCCTGTGCCAGATGACGACATTACGTAATCTTTCACAACACCGATCTGGGCCTTTAGGCACACACAGAGGCAGGGCTTAACAAGTACTGTACGGTATTTGTATTTCACTTGAGCATTCTACTCCACTACATATCCAATCCCAATAATGTACTTGTACTCTTCTACATTTATTTGGAAACTTTAGTTACTTTGTAGATTTTGATTATTATTACAAAACATACATTAACCACTTCAGCCTTATATACATTTCGTCCATTTGAAAATAGCCGATTGCGACACATTGTGAGCTTGTAGATCAGCTATTTTCAAAAGATTATTTTTCATTTCATATTCTATATAATGAGTAGGCTACTTTAACTTTTGGTACATTATGTATATTTTGATGCCAATCAGATTCCGGTCAGTGGCAGGTTGGTGGTCAGTGGCAGGTTGTTGGTCAGTGTCAGGTTGGTGGTCAGTGGCAGGTTGCCGGTCAGTGGCAGGTTGGTGGTCAGTGGCAGGTTGGTGGTCAGTGGCAGATTGGTGGTCAGTGGCAGGTTGGTGGTCAGTGGCAGGTTGGTGGTCAGTGGCAGGTTGGTGGTCAGTGGCAGGTTGGTGGTCAGTGGCAGATTGGTGGTCAGTGGCAGGTTGGTGGTCAGTGGCAGGTTGCCGGTCAGTGGCAGGTTGGTGGTCAGTGGCAGATTGGTGGTCAGTGGCAGGTTGGTGGTCAGTGGCAGGTTGGTGGTCAGTGGCAGGTTGGTGGTCAGTGGCAGGTTGCCGGTCAGTGGCAGGTTGGTGGTCAGTGGCAGATTGGTGGTCAGTGGCAGGTTGGTGGTCAGTGGCAGGTTGGTGGTCAGTGGCAGGTTGGTGGTCAGTGGCAGGTTGCCGGTCAGTGGCAGATTGGTGGTCAGTGGCAGGTTGCCGGTCAGTGGCAGGTTGGTGGTCAGTGGCAGGTTGCCGGTCAGTGGCAGGTTGCCGGTCAGTGGCAGGTTGGCGGTCAGTGGCAGGTTGCCGGTCAGTGGCAGGTTGCCGGTCAGTGGCAGGTTGCCGGTCAGTGGCAGGTTGGTGGTCAGTGGCAGGTTGCCGGTCAGTGGCAGGTTGCCGGTCAGTGGCAGGTTGGTGGTCAGTGGCAGGTTGGTGGTCAGTGGCAGGTTGCCGGTCAGTGGCAGGTTGGTGGTCAGTGGCAGGTTGGTGGTCAGTGGCAGGTTGCCGGTCAGTGGCAGGTTGCCGGTCAGTGGCAGGTTGCCGGTCAGTGGCAGGTTGGTGGTCAGTGGCAGGTTGCCGGTCAGTGGCACCTGGAAAATTTGGGCACCATAAAAACTGTTCAGCTCTGAAGTTGTTAATCAGAGCAGTGGTCAGTCCTCCCCACTTCTCAGGTGGCCACTCCTGATTACCACTGAAGTGTCAGGGAAAACAAGAGTAAAGCCCAAGGCATCTTCAACTCACCAGCATGCACACACACACGCACCCACGCACGCACGCACACACACACACACACACACACACACACAATGATGTTATTTAATTAACCCAGGCCTTAGAGGCAATTTAAATAACACAAGGTTGAAACATTGCAATAACACCAATTAAATATCACATGGTTCAATGCCTTGGCAAGTTAGCTGATCTTATCGTTTATTGTTTATTTGACAAGACTGTCAATAGCGTAAGTTTAATGCCTTTAATCCTGATGTCCAGTTTCCCTGTCTACAATGATGTGATATGAAGAGTGTTTGTGTGGGTGTTTGTGTGGGTAGAGTGTGTGTTTGTGCAGTCACTAGGCTAGGTTTTGTGACCTGCAGTGTGTGCGTGCGTGCGTGCGTGCGCGCGTGCGTGCGTGCGCGCGTGCGTGCGTGCGTGCGTCCATACATTACATAAATTACACAGATGCATTAAAATACTATATAAAATGCATTCACATAAACACAGCAACAGTGATCATCAACAGTGGGGAAAAGGTGAACTATTTAAACATTTTCTTATTTAAAATGTCCACAGCAGTATTAGCACAAACAAAGTTTTGTAACCCTTCTTTTTAGCTAATTTTGCCCTAAGCCTCCTGCCCGATGGCAACAAGTCAAATTCAGAGCGAAGAGGGTGGGTAGAATCATTGTAAATCTGAATTAATTTTTTGGTTATGGAGCGGTTGTATATGTCCTGAAGTTGCAATGGTTTGTCTCAAATGATCTTACTTGCCTGGTTGACTACCTGGGTGAGCTTGTTTTTATCTCTAACTGAGATATTCCCAAACCAGGACACGATGTTAAAAGTGAGTGTCGTGTTATTTATGGGTGTGCGAGATTTGTACTCATAATGGGAAATTATATATTGGGTCAGATTGATTGGAGATATATGCAGCTCTCTAGAGTGGGAGAGCTTCAGGTCCCCACATTCCATTCTACATACAGACCGGTGGATTCGGGCGTTTTACGGCCTCTTCCTGTTGTGAGACAGGCCATTATGACTCCTTCTCAGAGGAGAGACTCACTAGGCTGGGCACATGTCAATGTGGAATAAGTAACTTTAATCTTTAATTCCTCTTCAATTGTTTAAATGTGTTCTAATAACCTATTATATATTGGGTTGGTAAAAAGCCTAAATGATAGATCTGTAATAGTCTAAACCGTTTTAATCTAGGCAGAAATAGCAGTTGGGCACACATTACAGGGACTGTAATGGGAGCTGACTGCTCTGCTACCAGAAAGGAAGTTCAGTGGCTTCTGATTGGTTGAAAGTGTTTAGCATGGAGGTGTGATTTCAGTCAGAGGGCTTGCATTAAGTATTCTGTATGCCTGGTATTAGACTAGATTCACCAATACCAACGAACGTGATACATGTAGCAGGCAGACGCCAGCGGTATGTATTAAATGCTATATATAATTGTGCATTATTCATAATTGATGTGATATGATGTTTAGATTGTAACCAAGTGTTCTTGTGTTTCTTGTGTCCCGATCATTTATTAATGAAGTTTAATTCATGATAATGTAGATTTAAAACCACTTAATGTGTGATTGAACTAAGTCTGAAAGTCATCAAGGAAGCTAAGCTTTACCAAGATCCGATAGTTCCGAGACGGAGCTGATCCTGGTACAGTTTAGAGTGTGAAATGATAGCTAAACTCTGCCGAGCAAAGTAGGAGACAGCAGCAAAGTGCAAAGCCATGCAGTGTTGTATTACTTACATATTGTAACGGGGGAGAGTGAACAGAACGTGTGTATGATTGATGTATGTGTTTGATTAATATGAATTAATAAAACCCTATAAAATGCACGTTTGAGTTCATCAAATATAAGCTATTATTGGAACATTTAGTTCACCCTGTGCGTATTAGTCTCTATAATCTGCCTACTGCAGGGCTGGTCGGAGCCCCGGCACAACTTCGCCAAATAACCGAACAGTGAGAACACTCTCAGTGAGTGATCTATAGACCATGGTCAGCGTGTGTTTACTAGCATTAAAACGTGTCCGTTTCCTGAGAAGATAAAGCCGATGCCTTGCATTTTTGTAGATGTTATCTGCATTGGTCTGAAAGGTGAGTTTATTGTCTATGGTCGTTCCCAGATATTTAAAGTCACTGACCTGCTCCACTTCCTCCCCACTCATAGTAACAGGCCTAAAGATGGACCCTGAACCCTCTGCTCCTGCCCCCCCTCCCAAACACAGCTCCTTGGTCTTAGTGACATTAAGGTCAAACCAGGTGGCAATACGGTCAAAGTGCTGGGAGTAGGAGGGACTGGAAACGTCCTGCAGGCAGGCAACCAAGGCCATGTCATCAGCGTACTTTATGAGAGAGAACTCTTTGTTGTTGTATTTCAACTCATTTGTGTATAGGGAAAATAACAGAGGGGATAAAACGCACCCCTGTGGAACGCCAGTGTTTAGGACAAGGCAGTCAGAACAGAGTGTTATTAATACAGACTCGTTGGGGTCTCTCTCTCAGAAAGTCCCTAATCCACAGAATTACATTACTACTGACGTTCAGGTCACACAGGCGTTTTAGGAGAAGACAGGGTTGGACCATATTCAAAGCAGAGGAGAAGTCCATAAAAAGGACACGGACATACTGTATGTTTTAGGCTTGTCTAAGTGACTATATGTATTTTATCCAATAAAGTCAGAGTGGCAACCACTCAAAAAGAAGATAGCCACTAGGTGGCACCACCGCACTTCATTCGGTTGCCTTTGACTCGCAATGTTTTCTCATGCTGCCAATAAAGCCCTGAATAGATTTGTATTGAGAACAGAACGGACAGAACAGGACAGGACAGGACAGGACAGAACAGGACAGGACAGGACAGAACAGGACAGGACAGGACAGGACAGGACAGGACAGGACAGGACAGGACAGGACAGGACAGGACAGGACGCTGAAATGGCAACTTCACATTGTAAATTGTTAATAGGCCTATACAGTACCAGTAAGACACCTGAGGGAGTACAGGTGTGTTAATAGGCCTATACAGTACCAGTAAGACACCTGAGGGAGTACAGGTGTGTTAATAGGCCTATACAGTACCAGTAAGACACCTGAGGGAGTACAGGTGTGTTAATAGGCCTATACAGTACCAGTAAGACACCTGAGGGAGTACACGTGTGTTAATAGGCCTATACAGTACCAGTAAGACACCTGAGGGAGTACAGGTGTGTTAATAGGCCTATACAGTACCAGTAAGACACCTGAGGGAGTACAGGTGTGTTAATAGGCCTATACAGTACCAGTAAGACACCTGAGGGCGTACAGGTGTGTACAGGGTACAGGGTTTGATGAGGTCAGATCAACATTATGGAATGTCAGAACAGGTCAGCTCCATATATGGAGATCTAATGGTGGCAGCGGGGGCAGTGTCTTGAGTGTACAGGGTTTGATGAGGGAGGGCCCAGTTAGGGCCGGGACTTAATTTCCGGGCCTGTTGAGAACTCTAGTTTTCGCTGGCTGCCGGCTGCACTAATTACTTTGGGGCAGGCCCTTCTAGAGTTTAAATGGACAGGTATCAGTCAAAAGGGAGACATCGAAGAGGAAGGACGGATGGGCAAGGATCAACATATTGAATGTTCTTGACATATATCCATATATTAATATTGATGACATCAGGGATCTCCATATATGGGCTTATTTGCGACAGCAGGTCAAATTTACTATATGATCCTGATTTACTATCATACCTGATGATGTCATAGTGATGTCACGAGACCTGGGCAGAATATAATGGGATTTCCCCATGTATGGGGATTTTGCGTACACTGACAGACAAAAAACGCACAATTCCATAGTTCACTTCGAACCATTGACATCATCGTTAGGCTGATTTTTTTTTAAACAATATTTTAGATTTGTATTATCGTGAGAACGATGGCTTCCATTTTCACATTGCAACTTTTCAGGACTAGAAAGCCTGCATTTTCTATTAGCTTGGATTCCCCATCGATGAAGTCACTGGTGGACGGGTTTCTGAACTGCCCACAGCCCTCTTATGAACACAGACATAGTAGAAAAACATGGTGCCATTTTATCATGATTATCAACAAGGATTACAGCTTGTATAAAATAGCCTACACTATCTGGGTACACATCTGTGAGAACTGTAGCACTTTGAGATTTTGACGAATATAAAGTGCGTTATAAATACAAACCATTATTATTATTATTATTAATGGCTAAGTTATAGAATATAGACTAAAAATGAAAGAGGCCGCACAGGCACATCTCGTAGTCACGATGCCATAAAAATGTATTTTTCCAACGTTTCGGCAACAAGTTGCCTTCTTCAGGGTATTCCCTAAGTAAGTTATAGAATATAAACACAATAAAAAGCAAGACAAGTACCTGTTCTATAGACTATGATTTATTAACTCATTATAGCTAAACGGCATCAGCATGTGAGTCATGTCAATTTCATTACAAAGCACGAATTACAAATTACAAAGCGGCTTATCCCAAATGTGGTGAGAACAGTAGGCCTATCGTCACCGAACTGAATATTACTGTTATATACATTTTGTTCAATGTTCAATCTTCACATGTATTAATTAAATAATCGCCTAATCGCAATTATTTAAGATAATCACAATATTTTTTGCATAATCATCAATTGTTTCCATGTTGAAAAATATCCAATATCTCTTGTATGTTTTGAAATATGTTTTTGACAATATTAATCAAAGCAGCTTTAACCCTTTGAAACCAGAGGCCTTCACAAAGTAATGCTGTTTGACACAAAGGCTATATTTGCCAATTTAAAACCGATACATAATTTGCCTCTTACTGTACATACTTAGTATTTTGACCCACAGATAATGGAGAGGTGCACATGGTTTATTGTCAATATGGCTCTAACATCAACAAACAGTCTCTAAGGGAGGGTAATCAACTTCTCCTTTATCCCAGATAATAGATGTTTGTATCTCTGACTAGATGTAGTTTAATATGGTAGAAAACGGACTCTATTACTAACAAGGTTATCAGCTATTTATTTCACATTACAAAATATATATATTCTTTTCCAGTTAATTATTTTAAACTCAATATTAGTAGTAGTAGTAGTAGTAGTAGTAGTAGTAGTAATTGAATCTTCTACTTAATCTACTATCAACTTCTACCATCAGAAATCCGATATATCCATATTGTTCAGATTTATAGCTATCCACGATTTAACTTGCTAAGTTGATAGCATCATGGTCCATAGCTACACCTACTGAAAGGCCACAACTGCACAAAGAGTATGTCTTTACTCAAACTGTCTAAATAATATAACTCAAGTGTCTTTTATACTTTTATTGTCGTTTAACAAACATACATTTAAACACATGAACTATTTATCTAGGATTGGTTTAAGGGTTAGTTTTAACCCAGTTTAGGTTAGACGTTTAGTTAGTTTTAACTAGTTAGTTAGTTAGGTTCGTTTAGGTTAGTTAGTTAGGTAAATAACCTGCATGAATGAGAGAGAAATACATACATTCGTCGATTACAGGCAGGTTTACACAACACATGGATAACACATTATTCATTGATTATTAATAGTTTGCATTATGTATCAATAATTACTATTGGTCTTATGTGAGCTGTGTTGTTCATCGTACGGTTGGCACGAGGTGTGGACTCTTCTGGATGTTACTAGAATCTGAGCTACTAGAGTCCTCGCAGGGTTTATAAAAACTCTGTTTAGTGGATCCCGCCTTGTGGGCCGGTCTTAAACCAGCTTGGCATCAATTGGCTGCTGAGCTCCTTCCTGTGGTTGGTTTATAGCCAACCTTACTATTGGTTTGAAACCAGGAAGTATTACCTGACATGTGCTTGCCATGAGGTCTGGCATATGGGAGAAGCAGTTTGCTGGTGGCCTCTCTCTTCCCTTGGGAGGGAGCCTTTTCACACCTCAACCCCTACCCCCATTGTTATCTTAGGGACTTCACAGGCGGGGGCCCTTTTTAGGTATGTCTGTGCTAGCAGTAGTCAACACTGGTATAGTACCTATTATTTATTAAACATTAACACATCCCAATATCCTGGATATTTCCACACCCCCCGCAAGAACCTATTCATAAACTTATTGAAGAGGTTCTTCAAACAATCATTTCGTTTATAAAGGGTTTGGTTTTCGACACATTGATTATCTGCCGAAGGGGGGGGGGTTTGATAAACACAAAATTATGATTAGCTTAACATGCCTTTGAACTGACTGGTTAAGGAATTATAATATTGTTCTTTGTTTTATCTTTTCAGAATTAGTTTCTCATTTTAAGGTTCCTGTTTGTTTCCTTACTTGTAATTCTGTTATAATTTGATTCCACTTTGTTCGAACAAATACATTGACTTGTGATATCTTCGTGGATCACTATTTTAATTTGTTACTTTCATCTAACATCCCATACTGTTAAATAAAGTCAACCTGTTAAGATTATTACTTTTTAGAAGCAGGTTGGTTCCTGCCATTTATTACCCCTCATAAACTTGCTTGGTCCTGAGCAGATTGGAGATAAGATTTCACAAGGGTTCTGGTTTACTTTACTGTCTTTTTCGTAAAAGCCCTTGGATTTTGTGTGTTTAGTAACTAATGTGTAATTTAGCATGGCACTTCGATTATTTTGGTCACCTTAAAGGTTTTTTAGGCAATGATTTCAAACTGGCCTGCAAACTTAACAAAGTCATCACATTTCAAACATTGATACATTTGCCCCTGTCATTGACATGGGCTGTTGTTCGTGTGCGTGGCAACTAGGTTGTGTTACAATTCACACCTTCCCATCCTGGCTTTTTCCTTGCTGGAAAGGAAGAGTTAACATTATTTTATACCACACATTAATTTACCATTTTACCCTAGTTATGAGTTACTTTATACTTTCTGGTTTGTACTCGTTAACCGGGGAATGTTTATGTATTCTGTAATGTTAACTTGTAATACAATTCACAATCACACAATACACTTTTTGTTAAAAACACACATGAAGTTGTCACTGTCCTTCTCTGCCTTGGTGACAGCCTGGAGGTCCCCCTCCCTGTGTGGGGGGGGGAAGCATGTGTGTGTGTGTGTGTGTGTGTGTGTGTGTGTGTGCGCGTGTGCGCGTGCGCTCGCGCTCCCCCGATTGTGCCAACATTCCTCCTGACGGTCATCCTTTTGGGCCCGCCGGTGTTGGGGGGGGTAGGCATGTGTGTGCATCCGTCATTCATTCATGACGTAATTGGCATTGACTGCATTTTTTCATTTTAACTTTCCCTCTGCCATCGGTGCCATCGGCAGGTTTTATTGTGACCTTACCGATGGCTGCAGGGCTTGTGATGGAGAGCGCTGCTTTGCAAAGCTTTCCCCAGCTTCCACGTGGTTTGGCTGTGGGCGGTCCCCCCAGCTCACCACCTTTACCCTCGTCGGACGGGAGGGGATACGTTGTGGTGGTCGCTGTTGTGGGGTGGACTACTGCAGTGGTTGCTGGCGTGGGTAGACATAGCAGGGCCAGCCTGGCAGATTCCGCCCTGGTGAAACTCAAGGGCTTATGCCTTGACAGGGTGGATTCTGTGGGGTCTGGTGTCAGGCCGCTGCTTGCACTGGTGGAGGACGGTTTCGTCTCACCTAGGTCTGCCGCTCTGATGTCATCTCGCCCTTCTGAGGCGAGGGATTGCTGTGGCGTGCGCCACTGTTCTGTGGCGGTCGACTTCCTGTTGTCTCCCGCGACGGACGCCGTGACAGCGTGCGCTGTGCTGGCCCCGGCAGCTCGCTGGGTGGTTTCTTCCTTTGGACTCACCCTGGCCTCCGGTGCTGTGTTGGGAGTCTGGTCGATGTGCACCGACGTAGTGGCGGTCGGCGTCCCATTTCCCACGTCGGACACTGGGCCTTGTGCCGTGTCCAGCTCCTTGGTGTCGTGCGTTGGACAGCAGGTCGCCTGCGGTTCTGGCGTCGCATTGGGGGGAGCCTGGTTGTCCTCCGCTGACGTAGTGGCAAGCCCCCCTGGGGCTCGCGAAGTGACGTCTGCTGTTGGGGTGAGAGGGCGGACCGGTTCCTGCCGCCCCCCTGCCGTTTCTTCCCCCATCGAGGTGACGTCATCTGTTGGGGTGAGAGGGCGGTCAGGCGTCTGTCGCCTCCCGTCCGTTTCTTCTCCAATCGAGGTGACGTCTGCTGGGTCTTCAACTTCCCCCGCCGGCTCGGCGGTGACCTGTGTTAGTAGTTGTATTGACCCAACCTGGGCTATTTCTGGTACGGCTTGCAGGTTAAGCCTGTCTCTCGCTAGAACGAGCTTTTTATAGCCAGAGAGCATTTGAATTGACCTTTTCGGACTTATTAAGGATTTGGTGTCCTGTAATATTAAATTCAAAACATTGAGAGCTTCCTCTAACTCTATTAATGCCATCGGTTCTCTTGTCTCTGAACTAATCAATTTGTTTATTGTGTCAGACAAGTTTGACCATTCTGGTTCCACTTGTGACCACACTGAATCCAGTAACAATTTTCTAATGTTATGGTATTTAGTCGTGCAGTCATGGAGTTCACTATCTACTTGCAAAGCATTTTGTGATAAATTAGCTTCTTTCAATTCTTCGAAATAATCGGTATAGCTATCCGCTAATTTCCCGTAAGCTATTTTGAGTCTACCAAATGTGTCCGCTTTTGCGGTTTTAGGAGTTTTTTGTGACATCAGGCTTATCTCACACTCAGTAGCTAATTTTTCGAATATTGAGAGTGCTTCCTCGCTTTTAACTTTTAACTCGTTGATTAATAAATTAGTCATCTTTGCCGCACCTATCAATTTTATTTGAATCTTTGGGATTTCAGCAAGTGCCATTATTATCACGGTTTTATAGTTGTTATAGCATTGACACAGGGGATTTAGCCAGTTTAGCGTTTACAGTATTCTTTGTTTCTGTTACGGTTCTGGTCTAATTTAAGCTAGGTATTATAGTTAAAAGTGGTTTCACATTTCATTGCTAATAAAACCTGCCTCCCTTATTTACTCAATTTTAGCCTGGTGGTTAGTGCTGTCCTAGCTCCATTTATTCACAAGCCTATTGCATGTGCCTCTTGTGGGGTCACAATTAGCATTTGGGCTTGTCTTTATGACTTCCCCCCACCCCTGCTGATAAGCAGAAGTTAGAGTGGTCACTATCTTGCTCTGCCTGTTTACTCTGCCCCTCCCCCGCTCATGTGGCTAGGTAGAAGTGTTTCAGGTTTCAGTAAGTTAGCTGGGGCAAGGTGGCCATTTTTAAGATGCCATTATGCCCTGTCTGCCTGTTTACTCTGCCCTTCCCCCGCTCATGGCTAGGTTTAGAAGTGTTTCAGAGTAGAATCTTTGGCAGACAATAGGCTAATGGTTTTTAGCACATTAGCTTTACACTGGCGGCCATTTCCACCTGGTTGAAAGCCAGGAGGAAAATGGGAACTATGAAATCCAGCTTCTAGCTTCCACAATCACCCCTGGATCAAATGACATTCAGCTTGCTTGGAATCAGAGGCTGGAATAGACATTGACTTTGGAGTAGTTATTAAAACCCAGAACTTGGATCACATTGTCGCCTGTTATTAGGTTAGCAACCTTTTAGCTTTACAGTAACGCTTTATATCCTACAGTCTGCTGGCTTCTTCCTAGAGCTCTGTGCTAAAACTGGATTTGTAGCTATGTACTGTTTTACGCTGGAGTTACTTTGTTTGTACATGTAGTACAAGGCCTGTGGTTACATCAGGCTTTTTACCATCTATGCTTGAGACTTTTGAGTCTGAAGCTGTGGCGTCTATTAACCGTGCTTTGAACTATTTAGTTACAAGGCTATTTTAGTTACAAGGCTACTGGTTTAATTGTTAGTAAAGTTACCGCGATTAAGTTGATAATTGCACACTAACCTTGCTCATTTGGAGCGTTTGTTTTAGTAAAGTTTACCGCGATTATGATAATAATCGCACCCCATGGTTTTTTACTCCGTTTGGAGTAAAAAGGAACCGTAATATAGTTTTATATTACACCGTATGGTTTTTTACTACGTTTGGAGTAAAAAGGAACCGTAATATAGTTTTATATTACACCGTATGGTTATTTACTACGTTTGGAGTAAAAAGGAACCGTAATATAGTTTTATATTACACCGTATGGTTTTTTACTACGTTTGGAGTAAAAAGGAACCGCAACTAAGTTGATAATTGCACCGTAATGGTTATTTACTACGTTTGGAGTAAAAAGGAACCGTAATATAGTTTTATATTACACCGTATGGTTATTTACTGTTCAGATTTATAGCTATCCACGATTTAACTTGCTAAGTTGATAGCATCATGGTCCATAGCTACACCTACTGAAAGGCCACAACT
This sequence comes from Electrona antarctica, assembly GCF_951216825.1. Taxonomy (NCBI): domain Eukaryota; kingdom Metazoa; phylum Chordata; class Actinopteri; order Myctophiformes; family Myctophidae; genus Electrona; species Electrona antarctica. The sequence continues at coordinate 623,875 of NC_136792.1, forward strand.
GCACAAAGAGTATGTCTTTACTCAAACTGTCTAAATAATATAACTCAAGTGTCTTTTATACTTTTATTGTCGTTTAACAAACATACATTTAAACACATGAACTATTTATCTAGGATTGGTTTAAGGGTTAGTTTTAACCCAGTTTAGGTTAGACGTTTAGTTAGTTTTAACTAGTTAGTTAGTTAGGTTCGTTTAGGTTAGTTAGTTAGGTAAATAACCTGCATGAATGAGAGAGAAATACATACATTCGTCGATTACAGGCAGGTTTACACAACACATGGATAACACATTATTCATTGATTATTCATAGTTTGCATTATGTATCAATAATTACCATTGGTCTTATGTGAGCTGTGTTGTTCATCGTACGGTTGGCACGAGGTGTGGACTCTTCTGGATGTTACTAGAATCTGAGCTACTAGAGTCCTCGCAGGGTTTATAAAAACTCTGTTTAGTGGATCCCGCCTTGTGGGCCGGTCTTAAACCAGCTTGGCATCAATTGGCTGCTGAGCTCCTTCCTGTGGTTGGTTTATAGCCAACCTTACTATTGGTTTGAAACCAGGAAGTATTACCTGACATGTGCTTGCCATGAGGTCTGGCATATGGGAGAAGCAGTTTGCTGGTGGCCTCTCTCTTCCCTTGGGAGGGAGCCTTTTCACACCTCAACCCCTACCCCCATTGTTATCTTAGGGACTTCACAGGCGGGGGCCCTTTTTAGGTATGTCTGTGCTAGCAGTAGTCAACACTGGTATAGTACCTATTATTTATTAAACATTAACACATCCCAATATCCTGGATATTTCCACACATATACATGTAAAATACACACAAATAATCTGTTTTGACATTTAATTTGTGATTCTACGTCTTGGTGGCACCTCGACCCATGATGGACTTCTTTGTGTTTTTCTCAGGTTTCAAAAGGATTATATAACACTTTGGTCCAAACAGCGCGAGCAAAATGCCCAAACTAGATGCTAAAATAGCAAACACCTCCACTACATCTGCATATTTGCCAGGAGAGCTGATATATGCTGGTATGAAGGCTATCCACACGGCACAGAATATCAACATGCTGAAAGTAATTAACTTGGCTTCATTGAAATTGTCTGGAAGATTCCTTACCATGAATGCTAGGAGGAAACTGAGGAGTGCTAGTAAGCCAATATAACCTAGTAACACCGCAAAACCAACTGTTGATCCAACATTGCACTCATAGACTATCTTTTCAGAATAGTATTGTGTGTTTTTATGAGGGGTTGGTGAGGCAGACACAAGCCAGACTATGCAGATTATTGCCTGGATTGAAGTAAGAATCAGAACTGTTCCTCTCTGCTGTATAGCACCAAACCACTTCATGATGTCTGCACCACCAGGCTTGGAGGCCTTGAACACAGCCAGCACCACCATAGTCTTTACCAGGATGCAGGAGACACACAGCACAAAGCTGATCCCAAATACTGCATGCCTCAGCTGACAAGTCCAGAGTCTGGGACGGCCAATGAACAGGAGTGTGCACAAGAAACATAGTTTGAGTGAAAGCAATAGTTGGAAGCTGAGTTCTGAGTTGTTGGCGCGGACCATGGGCGTCTCTTTATGATAAACAAAGATCCCCAGGACAATAGCACAGACAAATGTTCCTAGCAGTGAGATGGTTGTTAAGGAGATTCCCAGGTCCTCATGGTAGGACAGGAACTCAATGCTCTTAAGGACACAGTGGTCACGCTGGGGACTGGACCAGAAGTCCTCTGGACACACGGTGCAATCTGTAGAGTCTAACAAATAGGACAAGATTAAAGGGACACACGTATCTTCTTATAACCTTCTGTACATATACTGTAGCTACATTATGTAACCCTACCTGTCTCATTGCTGAACTCTCCCTCAGAACAAGCAATGCAGTCGTAGCAGCAGACAGGTTCTCCTTTCCTTCTGGCCACACGGGTTCCAGGAGAACAGCTCTCACTGCACACCGACCGAGGAGGCTGCAGAGGAAAGTACAAATGATCAGTTTAAATATAAATTTCATTCACATCATGAGCTCAATTAAAAAATTTAGAAAGCTGAAATTACTTTTGCGGATTGAAAGTCCCAGAAGATTCTGTCTTCATCGAGGGTGAATTCTTCATCTCCGGAGGCTGTCATCTTGACCACACCTACATTGTGAAACTTTGTGCTTCCATCAGGGAGCCACGCCCAGTTCAATATATCAAATATTGGTAAAGCATCCCCATTCTCATCAAAGTATACACGATCACCATCAGATGTGGTGAAGTTGACCTTTTCCAGGTAGTAGAGAAGCTAGAAATGGTGATGAGCAGAATCATGAAGAGCAAGAGACTTTAAAAACATACTTAAGGATCGTATTATGTGCCCAAGTCACGCTACACACTATTTGGGGATTTAAGCATTGTGCAAGGGGTGTTCCTGTTGCTGAGTTGCTATCTTCCACCACCAGCCTCATTACTAAATAATGTGCTCTACCCCTTACATTATGCATTGCCTTTGAACAAAACCATATTCATAATGTCACCCACATTTGTTGAGAATTAGGAGTGAGGAAGACTTCTGCATCTTGTGTGACTATTGCATAATGAAGAGAGGCATGACCGCATTGTTAGACAAGAAGACACAGCGGTAAACGTGCATTTTATTTAAAATACGACATTCAGAAGAACATGTAATTACCACCTAACCCCCTATACAGACCACCTTCAGAAGAACATGTGATTACCACCTGCCCCCTATACAGACCACCTTCAGAAGAACATGTGATTACCACCTGCCCCCTATACAGACCACCTTCAGAAGAACATGTGATTACCACCTGCCCCCTATAAAGACCACCTTCAAAAGTCAGCCTCTTCAATGTAGGAGAGAGTGCAAGTGCATTTTTCGGCAGCGGCATCTGCCGCGGAACACCAGCGGCAGTCGGTAGTGTTTCCCGGCGGCATCAGTCTGACACTCTACCCCAAACCCTTACCCTTAACCATAACCGCAAGCACCACGCAACGCATGTCGGACCAAACGCACTGCCGCAGAAGTGAATGGCAGTCGAGTGTCATAATCCCCCAGCACATGCTGCTCATCCACCCCCCCACGGCAGCGCCGCGGCTGTTACCGGCAGTTGCGGCGGCTGGACCGCGGCTGCCGAACGGACCGACAGAGCAGCGGAACGGAGCTGTCATAATCCATCCACCTACTCCGGCAGCTGCCGGTCTAACTTTATAAACCCCACATGGTTTTCTAAGTCTCACCTGCACAACCTAATAATGTGTTGTTCTTTCAAATGTGTTGTTTTTAAATGTGCAAATAAACAATAAATAAGAATAATCCTACAGGTTAACTGAATTAATATCCCACCTGCCATGGCTGTATTGTCTGCAAAGTGGCACAGCTGTGCCCAGGGAAAGGCCCTCTTCCTGGCACACACTGCAACATGTCATGGAGGGCGAGGGCCAGAGAATACACAGCCTTGTACACATTGTACTCTGGCCTGAGGTCAGACACATCCAACAGGGTAGTTTCTGCCAGGTCCTCTTGTCCAGTACACACCCTTCCACCAGCGTCCACCCACTCTGGTGGAAGGGGTGAAAATTTACACTGAAATGTGTGTTCCCAAAACTGCCTCACCTGAAAGAACACAATTCATTCATAAGAATACCTGTAAATACAATGAATCAATGAATGCATTGATTATTCACTTCATTCACAGTTTGCAGATACTACAGTGGTACAATTATACAATGGTGCAAAAAGGATAACACAACATGTCCTAAGGGCTTGTGTCCATTGTGGTCCTGTGTATTCAATTAATTGAGACATTTAAAGACATACCATTACATAAATATACAATCAAATTGAACAAAAATACTTACTATGTTATCCTCATGGTCATTGTCAGGACGTATTTTTAAGAGGAAGTCCTTGAAACCTGGTATCTCTCCACGACGGATGGCAAAACCCAGGGTGCCTCTCAGGTACGGCAGGTAGTGAGGAGCCTGGAGATAACTGTCTCGCCACCAACCTGCAGTGGCAGGTAAGATCCATTGCAGACCTGTCACATTCTGCTGAACCACCTGTTCATCGTTTCGAAAGAAATGAAAGGCATGTCTTTCTTTCAATACATTCTCATTTTAGATTCTTCTAATTACGAATCCCTGAATTAACATCCTCCACAGATGTATCATAACACAAACCTCATCCAAGACATTATACATATAGGTTCCGTATCCAAACATAATGACCACACGAGCTGTGGACGTCTTCATCACAGAGACAATCCTCTGGAGTTTATGCAGGTCATTGTGGAAGGGCAGAGCCTCTGAATAAGCCACACAACCCAGACCAGACTGGTCCAGGCCAGAGTGAAATAATCGGGCTGCGTCACGGCCACCATCATCATCACTGAACAACAGTCCTACCCACGTCCACACGAACCACCTCATAGTCTGGAGCATAGCTCGCACCTTAGTGGACGAACATTGGACGGAAATGTACTTAGGTTAGATCATACAGTACATGGGCAAACGGCGGCACAGGGGCCACATGTGGCCCCGTGTTCACTTATGTGGCCTGCAGGTTAATATTGGAATACTGTTATATTATTGATTTCAGCAGTTACAATTCCAAACATGCAAACATGACCCGCTTTAATTACATCTATAATGGTCAAGATTAGTAGCATAATTACAATTTCAATTGTCTTTTTATGTCCAATGCATTTGAATTTAAGTATACGTTTAATTTAAGTTAACATAAGTATAAATAAATGCATTTGAAATTAAATAAAAATGTTAGGCCTACTTTTCAGGATTCCAATTAATCTTAGCAAAAATAGCAAATAATAATTCAGGAGTCGAAAGAATAGCTAAAATAGAAGATCCCAAACTCAAAACGTGTCGCAGTGCAACGCGTGTTGAGCTAGAATGGAGATAAGATATTTCTACCCAACAGTATATGCAATGTGACCCTCTAGAGTGAGTGTGGAAATATAGTGGCCCTCTGGAGTGAGTGTGGAAATACAGTGGCCCTCTGGAGTGAGTGTGGAAATATAGTGGCCCTCTGGAGTGAGTGTGGAAATACAGTGGCCCTCTGGAGTCAGTTTGGAAATACAGTGGCCCTCTGGATTAAGTGTGGAAATACAGTGGCCCTCTGGCTTGTCAATGTGGAAATACAGTGGCCCTCTCTCTGGAGTGAGTGTGGAACTATAGTGGCTCTCTAGAGTGAGTGTGGAAATACAGTGGCCCTCTGGAGTCAGTGTGGAAATACAGTGGCCCTCTGGAGTGAGTGTGGAAATACAGTGGCCCTCTGGAGTGAGTGTGGAAATACAGTGGCCCTCTGGAGTCAGTTTGGAAATACAGTGGCCCTCTGGATTAAGTGTGGAAATACAGTGGCCATCTGGCTTGTCAGTGTGGAAATACAGTGGCCCTCTCTCTGGAGTGAGTGTGGAACTATAGTGGCCCTCTGGAGTGAGTGTGGAAATATAGTGGCCCTCTGGAGTGAGTGTGGAAATATAGTGCCCCTCTGGAGTGAGTGTAGAAATATAGTGGCCCTCTGGAGTGAGTGTGGAAATATAGTGGCCCTCTGGAGTGAGTGTGGAAATACAGTGGCCCTCTGGAGTGAGTGTGGAAATATAGTGGCCCTCTGGAGTGAGTGTGGAAATACAGTGGCCCTCTGGAGTGAGTGTGGAAATACAGTGGCCCTCTGGATTAAGTGTGGAAATACAGTGGCCCCCTGGCTTGTCAGTGTGGAAATACAGTGGCCCTCTCTCTGGAGTGAGTGTGGAACTATAGTGGCTCTCTGGAGTGAGTGTGGAAATACAGTGGCCCTCTGGAGTCAGTGTGGAAATACAGTGGCCCTCTGGAGTGAGTGTGGAAATACATTGGCCCTCTGGAGTGAGTGTGGAAATACAGTGGCCCTCTGGAGTCAGTTTGGAAATACAGTGGCCCTCTGGATTAAGTGTGGAAATACAGTGGCCATCTGGCTTGTCAGTGTGGAAATACAGTGGCCCTCTCTCTGGAGTGAGTGTGGAACTATAGTGGCCCTCTGGAGTGAGTGTGGAAATATAGTGGCCCTCTGGAGTGAGTGTGGAACTATAGTGGCCCTCTGGAGTGAGTGTGGAACTATAGTGGCCCTCTGGAGTGAGTGTGGAAATACAGTGGCCCTCTGGAGTGAGTGTGGAAATATAGTGCCCCTTTGGAGTGAGTGTAGAAATATAGTGGCCCTCTGGAGTGAGTGTGGAAATATAGTGGCCCTCTGGAGTGAGTGTGGAAATATAGTGCCCCTCTGGAGTGCGTGTAGAAATATTGTGGCCCTCTGGAGTGAGTGTGGAAATATAGTCTCCCTCTGGAGTGTGTGTGGAAATATAGTGGCCCTCTCCTACATCAAAGTTGCCCACCCCATGGGTTCGAGTATTCCAGTTTCTGAAACATGAACTATTAGATACCAACACATCTATTGTTATAGAAGTTCACCTGGAAGACAAAACTTGGCATTGTTCTGAAGAAGGATGGGAACTGAGTCCGGTCGCTCAGACAGGAACAACCAGCATAGTAACTTATCTGGAAAAACAGAATTAAAACAAATACAAAATATCTATTCTGTAACATACTAGATCATAGGTATTCAACAGTGCGTCTGGTACCCTCAGGGCAGTGCTACTCAACCTGCGGCCCCTGCTTAATGTATCTGCGGCCAACAATGAAAATATAATTAGTTCAGTCAGACAACTCACGGATAGATTTACCAATATTTATTACAGAATGAGTAATGAGTGTGCATATGATATTTGACATGGCGTACGGCTCTGCTGGATTTTCTCCCTGCTCGGCACGATTAAGCACCGACATAAAACATTAAGAGCAAGGAGATAGTTCAGTCAGGACAACTCAAGAATGGATGGAATATATATTTATTGAATAACATGAGCAATATATTTATTATGGTTTGGCGATGTATTGGATCTGCTTTTTAGGTACTCAGATCAAGCGCATCAGTCCCGACCATAGGGACTCTTAATCCCCCATACCTAAACAGTAGATCCAAAACGACAGGTGGTAGCTGGGGTGGAGGTGGGTGAGCAGCAGGTTTGTATACAGCAGCACGCTGATACAGCAGCAGGTTTGTATACAGCAGCACGCTGATACGGCAGCAGCAGCAAGCAAGCAAGAGGAGGAATGCAAACCTCCGGTTAAAGTAGCCGGTATGAAGATGGAGTGAGTGTGTGATTGGCTGAGTGAATCATGTGAATGAGAGCGTGATGCTGAGGCGGCCCAATTAACGGCCGGCAGCAACTGCACTGAGGTTCCCTGACTGAACTTGCTCTGCGCATGTCTACGACAGGCACAAATGCTCATATATACAATAAAAACCCCATGAGGGGCTTAAATAACAGAGCCCACCGGTGGTGGTGGGAAAAAACATCACATACAACCAGGAACCATATGCAGAGGAAGGCAGGAAGAGCATGCAGTCTAGTGAGCTTAAGTAGCCCGCCCAATTGGTCAGTTATTTTTTTTAGTTTTGAACAAGATTTTTGTTATTGTATTGTAAAAGGTTGTATGGCCTGATGTCAACTTAGTATTAACCACTTACTTTATCACCTGATAATCTGTTCATTTTATGTTCTCTTCACATTTTGTGAATGAAGCCTCATTTTGGTCTTCAACCAGCCAAAATGTTCATACGTCTCCCCCTTCTCCTCTCCATCTATTGGCTCCCGGTCGCTGCCCCTCCCCCTTATCCGCTCCCTCCATTGGCTCCCGGTCGCTGCCCCTCCCTCCCCCTTCTCTGCTCCCTCTATTGGCTCCCGGTCGCTGTAAGCGTACATAAGGTGATTAATGATAGTTACCTATAAGACAGCCTGTATTGCACTTATTTAATTAACGATAGATCATCCATGTATATGCATAATGTGCTTAGATGCCCAACAAGCAGCTTCTGAAACCGTTTGGTTTATCCTGTCAAAAGCTCAATACGTTTCAATGTAGCATAGGAAGATAGTGGAAATAGCCGACTGTAGCTGGCAATCATTTCCTTAATTGCAAAAATGCACAACACTGTGCCCAGGTTTCTTTTTTAATCTGAACTGGTTATCTGCAGTAAAGACAAACATTTCCAGATGTACAAACATGATTCTTTCCTATATGTGGTGGCGAAAATCCATATACACACTATGGTATTGATTAATTTAATGTAGCCGACTAGTAGATGATACTTAACACTCTAATTACCACCTGTTCTTCACTGACAAACTCATTAGAGACTGCCGACTCATGTAAACCTATTTCAAACTGTGTGAGTTAACTATAGAATAGAGTCCATTTAAGGAATGACCATCTCTTGTTACTCCTGAAACTCTGTATACTGCTGAATGTATAAAATATGTGTGGGACATGTGTGTGGGGAGTGCTGGGGGAAGCTCTGGAGGGAGACACTAGTCTCTCTACGGTGTGATGACATATACAATAAAATAATGGAGTTTGAATCCTGATGGTTGAGTCCTGCTTCTTCCTGATGTTGTTTACTTACTAATAGTAATATCAAAAGCTGCCAGAACAAATAATGTGGAGAGGATGCTGGCCAGAGAGATTCGGATGTGCTGTTTGAGAACTTTACATGTACTTCCATTGGCAATTCAGTAGAATGCAGTGCATTGTCAGAAACAGAACAGTTCAGTAAGGGGGCATTGTCAATGTGTTATATGTAAATGATCCTGAATAGATATTGTTCCTCTGATGGACACTTATTTTCAGTAGCAAAGCAGTAGCATTAACATTAGGCTAAACTAAACCTGCAGGGAAAACGTGCATTTTCAGATTATGTTCTATGTCTTTCAAACGGCAAAAATACCAAATTTAATATTTATCATATTATAGATTTGGAAATAGCCAAGTAAGCAAAATTAAAAAAAATAGGCTATGGTGAAAGGGGATAGGAAACTTACCATGGGCACTCTGTATACACCTAATATTCTAGAGAGGGTAATAGAACTTTTTGAGGTAGTAGGACCCACAATTCCAAGTACTGGAGGCGACCCAACACAGCTCTGATCCAGTGTAAACTGCTGCTCTCTCCCATTGATCAGCGACAACGCTGCAGGGACTGCGACTCCAAGCGTTAAACATGTGTCATAGCAACGGTATCCCAGAGTCACATTGGGGAGCAGGCTGGGGTCTCTGTTGATCTCACTGATGGCAAAAGCCATGATCTGTGGCCCTCTGAACCCTGGAATGTAAAAACTAACACACACAATTACACTGTTACAATTTACAATTTAGGCATTTAGCAGACGCTCTTAATCCAGAGCGATTTACATTAAGCAAGAACAAAAAAGCATGGGAATACATCACATATATAAAATGCATTTATCAAGAAACATGCGTAAGCTAAGAACGTAACTAGAACATATCTATATAATGACACTATACATATAAACTATAGATATACTATACTATGCTGTACATATATACTATTAAGTGCTATGACTACATACAATGCAATTATTGTGCTGTCTACATGACATGCTATAAGTCTGTTTCAAATATCTAAGTCTAAAGAGTCTAAAAAGTGCTGTCTAAGGGGGTAGGGTAAGTGCTATGGGCCATGATGGAGTCTGAAAAGGTGGGTTTTCAGACGGCGGAAGATCGGGAGTGATGCTGCAGTTCTGATTGCAACGGGAAGTGCATTCCACAGTTGCCTCGAATATCATTGCTGTCGGGCAGAAACCATGTATCTCCATATTTAAAACGTTCTGTTTAATAAAATGTAAAACTTTTTTGAAGAAAATATTGAAGTGAAAGTGCTTGTGACTAAATAATAACTACCCTAGATCCATCCAAACACATGTTCTGAGAAGGTTTCCACCCGACAGCCTATATCTTTGTAGAAATATACACATCAACTAATCATGTTTCTATACATCAAAACAAGGTTGGTGTTGTCTTGCTGGCTATTCGTGATACTCACCGACTGCAGGAGGGCTTCTGCTCCTTGGACTGTGTGAACGTCAGCTCAGGGAACACAGAGGAGAAGTGGAATGGAAACAAACCACCCAGAAGCACATCTCCAGCCTTATACATTCCTCCATGATTTAACAGTGCCTGTAACTCACAAGAAGAGGAAGAGGATGAAGACAAAGGAGAGAAGGAAGAGAACATCATAAAGTATGAAAACAGTTGCATGTCTAAAGAAGCCCTCATGACTGTCCTCCTCTGTCTAACAACCCCCCCACCTTCTCCATCCATTGTCCAGTTGTTTTATACACAGTGCAGTGCCGTCCCCTGTGCCTGATGACGACATTACGTAATCTTTCACAACACCGATCTGGGCCTTTAGGCACACACAGAGGCAGGGCTTAACATTTTTAATTTATTTTAATTTATTTTAATTTAATTTAATTTAATTGAAGTAACAATTCACTGAAGTACTGTACTTAAGTTCAATGTTGAGGTATTTGTATTTCACTTGAGCATTTGTCATTTCCAATGCTTTTACTTCTACTCCACTACATCTCCAATCCCAATATTGTACTTTTACTCCTCTACATTTATTTGGAAGCTTTAGTTACTTTGTAGATTTTGATTATTATTACAAAACATACATTAACCACTTCAGCCTTATATACATTTCGGCCATCTGAAAATAGTCAGTGGCAGGTTGCTGGTCAGAGGAAGGTTGCCGGTCAGAGGCAGGTTGCCGGTCAGAGGCAGGTTGCCGGTCAGAGGCAGGTTGCCGGTCAGTGGCAGGTTGCCGGTCAGTGGCAGGTTGCCGGTCAGAGGCAGGTTGCCGGTCAGTGGCAGATTGCCGGTCAGTGGCAGGTTGCCGGTCAGAGGCAGGTTGCCGTTCAGTGGCAGGTTGCCGGTCAGTGGCAGGTTGCTGGTCAGCGGCAGGTTGCCGGTCAGTGGCAGGTTGCCGGTCAGTGGCAGGTTGCCGGTCAGTGGCACCTGGAAAATGTGGGCACCATAAAAACTGTTCAGCTCTGAAGTTGTTAATCAGAGCAGTGGTCAGTCCTCCCCACTTCTCAGGTGGCCACTCCTGATTACCACTGAAGTGTGAGGGAAAACAAGAGTAAAGCCCAAGGCATCTTCAACTCACCAGTTGTGTCCCAAATGACAGTCCCTTAGTTGAGTGATGTCATGCATGCAGGCACGCACGCACGCACGCACACACACACACACACACACACACACACACACACACACACACACACACACACACACACACACACACAATGATGTTATTTAATTAACCCAGGCCTTAGAGGCAATTTAAATAACACACGGTTGAAACATTGCAATAACACCAATTAAATATCACATGGTTAGCTGATCTTATCGTTTATTGTTTATTTGACAAGACTGTCAATAGCGTAAGTTTAATGCCTTTAATCCTGATGTCCAGTTTCCCTGTCTACAATGATGTGACATGAAGAGTGTTTGTGTGTTTGTGCAGTCACTAGGCTAGGTTTTGTGACCTGCAATGTGTGTGTGTGTGTGTGCGCGTGCGTGCGTGAATGCATGCGTGCGTGCATACATTACATAAATTACACAGATACTGTGTAAAATACTATATAAAATGCATTCACATAAACACAGCAACAGTGATCATCAACAGTGGGTGTCGGGATATTTATGGATCTGCGAGATTTATTCTCAGACATTGGAGTAAAAAATATACTGGGTCAAATTGATTGATCAAGGTGTAGTTCTCTACTGGAACAACTGTAGAGTGCTGTGGGTCTCTGGGCCACATTCCAATGCATCCAATAGTATGTAACCGGTGAATGGGGGTTTGCGACCTCTTATCACCTTCCTGTCGTAAGAGAGGCCATTTATGACACCTCCCAGAGGAGTGTGAATAGTAGGACATGTCAATGCAGGAGGAAGTAACTATCTTTAATTCACCTCCCAGAGGAGTGTGAATAGTAGGACATGTCAATGCAGGATGAAGTAACTATCTTTAATTCCTTTCAATTGAGTAATGTGTTCTAATAACCCATCATATATTGGGTTGGTAAAAAGCCTAAATGATAAATATCTGTAATAATCTAACAGTTTAATCTAGCCTAAGGTCAGCAGTGCAGCACAGGAAGCTGGCTGCACTGGTAACCTCTCTCACAGAGAGGAAGGCAGAAAGAATGGTGGCTTTCCATTGGCTTAGACATGTGCAATGGGAGGGATCCTAGAGTTCTCTGGGTGTTTAATATACTGACAGAGACAATGATATCCCCAGATTCAATCACCATACCATCGTAACATGACGCAAGAAGCCAGCAGAGGCCAGCGGTAATTTAAATGCTATATATAATTGTGCATTATTAATAACTTGTATTGTTTAATCAGAAGGGTAATTTAACGTATATACTTTGTCCTTTTCTCCCTCTGTTTTATCCTCTTAACGTAGATTTAAAACCACTTAGTGATACACATATCACTGAACTAAGTCTGCATTACAACAAGGAAGCTAAGTTGTACCAAGATCTGATAGTCCTGAGACAGGGCCGATTATGGTCAGCTTAGAGTGTTTAATAGTAGCTATAATTCCTAACCATCAGAGCAGGGTAGAACCAGACCAATAGGACAAGCTCCAGGGTACTGAATTCATCTTGTGTTGGGGGAAGTGTGAACAGAACGTGTGAATGTATGTTATATGTGTTTGATTAATAATGAATTAATAAAAACCCTATAGATAGCACGTTTGAGTTCGTCAAAGATAAGCTATTATTGGGACATTTAGTTTACAACTGTGCGTATTAGTCTCTAACAATCTGCTTGTATCTTGGGCTGGTCGGAGCCAGGCTCACATCGCCAAATAACCGAACAGTGGGGACAAGGTGAACTATTTAAACATTTTCTTATTTAAAATGTCCACAGCAGTATTAGCACAAACAAAGTTTTGTAACCCTTCTTTTTAGCTAATTTTGCCCTAAGCCTCCTGCCCGATGGCAACAAGTCCATGTCCTACTCTCTCTCTCTCTCCTCTCCCCCCTCACAGCCCCTCCCTACCCACATGATTTCCTCACGTCACAATCTTCGCTCACTTTCCTCCACTGATCTTTCCTCTTCTGTTCTCTCTGCTCTCCCTGCCCCTGAATCCTTTGCTCTTCTATCCCCTGATACCGCCACAGATCTTCTTTTCTCTACTCTATCCTCTTCTCTCGACCATCTCTGTCCCCTCACCACCAGGCCTGCACGCCAAACTCCACCTGCCCCCTGGTTGTCGGACTCAGTGCGGACTGAGAGACGGAGCCTGAGAGCGGCTGAGCGCAAATGGAGAAATGGCAACCTCCTGGAGGACCTTCTCACCTTCCAATCTCTCATTTCTACTTTTTCCTCCTCTCTATCAGCTGCTAAAGCTGCTTTTTTCTGCACTAAAATTCAGGCTTCTGCTTCCAACCCTAAAAAACTCTTTGAAACTTTCTCCTCTCTCCTACAACCACCACCCCCTCCTCCCTCCTCGTCCCTCCTCCCTGACGATTTCGCCAACTTCTTTGACAAGAAGGTGAACGATATCCGATCCTCCTTCCCTCCTCCCCCGGCTGGTGCCCTGCGCACTACCCACACCCGTCTGCCTGCCAACCCCCCCTCTCTACCTTCATCTACTCCTCTTCCCCCCCCCCATCCCCTCTCTATCCCACTTCTCTCCCCTCTCCCCTAACGAGGTCCTTCTCCTTGTTACCTCTAGTCGCCCCACCTCATGCTCTCTGGACCCGGTCCCATCCACTCTGTTGCAGTCTATTGCACCTGAACTTCTTCCCTTCTTAACCCACCTTATTAACACCTCTCTGACATCTGGCTACTTTCCCTCTACTTTCAAGACTGCCAGAGTCACCCCCCTCCTGAAGAAACCGACACTTGACCCCTCTGAGATCAAGAACTACAGACCGGTTTCCCTTCTATCCTTCCTATCTAAAACTCTCGAACGTGCTGTCTTTAAACAACTGTCCTCCTATCTCCACCAGAACAACCTCCTGGACTCCAACCAGTCTGGGTTCAAAGTGGGTCACTCGACAGAGACTGCCCTGCTGGCAGTGACGGAGTCGCTCCATGCCGCTAGAGCGAACTCTCTCTCCTCCGTCCTGATACTCCTGGACCTGTCTGCAGCGTTCGACACGGTGAACCATCAGATCCTCCTCTCCACCCTCGAGGGGATGGGTGTCTCAGGCTCTGCACTCTCCCTGTTTGCATCCTACCTGACAGGTCGCTCCTACCAGGTGATGCTGAGAGGGTCTGTGTAGAACCACACAGGCTCACAACTGGGGTTCCCCAAGGCTCGGTTCTGGGTCCTCTTCTTTTCTCTCTCTACACTACATCTCTGGGTGCTGTCATCCACTCCCATGGCTTTTCCTACCACTGCTATGCCGATGACACCCAGCTGATCCTCTCATTCCCTCCCTCTGATACCCAAGTGGAGGCACGCATTGCTGCTTGTCTGGCTGACATCTCGGAGTGGATGTCGACAAACCACCTGAAGCTCAACCTGGACAAGACCGAGCTGATGTTCCTCCCGGGGAAGGGCTGTCCGCACCGAGACATGGCCATCACCATTGATAATGCTGTGGTGACCTCAACTCGGACTGCGAAGAATCTGGGTGTGACCCTGGACGATCAACTGACGTTCTCGGCAAACATCGCATCAGTGACAAGGTCCTGCAGATTCCTCCTCTACAACATCAGGAGGATTCGCCCCTTCCTCACGGAGAAGGCAGCCCAGGTGCTCATCCAGGCTCTCGTCATCTCCCGCCTGGACTACTGCAACTCCCTCCTTGCTGGTGCTCCGGCATCTGCCATCAGACCTCTGGAGCTTGTTCAGAAAGCTGCGGCTCGTCTGGTGTTCAACCGCCCCAAGTTCTCCCACACAACCATCCTTCTCCGTTCTCTACACTGGCTCCCCGTAGCGGCTCGCATCCAGTTCAAAACCCTGGTGTTAGCCTATAGGGCAGTGAAAGGAACAGCTCCTTCCTACCTCCGGGCTATCAAATCAAATCAAATCAAAGTTTATTTGTATAGCACATTTACATTGACCGAAGACAAACCAAAGTGCTGAACAGGAGCATGTAAAACAAGAACAGAGCAACAACAAGAGCATGTAAAGAAAAGAAAAACAAAACAAAACAAAAACAAAGCAACAAGTGAGACCGGAAGTATAAACAGACATGGTATAAGAAGGGTACGAGTTTTCAGGCAACATTAAAAGCCAGGGAGAAAAAGTGGGTCTTTAGGAGAGATTTAAAAACACCCAGGGACTGGGCAGAACGAATGGGAAGGGGCAGGGCATTCCACAGTGTGGGACCGGCCACAGAGAAGGCTCGGTCACCTCTAGTGACACATGAGGTTCCAGGCACAATCAAACGCAGTTGGTCAGCTGACCTCAAGGGTCTGGCTGGGACGTATGTTTTAATGAGCTCGCAGAGGTAAGGGGGGGCATGCCCATTTTGGGCTTTGAAGACAAACAATAATAATTTAAAATCTATTCTAAAGCGAACTGGGAGCCAGTGTAGGGAAGCAAGGACAGGTGTAATATGATCACGCTTTTTCTTTCCGGTAAGGAGGCGGGCAGCAGCATTTTGGACGAGTTGTAGGCGTCTGATAGCAGATTGATCGATTCCAAAGTACAGGGCATTGCAGTAGTCAATCCGCGAGGAAATGAAGGCATGGACAACTTTCTCTAGGTCTGAGGGAGGTAGATAGGCCTTGATCTTGGCCAGCAGCCTTAGTTGGAAAAAGCTAGCTTTGACAACGGCACTAATCTGTTTATCAAATTTAAATTTGTTGTCAAAGAGCACTCCTAGATTTTTAACAAAGGGGCGAGTGTTGATGCTGAGTGGGCCAAGGTCAGCGTTGGGATAGCTTGGGGCATGATCGAAAACCAGCACCTCAGTCTTTCCCTCGTTTAGTGTTAAAAAATTTGAGGCCATCCAAGCCTTAATATCTGAGAGACAGTCCAACAATGGTTTAGTTGAATCACTGGTTTTTGTGTTTAAGGGTAAATAAAGCTGTACATCGTCGGCATAGCAATGGAAAGTCATATTATGTTTTTTAATGATTGTCCCTAATGGCAGAATATACAATAAAAACAGAAGAGGGCCGAGAATGGAGCCCTGGGGGACGCCACAGTTAAGGGGGGCAGGACTAGAGGAAAGTTCACCAAGCTTGACTGTAAAGCTCCTGTCGGTGAGGTAGGACTTGAACCACTGCAGAGCAATGTCAGTGATGCCGATGTAATGTTCTAGTCTGGATAGCAGGGTTGGGTGGTCAACAGTGTCAAATGCCGCTGTCAGGTCCAGGAGCACCAAGGCAGCGGGGGAACCAGTGTCAGCAGTTAAAAGTAAATCATTGAAAACTCTGAGGAGGGCTGTTTCAGTGCTGTGGCCTGTCCTAAAGCCTGACTGAAAGGTTTCATGGATGCCGTGGGTAGTTAGAAATGATTGCAACTGGGTATAAACTAACTTTTCGAGAACCTTGGATAGAAATGGGAGTTGTGAAATGGGTCTAAAATTTGAAAGAACGGAAGGGTCAAGATTCTTTTTTTTTAAAAGAGGCTGAACCTCTGCATGTTTAAAAGCAGCAGGGACATGACCAGAACTGAGACTGGCATTCATACATATTAATACACTGTTACCAACAGAGTCAAAAACATCTTTGAGAAGATGAGACGGGATGACATCAGAGGCACATTTAGTAGGACGCAACTGCATTACAATGTCTGTAAGCAGGGTAAGAGAAACAGGCTCGAAATTACTAAAGGTGGCACTTAAGGTTGATGAGATGGGGACAACAGCAGCGGGTGAGTGAGCTGCCCTGAGGGCAGTTATCTTATCAGTAAAAAATGTTAAGAAATCTTGGCATAGGGTGAGGGAAGGTACGATGGGGGAGACATCTCTAGGATTAATAATTGAATTGAGGATACTGAAAAGAACCTGGGGTTTCTTGCTGTTTTTGGAGACCAGGTCTGATATAAATCTGGTTTTAGCAGCTTTGACCGCTTCCTGGTATTCTGACAGGCACCCGCGAAGGATATCAAGAGAGACATGGAGTCCATCTTTTTTCCATTTCCGCTCAGCGCGTCTGCAGACGCATCTGAGGGCACGTGTAGAGCTGTTTAGCCAGGGCTCTGAGAGTGCCTTGGCGCTTTTTGTTTGCAGTCTAAAGGGGGCCACTGAGTTCAGGATCATGGTGCATGTGGAGTTAAACATATCAAAAAGTTCATCAGCACTGGAGGTGCAGTGATCAATTGGGGAATTTAAAATGGAGTTGTTGAACTGAAGTGAAAACCGGGAAGCAGTCTCAGGCGTGAGTGAGCGCTGGCGACGAGCAGGGGCCTGGGGTTTGACAGATGAGCAGGGAATTGAAACATTGAACAGAACAGGGAAATGGTCGGAGATGCGGAAAGATGAGCGGATCTCACTAACAGAGACAGAAAGACCATGTGATAAAATTAAATCTAAGGTGTGCCCCTTTTCGTGTGTCGGGCCACTTACCGATTGGACTAAATTAAAAGAATCGAGAAGATTACTAAAGCTCTTGACTAATGGGCGGGACTCACAACAAAGATGGACGTTAAAATCACCCGTAATCAGACAGTGATCATATTTAACCATTATGCCTGATAAAAAATCACCAAAGTCATGGATGAAGCTAGCATTATATTTGGGCGGACGATAAACTATTGCACAAAACACAGGAGATGACAAATTCAACTGAAATTGCTGAAGCTCAAAGCTAGGATAGCTGACCTCACATTGGGTCAGTTGACACTGTAGGTTGGACCGGAACACAGAGGCTAGGCCACCTCCAGTGCTGGTCGTTCGGGGGGAGCTAAAAAACGAACAGTCAGGGGGGAGGAGGTCGGAGAACGGTGTACAATCACCAACCTGCAACCAGGTCTCAGTCAGGAACATAATGTCCAAATTATTGGATTTAAAAAAGTCATTAAGAATAAAGCCTTTATGCACTAAGGACCTGACATTTAATAAAGCCATAGAAAGAACAATTGGCATGGGTAAAGATGCAAGAGGCATGGGGCATGGAGGGATTGATGTTAGATGTGATGGTACTGCAGGACCCTTGAGATAATTACTGTTTAACCTGGGAGTAATTCTAACAGGGATAGAATGTGCGTGTAAATATAAATTAATTGGGCTCATAACTGGAATATGAAAGGTACGAGGGCCAGTTGAACAGCAGGGGGGCTAGCGGTACATGATGTGGGGAGTGAGAGGGCTGTAGAAGAAGACAGTGGCTGACCGGAAGTGACGTATGTTGTTGTTGTGGGCTTACAGCCATGTGGATCGACAGGTGAAGAAGAAGTAGAAGGTCCGTGCCCAGTGGAAGAAGGGCTAGGAAAACGAAACTGAGTGGAACTAATATGCTGGGACTGGGGGCCAGGACCGGGGGGATGTCAATAACTGACGGACGAGGTGTCTGACAGATGCGCAACGTGATGTCGAATGTGATGATCTATGTTGGCCGCTAGTGCTTGGCAGCCCCATGTATTTGGATGGAGCCCGTCACGACTGAAAAAGGAGGAGCGCTGCCAGAACAAATTAAAGTTATCGATGAAATTAAAATCGTGAGTGTGACACAGGCGCTTAAGCCATGTGTTAAAGCTGTCGATCCTGCTAAAGCGCTCGTAGCCACCGCTATGGTCGATGCCTACACCCCTGCCTGACCACTTCGGTCTGCCACCTCGGGGCGACTGATTGCCTCGTCACTCAAGGGTCCTTCTGGCCGATCCACACGGTCACGACTCTTTTCTGTTCTGGCCCCACAGTGGTGGAATGAACTTCCCACTGATGTTAGGACAGCAGAGTCACTGCCCATATTTCGCCGCAGGTTGAAAACCCACCTCTTCAGGAAACACTACCCTTCCTCTCTGCCTGACCTACTTGTTGTTAACTAGTTGTACGAACGCTTGTTTTCTATTGTTGTATTGTTTATTGGATCTTGTTTAGTCGATACACTTAATTGTTTTAGCTCATGCTCATTTGATTTAGCTATTTTGTCTCATCTGTTTAAGGAAATAGGTAGCTGATATATTGCACTTTTACCTTAGCGCTAGGTATACTCTTGGTTGCTTGTTTTTGCAGAAAATGCACTAAAGACTTCTGGTGATTAGTAGTTTTTGTTCCCTACCTATGTTGAATACACTTATTGTAAGTCGCTTTGGATAAAAGCGTCTGCTAAATGACTGTAATGTAATGTAATGTCAAATTCAGAGCGAAGAGGGTGGGTAGAATCATTGTAAATCTGAATTGCTTTTTTGGTTATGGAGTGGTTGTATATGTCCTGAAGTTGCAATGGTTTGTCTCCAATGATCTTACTTGCCTGGTTGACTACCTGGGTGAGCTTGTTTTTATCTCTAACTGAGAGATTCCCAAACCAGGACACGATGTTAAAAGTGAGAACACTCAGTGAGTGATCTATAGACCATGGTCAGCGTGTATTTACTAGCAGTAAAACGTATCAGTTTCCTGAGAAGATAAAGCCGCTGCCTTGCCTTTTTGTAGATGTTATCAGCATTGGTCTGAAAGGTGAGTTTATTGTCTATGGTCGTTCCCAGATATTTAAAGTCACTGACCTGCTCCACTTCCTCCCCACTCATAGTAGCAGGCCTAAAGATGGACCCTGAACCCTCTGCTCCTGCCCCCCCTCCCAAACACAGCTCCTTGGTCTTAGTGACATTAAGGTCAAACCAGGTGGCAATACGGTCAATGTGCTGGGAGTAGGAGGGACGGGAAACGTCCTGCAGGCAGGCAACCAAGGCCATGTCATCAGCGTACTTTATGAGAGAGAACTCTTTGTTGTTGTATTTCAACTCATTTGTGTATAGGGAAAATAACAGAGGGGATAAAACGCACCCCTGTGGAACGCCAGTGTTTAGGACAAGGCAGTCAGACAGAGTGTTATTAATACAGACTCGTTGGGGTCTCTCTCTCAGAAACTCCCTAATACACAGAATTACATTACTACTGACGTTCAGGTCACACAGGCGTTTTAGGAGAAGATGGGGTTGGACCGTATTCAAAGCAGAGGAGAAGTCCATAAAACGGACACAGACGTGTTAGGCTTGTCTAAGTGACTATGTATTTTATGATCCAATAAAGTTAGAGTGGCAACCACTCAAAAAGAAGATATCCACTAGGTGGCGCCACCGCACTTAATTCGGTTGCCTTTTGACTCGCAATGTTTTCTCATGCTGCCAATAAAGCCCTGAATTGATTTGTATTGAGAACAGAACGGACAGGACAGGACAGGACAGGACAGGACAGGACAGGACAGGACAGGACAGGACAGAACGCTGAAATGACAACTTCACATTGTAAATTGTTAATAGGCCTATACAGTACCAGTAAGACACCTGAGGGAGTACAGGTGTGTTATTAGGCCTATACAGTACCAGTAAGACACCTGAGGGAGTACAGGTGTGTTAATAGGCCTATACAGTACCAGTAAGACACCTGAGGGAGTACAGGTGTGTTAATAGGCCTATACAGTACCAGTAAGACACCTGAGGGAGTACAGGTGTGTTAATAGGCCTATACAGTACCAGTAAGACACCTGAGGGAGTACAGGTGTGTTAATAGGCCTATACAGTACCAGTAAGACACCTGAGGGAGTACAGGTGTGTTAATAGGCCTATACAGTACCAGTAAGACACCTGAGGGAGTACAGGTGTGTTAATAGGCCTATACAGTACCAGTAAGACACCTGAGGGAGTACAGGTGTGTTAATAGGCCTATACAGTACCAGTAAGACACCTGAGGGCGTACAGGTGTGTACAGGGTACAGGGTTTGATGAGGTCAGATCAACACATGGAATGTCAGAACAGGTCAGCTCCATATATGGAGATCTAAGGGTGGCAGTGGGGGCACAGGGTTTGATGAGGGAGGGCCCAGTTAGGGCCGGGACTTAATTTTCGGGCCTGTTAACAACTCTAGTTTTCGCCGGCTGCACTAATTACTTTGGGGCAGGCCCTTCTAGAGTTTAAATGGACAGGTATCAGTCAAAAGGGAGACATCGAAGAGGAAGGACGGATGGGCAAGGATCAACATATTGAATGTCAGAACAGGTTCTGACATATATCCATATATTAATATTGATGACATCAGGGATCTCCATATATGGGCTTATTTGTGACAGCAGGTCACATTTACTATATGATCCTGATTTACTATCATACCTGATGATGTCATAGTGATGTCACGAGACCTGGGCAGAATATAATGGGATTTCCCCATGTATGGGGATTTTGAGTACACTGACAGACAAAAAAACGCACAATTCCATAGTTCACTTCGAACCATTGACATCATCGTTTTTTTTTTAAACAATATTTTAGATTTGTATTATCGTGAGAACGATGGCTTCCATTTTCACATTGCAACTTTTCAGGACTAGAAAACCTGCATTTTCTATTAGCTTGGATTCCCCATCGATGAAGTCACTGGTGGACGGGTTTCTGAACTGCCCACAGCCCTCTTATGAACACAGACATAGTAGAAAAACATGGTGCCATTTTATCATGATTATCAGCAAGGATTACAGCTTGTATAAAATAGCCTCCACTATCTGGGTACACATCTGTGAGAACTGTAGCACTTTGAGATTTTGACGAATATAAAGTGCGTTATAAATACAAACCATTATTATTATTATTAATGGCTAAGTTATAGAATATAGACTAAAAAGGAAAGAGGCTGCACAGCTCGTAGTCACGATGCCATAAAATGTATTTTTCCAACGTTTCGGCAACAAGTTGCCTTCTTCAGGGTATCCCCTAAGTAAGTTATAGAATATAAACACAATCAAAAGCAAGACAAGTACCTGTTCTATAGACTATGATTTATTAACTCATTATAGCTAAACGGCATCAGCATGTGAGTCATGCCAATTTCATTACAATGCACAAATTACAAATTACAAAGCGGCTTATCCCAAATGTGGTGAGAACAGTAGGCCTATCGTCACCGAACTGAATATTACTGTTATATACATTTTGTTCAATGTTCAATCTTCACATGTATTAATTAAATAATCGCCTAATCGCAATTATTTAAGATAATCACAATATTTTTTGCATAATCATCAATTGTTTCCATGTTGAAAAATATCCAATATCTCTTGTATGTTTTGAAATATGTTTTTGACAATATTAATCAAAGCAGCTTTAATCCATTGAAACCAGAGGCCTTCACAAAGTAATGCTGTTTGACACAAAGGCTATATTTGCCAATTTAAAACCGATACATAATTTGCCTCTTACTGTACATACTTAGCCCATTTACCGCTACCATTAATCCATCTCTTGATCGCGTACTGCCAGGGTTTTATCGCGCGTGACACTTACTTTGAATATCCAAATATCCGTAATTCTGTGTTCCTGTGACAAACTGATGTGTGTGGTGTCTTCACCGGTTGTTGTTCTCTCGGTCGATGGTGGTATCACAGCGCCTGCTACAGGCTGTTGAAAACGCTTGTCTGGCCCAGATTCTGTCCCCGCAATGTCGTTTTTGAGATACAGTGGTTTTAATGCAGGGCTTAGAATGGAAGTGGATGCGCGCGCATCTTCAAAATGGCCGGTTGTGTGTTGTGTTGTTGTCCCAGAATATCGTTAGCGGTAGCAAGATCAGCTACCGATCGAAACAGATCAAAAAGCGATTAAACAATTATTCAAACCAGAGAAAGCTGTGTTTAGCGTAGAGGTTCTAAAGAATAGGTTCTCGTGTTCCATGTGAATGGCGCTAAATCGGTTAGTATTTTGACCCACATATAATGGAGAGGTGCACATGGTTTATTGTCAATATAGCTCTAACATCAACAAACAGTCTCTAAGGGAGGGTAATCAACTTCTCCTTTATCCCAGATAATAGATGTTTGTATCTCTGACTAGATGTAGTTTAATATGGTAGAAAACGGACTCTATTACTAACAAGGTTATCAGCTATATATTTCACATTACAAAATATATATATTCTTTTCCAGTTCATTATTTTTTTACATCTTTCTAGCATTCTGTGGTTGTCACACTTTACTATAGGTAGAAGACACCTAATTTGAGAACTCGGAAGAGCAGTAGCTAATATTCACGCCAATCATACTTTAGGACTACAGAGTGTATTTATAACTTTTATTATCAATTCATTGGTTTCAACAAACATTTAGTTAACACATCTATAAATGGCTTATCTGCACAGACTGCCTGGTTTTAGATAAGTATGGTAACAGATTAATTGAGCTATTAAAGACAGTGAAAAGTGTCTATCATAACCAATTATAGTAGTCTTAATTGACAGATGTTAGTGTCAGATATGGCTTAGTGGCATAGATTATATGCTGGTGGCATAGGCATAGTTATATGCTGGTGGCATAGATTTTAAACCTGAAATAGATATAGAAACACAAGAATATACATTGTTACATTCCCATAATACGTTCTAATCATTTGTATTTAACAGAGATAGTAGGCAGAGTATAAACAGTAATTACCAGATCCCCATCCGAGTCTCTCTTCTCCGTTCCTGGAGAGGTATGGATTCATTCCTTGGTTGCTGAATCTAACTTACTGAAACTGGCGCAAGGCCTTTTAAAACCTCTGTTTCCTTAGAGCTGCCCTGTGGGCAGGTTCACATCAGCTAACATTCAATTGGCTGCTGAGCACTGTGGCAACAGTCCTTAACCTTACTATTGGTTGAGAGATCAGGAAGTACATTTCCCACTGACATGTGCTAGCCATGAGGTCTGGCAAGGGAGAAGCATGCTGGAGGGAGAAGTGGTTGAGGAACTCTTGTTTACACAACTGCTAGCTGTTCACCCCTTATCAGCACCCCCACTGTGTCTGAGGCATTTTGTAGAGAGGAAGCCTGGTGCTTGCTCCGTTTTATGGCAAGCACTATCCCATTTCACTTCTCTTACCTTAGTGGTAACTGAACACTATTGGCAAGTTGTACAGTGCACATTTATTAATAGAAACCAAACGCTGATTACCATATCCAGCGGAACACCTCCCGCCAAAACTAATCTATAACTTATAGAGTGGTTTTCTGATATCCGTTATGCCGGTTTGGTTCAACACATAATTGACTATATGTGCCGGGAGAGGGTTCGATAAACACAAAATTATAATTATTTACAACATGCCTTGAACTGACTGTCACGAAGAATTATAAGATTGTTCTTTGTTTTATCTTTTGGTGTTCTTCAGAATTATATTAAGGTTTCTGTTTTGTTTCCTTGTAATTGTAATTCTGTTTTAATTTGATTCCACTTCGAACAAATTCACTTCGAACAAATTCATTGATTTGTGATATCTTCGTGGATCACTATTTAATTTGTTACATTATCTAACATCCCATACTGTTAAATAAAGTCAACCTGTTAAGATTATTACTTTTTAGAGAAGCAGGTTTTCCTGCCATTTATTGCAACCTAACAGGATGATAAGAGCAAGCTCTCTCCTGTTTGAGCAGATTGGAGATAAGATAAGATCACAAGGCGTTCTGGTTAACTTTTACAGCATTATCAAATACCTTTAATTTCGTGAGTTTAGTAACTCATGTGTAATTTTAGCATGGCACTTCTATTTGGTCACCTTAAAGGTTTTTTAGGCAACGATTTCAAACTGGCCTGCAAACTTAACTTGATTTGCTCTTGGTTTAGGCAAATGTTTTTCAAATTGTTCTCTTCCCACCGTAACTGTATTGGGATAAAGAGGATTTTGACCCTTAATCAATTTGAACAATTTTTAAATGTTAATTGTAACACAAAAGGTCATCACATTTCAGAAACTGATACCAAACACTTTATGACCCTGTCAATGACAGGATGTTGTCAGTTTGTGTGTGTGGCAACTAGGTGTCACAATTTACACCTTCCATCCAGGCTTTTCCCTTGCTGGAAAGGAAGAGGTTAACATGGTATAACCAAACATAATTTACCCCAGGACTTATGAGTTACTTTGTACACTTTTTGGCTTGTACTCGTCAACCGGGGAATTTTCTTGGTACCTGTTAATTTTGTTAAACAAATCACACAACTGTTTAAAACACAACACAGATTTTCCCATTGTCTCTTACTGACATTTTGCAATGGGTCCCACTTCGTTTTGCTGGACAAGTCACTTTGTCAGCCTGGTGGCCTGGCCCCCCTCCATGTGTTAGGGGGGGGGTGTGTGTGTGTGTGTGTGTGTGTGTGTGCATTCGGAGGACTTCCTGCCTTGCGCTTCTTCCATTTGCTGGAGGGGGGGTTGTTGTGTGTGCGCGTGTGCGCGCGTTCGCATTCGGACTTCCTGCCTTGCGTTTGGAGGGGGGGGGGGGGGGGGGGTTTGCTCTGTGTGTGCGCGCTCCCCCAATCCTTGTGGTGGCCAACTCCCCTTCGTTGGGGGGAGCTGGTGTGTGTCCTGGCCCCCCTCCCTGTGTTAGGGGGGGGGGGGGGGGGGGGGGGAGGCATGTGTGTGTGTGCGTTCGTCATTCATGACGTAATTTGCAGACATTGCACAATTTCATCTTAACCCTTTTCCTGCTCTCTTCAATGTCCAGGCTTCTTGATGCCGTCGGACTTGTGATAGCGAGCGCTGCTCTGCAAAGCTTTCCCCAGCTTCCACGTGGTTTGGCTGTGGGCGGTCCCCCCAGCTCACCATCTTTACCCTCGCCGGACGGGAGGGGGTACGTTGTGGTGGTCGCTGTTGTGGGGTGGACTACTGCAGTGGTTGCTGGCATGGGTAGGCATAGCAGGGCGATCGTCGCAGACTCCGCCCTGGTGAAACTCAAGGGCTTATGCCTTGACAGGGTGGATTCTGTGGGGTCTGGTGTCAGGCCGCTGCTTGCACTGGTGGAGGACGGTTTCGTCTCACCTAGGTCTGCCGCTCTGATGTCATCTCGCCCTTCCGAGGCGAGGGATTGCTGTGGCGTGCGCCACTGTTCTGTGGCGGTCGACTTCCTGTTGTCTCCCGCGACGGACGCCGTGACAGCGTGCGCTGTGCTGGCCCCGGCAGCTCGCTGGGTGGTTTCTTCCTTTGGACTCACCCTGGCTTCCGGTGCTGTGTTGGGAGTCTGGTCGATGTGCACCGACGTAGTGGCTGTCGGCGTCTCATTTCCCACGTCGGACACTGGGCCTGTCGCTTGCACGGCTGTTGAGGGCGCCCGGCCGATGTCCACTGTGTGGCCACCGCAGGCTTCATGCTCCTCCGGTGCTGCTGACCTGGCATAGTCTTCTGGTAGGACACAGCAGGTTCCCTGCTGTTCTGGTGTCGCGTTGGGAGCCTGGTTGTCCTCCGCTGACGTAGTGGCAAGCCCCCCTGGGGCTCGCTGGGTGACCTCATCTGTTGGGGTGAGAGGGCGGTCAGGCGTCTGTCGCCTCCCGTCCGTTTCTTCCCCCATCGAGGTGACGTCATCTGTTGGGGTGAGAGGGCGGTCAGGCGTCTGTCGCCTCCCGTCCGTTTCTTCCTTGACCCCGCTGACCTGGATCCTTTGTGTTAGTAGGTCTACTTTTATTAGCCCTATCTGGCCTATTTCTGGTGCGGCTTGCAGGTTAAGCCTGTCTCTCGCTAGAACAAGCTTTTTATAGTCAGAGAGCATTTGAATTGACCTTTTCGGACTTATTAAGGATTTGGTGTCCTGTAATATTAAATTCAAAACGTTGAGAGCTTTCTCTAACTCTGTTGATGCCATTGGTCCGGAACAAAGCAATACATACGCTCTGTCAATTAACTGGGCCCATTCTGGCTTTAGTTTTACCCAGACGGCAGTTACCAATAACTGTCTCATGTCATGGTATTTCTTTACACAGACCTGAAGGTCATCTTCCATTTGCAAAGAATATTCTGTTAAACCAGTTTCTTTTAACATTTCGGAATAATCTGTAGAAGTGTCCACTACATTCTCGAAAGCCGTTTTAAGATTAACAAATGCATTTGCTTTTCTGATGACGGCAGTATTTTGTGACAGACACCCTTCACATTCAGTTGCTAAATAATCAAATATTGAGAGTGCTTTCTCGCCTTTAACTTTTAACTTGTTGATTAATAAATCAGCCATCTTTGCCTCACCAATTTAGCAAGTGCTATTATTATCACGGTTTTATAGTTTTATAGCATTGACACCGGGGATTTTAGCCAGTTTAGCGTTCACAGTATTTTTGTTTCTGTTACGGTTCTGGTCTAAGCTAGGTATTATAGTTAAAAGTGGTTTCACATTTCATTGCTAATAAAACCTGCCTCCCTTATTACTCAATGTTTTAGCCTTAGTGGTCTGTGTCATTCCCTGACTGCATGCATGTCCTTGGTAGCTGCAATTAGCATTTGGGTTGTTTTACGACCTTCCCCCACCCCTGCTGATAAGCAGAAGTTGGAGTGGTGGTCACTGTTGTTTACCAAACTCTACCCTTCCCCCGCATTTATGGCTAGGATGGAGTCTTCTAGAGAGTGAGGCAACAGTTTTATTTGAGCCTTGTTGCTCTGCCTGTTTACTCTGCCCTTCCCCCGCTCATGTGGCTAGGTAGAAGTGTTTCAGGTTTCAGTAAGTTAGCTGGGGCGTGGTGGCCATTTTTAAGATGCCATTATGCCCTGTCTGCCTGTTTACTCTGCCCTTCCCCCGCTCATGGCTAGGTTAGAAGTATTTCAGAGTAGAATCTTTGGCAGACAATAGGCTAACGGTTTTTAGCACATTAGCTTTACCCTGGCGGCCATTTTTATCCTTGGTGAAAAGCAAGGAAATAAAATGGGAACCATGAAATCCAGTATCTAGTTCCTATAATCACCCCTGGATCAAATGACATTCAGCTTGCTTGGAATCAGAGGCTGGAAAGACATTGACTCTGGAGTAGTTATTAAAACCCAGAACTTGGATCACATTGTCGCCTGTTATTAGGTTAGCAACCTTTTAGCTTTACAGTAACGCTTTATATCCTATGGTTTGCTGGCTTCTTCAGAGCTCTGTGCTAAACCGGATTTTTAGCTATGTACTGTTTTACGCCGCAGTTTAGCTTTATTTGTACATTTGTTAGCAACTCTTTAGCTTTACAGTAACGCTTTATATCCTAAAGTCTGCTGGCTTCTTCCTCGAGCTCTGTGCTAAACCTGGATTTGTAGCTATGTACTGTTTTACGCTGGAGTTACTTTGATTGTACATTTTACAAGGCCTGTGGTTAGTACATCAGGCTATTTACCATCTATGCTTGAGACTTTGCGTCTGAGCTGTGGCGTCTATTAACCGTGCTTTGAACTTTCCGTTACAAGGCTACTGGTTTAAAATTGTACATCTTTCTAGCATTCTGTGGTTGTCACACTTTACTATAGGTAGAAGACACCTAATTTGAGAACTCGGAAGAGCAGTAGCTAATATTCACGCCAATCATACTTTAGGACTACAGAGTGTATTTATAACTTTTATTATCAATTCATTGGTTTCAACAAACATTTAGTTAACACATCTATAAATGGCTTATCTTATGGCTTAAGTATGGTAACAGATTAATTGAGCTATTAAAGACAGTGAAAAGTGTCTATCATAACCAATTATAGTAGTCTTAATTGACAGATGTTAGTGTCAGATATGGCTTAGTGGCATAGATTATATGCTGGTGGCATAGGCATAGTTATATGCTGGTGGCATAGATTTTAAACCTGAAATAGATATAGAAACACAAGAATATACATTGTTACATTCCCATAATACGTTCTAATCATTTGTATTTAACAGAGATAGTAGGCAGAGTATAAACAGTAATTACCAGATCCCCATCCGAGTCTCTCTTCTCCGTTCCTGGAGAGGTATGGATTCATTCCTTGGTTGCTGAATCTAACTTACTGAAACTGGCGCAAGGCCTTTTAAAACCTCTGTTTCCTTAGAGCTGCCCTGTGGGCAGGTTCACATCAGCTAACATTCAATTGGCTGCTGAGCACTGTGGCAACAGTCCTTAACCTCACTATTGGTTGAGAGATCAGGAAGTACATTTCCCACTGACATGTGCTAGCCATGAGGTCTGGCAAGGGAGAAGCATGCTGGAGGGAGAAGTGGTTGAGGAACTCTTGTTTACACAACTGCTAGCTGTTCACCCCTTATCAGCACCCCCACTGTGTCTGAGGCATTTTGTAGAGAGGAAGCCTGGTGCTTGCTCCGTTTTATGGCAAGCACTATCCCATTTCACTTCTCTTACCTTAGTGGTAACTGAACACTATTGGCAAGTTGTACAGTGCACATTTATTAATAGAAACCAAACGCTGATTACCATATCAAGCGGAACAATTTTAAACTAAATAGTAGTAGTAGTAGTAATTGAATCTTCTACTTAATCTACTATCAACTTCTACCATCAGAAATCCGATATATCCATATACATGTAAAATACACACAAATAATCTGTTTTGACATTTAGATTGTGATTCTACGTCTTGGTGGCACCTCGACCCAGGATGGACTTCTTTGTGTTTTTCTCAGGTTTCAAAAGGATTATATAACACTTTGGTCCAAACAGCGCGAGCAAAATGCCCAAACTAGATGCTAAAATAGCAAACACCTCCACTACATCTGCATATTTGCCAGGAGAGCTGATATATGCTGGTATGAAGGCTATCCACACGGCACAGAATATCAACATGCTGAAAGTAATTAACTTGGCTTCATTGAAGTTGTCTGGAAGATTCCTTACCATGAATGCTAGGAGGAAACTGAGGAGTGCTAGTAAGCCAATATAACCTAGTAGCACTGCAAAACCAACTGTTGATCCAACATTGCACTCATAGACTATCTTTTCAGAATAGTATTGTGTGTTTTTATGAGGAGTTGGTGAGGCAGACACAAGCCAGACTATGCAGATTATTGCCTGGATTGAAGTAAGAATCAGAACTGTTCCTCTCTGCTGTATAGCACCAAACCACTTCATGATGTCTGCACCACCAGGCTTGGAGGCCTTGAACACAGCCAGCACCACCATAGTCTTTACCAGGATGCAGGAGACACACAGCACAAAGCTGATCCCAAATACTGCATGCCTCAGCTGACAAGTCCAGAGTCTGGGACGGCCAATGAACAGGAGTGTGCACAAGAAACATAGTTTGAGTGAAAGCAATAGTTGGAAGCTGAGTTCTGAGTTGTTGGCGCGGACCATGGGCGTCTCTTTATGATAAACAAAGATCCCCAGGACAATAGCACAGACAAATGTTCCTAGCAGTGAGATGGTTGTTAAGGAGATTCCCAGGTCCTCATGGTAGGACAGGAACTCAATGCTCTTAGGGACACAGTGGTCACGCTGGGGACTGGACCAGAAGTCCTCTGGACACACGGTGCACTCTGTAGAGTCTAACAAATAGGACAAGATTAAAGGGACACACGTATCTTCTTATAACCTTCTGTACATATACTGTAGCTACATTATGTAACCCTACCTGTCTCATTGCTGAACTCTCCCTCAGAACAAGCAATGCAGTCGTAGCAGCAGACAGGTTCTCCTTTCCTTCTGAACACACGGGTTCCAGGAGAACAGCTCTCACTACACACCGACCGAGGAGGCTGCAGAGGAGAGTAAAAATTATCAGTTTAAATATAAATTTCATTCACATCATGAGATCAATTAAACATTTTAGAAAGCTGAAATTACTTTTGCAGATTGAAAGTTCCAGAAGATTCTGTCTTCATCGAGGGTGAATTCTTCATCTCCGGAGGCTGTCTTCTTGACCACACCTACATTGTGAATCTTTGTGCTTCCATCAGGGAGCCACGCCCAGTTCAATATATCGAAGATTGGTAAAGCATCACCATTCTCATCAAAGTATACACGATCACCACCAGATGTGGTGAAGTTGACCTTTTCCAGGTAATAGAGCAGCTAGAAATGGTGATGATCAGAATCATGAAGCGCAAGAGACTTTAAAAACATACTTAAGGGTCCTATTATGTGCCCAAGTCACGCTACACACTATTTGGGGATTTAAGCATTGTGCAAGGGGTGTTCCTGTTGCTGAGTTGCTATCTTCCACCACCAGCCTCATTACTAAATCATGTGCTCTACCCCTTACATTATGCATTGCCTTTGAACAAAACCATATTCATAATGTCACCCACATTTGTTGAGAATTAGGAGTGAGGAAGACTTCTGCATCTTGTGTGATTATTGCATAATGAAGAGAGAAGAATAAGACAAGACAAGAAGACACAGCGGTAAACGTGTATTTTATTTAAAATACCACCTTCAGAAGAACATGTGATTACCACCTGCCCCCTATACAGACCACCTTCAGAAGAACATGTGATTACCACCTGCCCCCTATACAGACCACCTCCAGAAGAACATGTGATTACCACCTAACCCCCTATACAGACCACCTTCAGAAGAACATGTAATTACCACCTAACCCCCTATACAGACCACCTTCAGAAGAACATGTGATTACCACCTGCCCCCTATACAGACCACATTCAGAAGAACATGTGATTACCACCTAACCCCCTATAGAGCGTCGCAGTCCCGCCCCCTGCCATGGACCAGGAAATGAATCCCAATGCATTTTTCCCATAGACATTTCAAAAAGTATTTATTTAAAGACGGTTACGCCGCGGACAAAGCCAACTGGAGTCGTGACAACTCATGACCACACAAACAATATTTTGGACCAAACAAATAATTACAAAGAAGAAAAACAACAAAGTGTAACCTGCCGTTTTTTTCTTCTTTCTAATTATTTGTTCGGCCCAAAAAATTGTGTTTGTTGTCATGATTTGTCACGACTCGAGTTGGCTTTGTCCGCGGCGTAAACGTCTTTAAATAAATACTTTCTGAAATGTCTATGAGGAAAATGAACGGAGAATCATTTCCTGGTCCCTGGTAGGGGGCGGGACTGCGACGCTCTATAAAGACCACCTTCAAAAGTCAGCCTCATCAATGTAGGAGAGAGTGCGAGTGCATTTTCTGGCAGCGGCATCTGCCGCGGAACACCAGCGGCAGTCGGTA
Source organism: Electrona antarctica (assembly GCF_951216825.1). Classification (NCBI taxonomy): domain Eukaryota; kingdom Metazoa; phylum Chordata; class Actinopteri; order Myctophiformes; family Myctophidae; genus Electrona; species Electrona antarctica. The sequence continues at coordinate 655,819 of NC_136792.1, forward strand.
GTGTTTCCCGGCGGCATCAGTCTGACACTCTACCCCAAACCCTTACCCTTAACCATAACAGCAAGCACCACGCAACGCATGTCGGACCAAACGCACTCCCGCGGAAGCGAATGGCAGTCGAGTGTCATAATCCCCCCAGTTTCCCTGGCAGCTGCCGCCCCTTCTCCCGGCAGTTGTTACCGGCAGTTTACCGGCAGTTGCTGCAAGAAGCGGCGGCCACGGGATGGAGCGGCAGTGGAGTGACATAATCCCCCAGCACATGCTGCCCCCCCCCCCCGGCAGCGCCACGGCTGTTACCGGCAGTTGAGGCGGCAGGACCGCGGCTGCCGAACGGACCGACAGAGCAGCGGAACAGAGCTGTCATAATCCATCCACCTGCAGGTCTAACTTCATAAACCCCACAGGGTTTTCTAAGTCTCACCTGCACAACCCAATAATATGTTGTTTTTTTCAAATGTGTTGTTTTTAAATGTGCAAATAAACAATAAATGAAAATAATCCTACAGGTTAACTCAATTAATATCCCACCTGCCATGGTTGTACTGTCTGCAAAGTGGCACAGCTGTGCCCAGGGAAAGGCCCTCTTCCTGGCACACACTGCAACATGTCATGGAGGGCGAGGGCCAGAGAATACACAGCCTTGTACACATTGTACTCTGGCCTGAGGTCAGACACATCCAACAGGGTAGTTTCTGCCAGGTCCTCTTGTCCAGTACACACCCTTCCACCAGCGTCCACCCACTCTGGTGGAAGGGGTGAAAATTTACACTGAAATGTGTGTTCCCAAAACTGCCTCACCTGAAAGAACACAATTAATTCATAAGAATACCTGTAAATACAATTAATCAATGAATGTATTGATTATTCACTTCATTCACAGTTTGCAGATACTTATATTATAATTATACAATGGTGCAAAAAGGATAACACAACATGTCCTAAGGGCTTGTGTCCATTGTGGTCCTGTGTATTCAATTCATTGAGACATTTAAAGACATACAATTACATAAATATACAATCAAATTAAACAAAAATACTTACTATGTTATCCTCATGGTCATTGTCAGGACGTATTTTTAAGAGGAAGTCCTTGAAACCTGGTATCTCTCCACGACGGATGGCAAAACCCAGGGTGCCTCTCAGGTACGGCAGGTAGTGAGGAGCCTGGAGATGACCGTCTCCCCAACCTGAACTGGCAGGTAAGATCCATTGCAGACCTGTCACATTCTGCTTAACCACCTGTTCATCGTTTCGAAATAAATGAAAGGCATGTCTTTCTTTCAATACATTCTCATTTTAGATTCTTCTAATTACGAATCCCTAAATTAACATCCTCCACAGATCGTAACACAAACCTCATCCAAGACATTAAACATGTAGCTCGCATACGTGAATGCAATGACCACACGAGCTGTGGACGTCTTCATCACAGAGACAATCCTCTGGAGTTTATCCAGGTCATTGTGGAAGGGCAGAGCCTCTGAATAAGCCACACAACCCAGACCAGACTGGTCCAGGCCAGACTGGAACAATTGGGCGGCGTCACGGCCAGCATCATCATCACTGAACAGCAGTCCTACCCACGTCCACTCGAACCACCTCATAGTCTGGAGCATAGCTCGCACCTGAGTGGATGAAGAATGGACGGAAATGTACTTAGGTTAGATCATACAGTACATGGGCAAACGGCGGCTCAGGGGCCACATGCGGCCCCGTGTTCACTTATGTGGCCTGCAGGTTAATATTGGAATACTGTTATATTATTGTTATATTTCAGCTGTTCAATTCCAACAATTCCAAACATGCAAACATGACCCACTTTAATTATATCTATAATGGTCAATATTAGTAGCATAATTACAATTTCAATTGTCTTTTTATGTCCAATGTATTTGAATTTAAGTATGTTTAATTTAAGTTAACATAATAAGTATAAATAAATGCATTTGAAATTAAATAAAAATGTTAGGCCTATTTTTTAGGATTCCAATTAATCTTAGCAAAAATAGCAAATAATAATTCAGGAGTCTTTTAATAATTAGCTAAAATAGAAGATCCCAAACTCAAAATGTGTCGCAGTGCAACACGTGTTGAGCTAGAATGGAGATAAGATATTTCTACCCAACAGTATATGCAATGTGGCCCTCTGGAGTGAGTGTGGAAATACAGTGGCCCTCTGGAGTAAGTGTGGAAATACAGTGGCCCTCTGGAGTGAGTGTGGAAATACAGTGGCCCTCTGGAGTGAGTGTGGAAATATAGTGGCCCTCTGGAGTGAGTGTAGAAATATAGTGGCCCTCTGGAGTGAGTGTGGAAATACAGTGGCCCTCTGGAGTAAGTGTGGAAATACAGTGGCCCTCTGGAGTGAGTGTGGAAATACAGTGGCCCTCTGGAGTGAGTGTAGAAATATAGTGGCCCTCTCCTACATCAAAGTTCCCCACCCCATGGGTTAGAGTATTCCAGTTTGTGAAACATGAACTATTAGATACCAACACATCTATTGTTATAGAAGTTCACCTGGAAGACAAAACTTGGCATTGTTCTGAAGAAGGATGGGAACTGAGTCCGGTCGCTCAGACAGGAACAACCAGCATAGTAACTTATCTGGAAAAACATAATTAAACAAATACAAAATATCTATTCTGTAACGTACTAGATCATAGGTATTCAACAGTGCGTCTGTTACCCTCAGGGCAGTGCTACTCAACCCGCGGCCCCTGCTTAATGTATCTGCGGCCAACAATGAAAATATAATATTTGAAGTTTTGAACAAGATTTTGGTTATTGTATTGTAAAAGGTTGTATGGCCTGATGTCAACTTAGTATTAACCACTTACTTTATCACCTGATAATCTGTTCATTACATGTTCTCTTCACATTTTTTGAATGAAGCCTCAGCCAAAATTCTCACACGTCTCCCCCCTTCTCCGCTCCCTCTATTGGCTCCCGGTCGCTGCCCCTCCCCCTTCTCCGCTCCCTCCATTGGCTCCCGGCCGCTGCCCCTCCCCCTTCTCTGCTCCCTCCATTGGCTCCCGGTCGCTGCCCGCACAGAGTACAAAACTCTGATGCTGGCATTCAAAGCAACCAAAGGTATGGCACCCCCATATACCCCCAATAGCTGCTTTTAACCCTCCACTGTGGGGATTTAGAATGACCAGGTCATAAGCGTACATAAGGGTCCTCATTCACAACGGCGTTTACGCTCATAAAGTGACGTTACGTGAGCGGAGCGTGAGCGGACAGGCATTTACGTGGATTCCCACATTACGTGGGAATTCATTAACTTGAATGTGAACTTGACGGTGACGTGGGTTGGTCGGAAATTCCGCTGAAAGCTGCGCCACCTCTCATGGTCGTGTACGGCTTGCGTAGATTTATTAAGAAGGCTTTAGTCTTCATGCTGAATCAATTAAAAGTCCCCAAATCTCAGATAAAATATGTAGGCATGTGTTCCCAACATTGGTCAGCACATAAAAAAATTATAGCCTATATAAAAGCCAAGTATCACTTGTATGCCTAAATGCATGCATTCTAGAGGCAGGTTAGCCTAGAGTGCCATACAGAAACTGCCCCTGCAAGCCCGACACCTTTTTTATTTATTAGGATATTTCTAGCATGCGCGATTGCGCTGCTCACTTGACAGCTTTCTACTCGCAGTGCAACGCGTTGTGAGCTTGTAGATCGGCTCTCGCAGTCTCGCGGACTCGCGCTGCATGTTAAAAAACAAACTCACAATTATAATAAGAACATACACTTATCTGCATTCTGCACTGTACGAATCCAACGTTGTTTAGTGTAGTAATGTCTGCAGTATAGGCCTATTTAACGTTATGGAGCTCCTTTGAGTCAGTCTGACTGTCGGTGCGTGTGTGTGTGTGTGTGGGTGGGGGGGGGGGGGATTAGCCCTATATAAAAAAATAGAAGACCACATTAGCCTATTTGAATGAATGGCATCAGCGTGTTTGAAAGTCGGCCAGTCATATCATAGTTTTAAGCCAGCTCACCTCCACTCGCGCTTGTTCACAAACATGACGGACAGACAAGACTGACAAGAAAGGCTGTTGATGATGATTATTATTACCACTGTAACTCGCTGATCAGCATGTTGACAGAGACTCAGCCAATTAAAGTTTCACGTAGGCCTAAATGCCTTTGCTGCAAGCACCTATCTGCCTCCATTTGCGTCGTGGTATTAATTTATAATATGTATATTGATCACATGCGGACGCCACACAGAATAGCCAACTCTTACCTGCAGCTGAGGAAACATACAACGTAGTTGGATCGGATGAAATATAGCCTTAAGTCCAAATCCCACAAGAAAAAAAAGAAAGAAAATATGTCCTGTGTCCATGCATGTCCATATATTTGCTTTCCAAATCCAGTGCAGGGCAGGGAATCAATCACCGCAGTAGTAGACTAATCAATAGGGCCTTTTATCATTGCCGAGTTTTAATATAGCATTTGGTTGTGTGGTGAACAGTACAAATTAACTTCTTTCTCATTATGTGAAAGTAGCCTAACTGTAACATCAGTTAACTTATTAACGTCCTGACATTTAACAAGGAGTGAAGCAATGCGTGCCAAGTTGGCAAGTTTCGTTTATAATTATATACAAAACTTGCGCTGTTTGCAGAGACCCGCCTGTCAAAATTAACTGCTCTACAAGCTCATTGCGGCTGTTGTATATAATTTAAAGCCCGGTGCAGGCTATGATGACGTATTTCGATATTTCCTGTTGCCTTATATGGTGTGGGATGGGCGTTCTAACCAGGCGACACCAGGCGAATCGCTTGGGAAAAATGCGGAAAGGCTACACTCTGCGATCCGCACAAATTAAGTGATTACACCAGCTTCCCTGAATAAGACGGGAGCAAATCGCAGCGTGATCGGACAGAGAAATACGATGATATTTAGTATCTGTATACGCTTCCGTTACACTCTGGCGTAAACGCCGTTGTGAATGAGGACCAAGGTGATTAATGATAGTTACCTATAAGACAGCCTATATTGCACTTATTTAATTCACAATAGATCATCCATGTATATGCATAATGTGCTTAGATATGCCACAAGCAGCTTCTGAAACCGTTTGTTTTATCCTGTCAAAAGCTCAATACGTTTCAATGTAGCATAGGAAGATAGTGGAAATAGCCGACTGTAGCTGGCAATCATTTCCTTAATTGTAAAAATGCACAACACTGTGCCGGGTTTCTTTTTAAATCTGAACTGGTTATCTGCAGTAAAGACAAACATTTCCAGATAAACATGATTCTTTCCAATACTGTGGAGAGGATGCTGGCCAGATTCGGATGTGCTGTTTGAGAACTTTACATGTCCTGCCATTGGCAATTCAGTAGAATGCAGTGCATTGTCAGAAACAGAACAGTTCAGTAGAATGCAGTGCATTGTCAGAAACAGAACAGTTCAATAATGGGGCATTGTCAATGACAGGCTCTAAGGGCTCCATTTTTGTCTCATCTTTCTAAAGCCACTATTTGGGGATTTAGGAGTGGGGAAAGGGTGTTCCCCCACTAAAGTTGGTATTTTGGTTACCTGTCTAAATACCTTAAACACCTCCGTTACCCGTTATATTATGCATAGGTGTGGTTTGGGCGTTACAATAATTAATCCAAATTTAACCAATCACCAGTCCACGTGCCATTGCCTTTAATAGATCCCTTATGCGTTGCCCGTTAGTGCTATATTGCTTCATAGCCTAAGCCCGTTGCTGCGTTGAGGTCTCACTTGTGCTGCATGTGCTGCTATGGGGTGATGAACTGAATGAGCAAATGGAATCGTGCACGCCACACCGTCCGCACGCCTGGCACAAATAACTTCTTTGACTATACAATTATATAAACACAATGGACACAAGGAAGTGGCAGGCACTCACTTCTGCTGATTATAGGAAAATTTAAAAGAGATGCATAGGAGAATAAGGAGAGATGGCGCAGCCTGCCCTGCACTACGCGGACATCTCCATTGAGGCGCGCCGCTCTTTACCAAACTAATTTGGCATACGGTTTACAGGTGCTTTTAAAATCGCTTTCCCAAATGTGTTTGACCAAAATAGCAATTTAGGGGAAAGCGTGCCAGCACGCCCATGACCACACCTCTAGGCGCAAATACCGGTCTCGGCAAAAAAGATTAAGGGACAGAGAAAGCTCCTATATTCGTAATTTTCGGGCAGCGGCTGAATTGCGGGCCGCGCTGCGGGTAAAGTCGGAGACGAAATTGGAACCCTATTTGTACAGAGATGATTGACTCTGTACCATATGAACCAACAGACCTGTAAAACACAGGCCAAGGGCAGTTTCTTACCACTTTCACTTAAAACAAAGGGGGAAAAAATACAGAACAAGAAAGAAAAATAGCAGACTACAAGCTCAGAACATGTCACACTGTGACCTTGTTGATCGGCTGTGTTTGATACTTTTGTCTAACACGCATAATGAAGAAATAGGGCATTAAAAAACGCAGTACAAGTTGAAATATGGAGACAAGGTTTCTTCTCGACAGCAACGATTATGTTCTATGTCTTTCAAACGGCAAAAACACCAAGCAAAGCAAAGCAAAATTAAATAAAATAGGCTATGGTGAAAGGGGATAGGAAACTTACCATGGGCACTCTGTATACACCTAATATTCTAGAGATGGCAATAGAACTTTTTGAGGTACTAGGACCCACAATTCCAAGTACTGGAGGAGACCCAACACAGCTCTGATCCAGTGTAAACTGCTCCTCTCTCCCACTGATCAGTGACAGCGCCGCAGAGACTGCAACTCCGGCCGTTAAACAGGTGTCATAGCAACGGTATCCCAGAGTCACATTGGGGAGCAGGCTGGGGTCTCTGTTGATCTCACTGATGGCAAAAGCCATGATCTGTGGCAATCTGAACGCCTTGATTATAAAACTAACACACACAATCACACTGTAGCCTTCAATATCATTGCTGTCGGGCAGAAACCTTGTATCTCCATATTTAAACGTTCTGTTTTTGTTTAATAAATTACTTTGTGCCATTTTTGAAGAAAATATTTAAGTGAAAGTGCTACCCTAGATCCATCCAAACACAGAGAAGGTTTCCACCCGACAGCCTATATCTTTGTAGAAATATACACATCAACTAATCATGTTTCTATACATCAAAACAAGGTTGGTGTTGTCTTGCTGGCTATTCGTGATACTCACCGACTGCAGGAGGGCTTCTGCTCCTTGGACTGTGTGAACGTCAGCTCAGGGAACACAGAGGCCAGGTGGAATGGAAACAAACCACCCAGAAGCACATCTCCAGCCTTGTACATTCTGCCAGGATTAAACGGTGCCTGTAACTCACAAGAAGAGGACGAGGATGAAGACAAAGGAGAGAAGGAAGAGAACATCATCAAGTATGAAAACAGTGGTATGTCTAAAGAAGCCCTCATGACTGTCCTCCTCTGTCTAACAACCCCCCCACCTTCACCATCCATTGTCCAGTTGTTAGGTTTTATACACAGTGCAGTGCCGTCCCCTGTGCCAGATGACGACATTACGTAATCTTTCACAACACCGATCTGGGCCTTTAGGCACACACAGAGGCATTCACTGAAGTACTGTACTTAAGTTCAATTTTGAGGTATTTGTATTTCACTTGAGCATTTGTCATTTCCAATGCTTTTACTTCTACTCCACTACATCTCCAATTCCAATATTGTACTTTTACTCTTCTACATTTATTTGGAAACTTTAGTTACTTTGTTGATTTTGATTATTATTACAAAACATACAATAACCACTTCAGCCTTATATACATTTCGGCCATTTGAAAATAGCCGATTGTGACGCATTGTGAGCTTGTAGATCAGCTATTTTCAAAAGATTTTTTTTCATTTCATATTCTATATAATGAGTAGGCTACTTTTACTTTTGGTACATTATGTATATTTTGATGCCAATCAGATGCCGGTCAGTGGCAGGTTGGTGGTCAGTGGCAGGTTGGTGGTCAGTGGCAGGTTGGTGGTCAGGGGCAGGTTGGTGGTCAGTGGCAGGTTGCCGGTCAGTGGCAGGTTGGTGGTCAGGGGCAGGTTGGTGGTCAGTGGCAGGTTGGTGGTCCGTGGCAGGTTGCCGGTCAGTGGCAGGTTGGTGGTCAGGGGCAGGTTGGTGGTCAGTGGCAGGTTGCCGGTCAGTGGCAGGTTGCCGGTCAGTGGCAGGTTGCCGGTCAGTGGAAGGTTGCCGGTCAGTGGCAGGTTGGTGGTCAGTGGCAGGTTGGTGGTCAGTGGAAGGTTGGTGGTCAGGGGCAGGTTGGTGGTCAGTGGCAGGTTGCTGGTCAGTGGCAGGTTGGTGGTCAGTGGCAGGTTGGTGGTCAGTGGCAGGTTGGTGGTCCGTGGCAGGTTGCCGGTCAGTGGCAGGTTGCCGGTCAGTGGCAGGTTGGTGGTCAGTGGCAGGTTGGTGGTCAGGTTGGTGGTCAGTGGCAGGTTGGTGGTCAGTGGCAGGTTGCCGGTCAGTGGCAGGTTGGTGGTCAGTGGCAGGTTGCCGGTCAGTGGCAGGTTGCCGGTCAGTGGCAGGTTGCCGGTCAGTGGCAGGTTGGTGGTCAGTGGCAGGTTGGTGGTCAGTGGCAGGTTGCCGGTCAGTGGCAGGTTGCCGGTCAGTGGCAGGTTGGCGGTCAGTGGCAGGTTGGCGGTCAGTGGCAGGTTGGTGGTCAGTGGCAGGTTGCCGGTCAGTGGCAGGTTGGCGGTCAGTGGCAGGTTGGTGGTCAGTGGCAGGTTGGTCGTCAGTGGCAGGTTGCCGGTCAGTGGCAGGTTGCCGGTCAGTGGCAGGTTGCCGGTCAGTGGCAGGTTGCCGGTCAGTGGCAGGTTGCCGGTCAGTGGCAGGTTGGTGGTCAGTGGCAGGTTGCCGGTCAGTGGCAGGTTGGTGGTCAGTGGCAGATTGGTGGTCAGTGGCAGGTTGGTGGTCAGTGGCAGGTTGGTGGTCAGTGGCAGGTTGGTGGTCAGTGGCAGGTTGGTGGTCAGTGGCAGGTTGCCGGTCAGTGGCAGGTTGGTGGTCAGTGGCAGGTTGGTGGTCAGTGGCAGATTGGTGGTCAGTGGCAGGTTGGTGGTCAGTGGCAGGTTGGTGGTCAGTGGCAGGTTGGTGGTCAGTGGCAGGTTGCCGGTCGGTGGCAGATTGGTGGTCAGTGGCAGGTTGCCGGTCAGTGGCAGGTTGGTGGTCAGTGGCAGGTTGGTGGTCAGTGGCAGGTTGGTGGTCAGTGGCAGGTTGGTGGTCAGTGGCAGGTTGGTGGTCAGTGGCAGGTTGCCGGTCGGTGGCAGATTGGTGGTCAGTGGCAGGTTGCCGGTCAGTGGCAGGTTGCCGGTCAGTGTTCAGTGTCAGTGTTCTTGTGTTTCTTGTGTCCCGATCATTTATTAATGACGTTTAATTCATGATAATGTAGATTTAAAACCACTTAATGTGTGATTGAACTAAGTCTGAAAGTCATCAAGGAAGCTAAGCTTTACCAAGATCCGATAGTTCCGAGACGGAGCTGATCCTGGGACAGTTTAGAGTGTGAAATGATAGCTAAACTCTGCCGAGCAAAGTAGGAGACAGCAATTAGCAAAGTGCAAAGCCATGCAGTGTTGTATTACTTACATATTGTAACGGGGGAGAGTGAACAGAACGTGTGTATGATTGATGTATGTGTTTGATTAATATGAATTAATAAAACCCTATAAAATGCACGTTTGAGTTCATAAAATATAAGCTATTATTGGAACATTTAGTTCACCCTGTGCGTATTAGTCTCTATAATCTGCCTACTGCAGGGCTGGTCGGAGCCCCGGCACAACTTCGCCAAATAACCGAACAGTGAGAACACTCTCAGTGAGTGATCTATAGACCATGGTCAGCGTGTGTTTACTAGCATTAAAACGTATCCGTTTCCTGAGAAGATAAAGCCGATGCCTTGCATTTTTGTAGATGTTATCTGCATTGGTCTGAAAGGTGAATTCATTGTCTATGGTCATTCCCAGATATTTAAAGTCACTGACCTGCTCCACTTCCTCCCCACTCATAGTAGCAGGCCTAAAGATGGACCCTGAACCCTCTGCTCCTGCCCCCCCTCCCAAACACAGCTCCTTGGTCTTAGTGACATTAAGGTCAAACCAGGTGGCAATACGGTCAATGTGCTGGGAGTAGGAGGGACGGGGAACGTCCTGCAGGCAGGCAACCAAGGCCATGTCATCAGCGTACTTTATGAGAGAGAACTCTTTGTTGTTGTATTTCAACTCATTTGTGTATAGGGAAAATAACAGAGGGGATAAAACGCACCCCTGTGGAACGCCAGTGTTTAGGACAAGGCAGTCAGACAGAGTGTTATTAATACAGACTCGTTGGGGTCTCTCTCTCAGAAACTCCCTAATCCACAGAATGACATTACTACTGAAGTCCACGTCACACAGGCGTTTTAGGAGAAGACGGGGTTGGACCGTATTCAAAGCAGAGGAGAAGTCCATAAAAAGGACACGGACATACTGTATGTTTTAGGCTTGTCTAAGTGACTATATGTATTTTATCCAATAAAGTCAGAGTGGCAACCACTCAAAAAGAAGATAGCCACTAGGTGGCACCACCGCACTTCATTCGGTTGCCTTTTGACTCGCAATGTTTTCTCATGCTGCCAATAAAGCCCTGAATAGATTTGTATTGAGAACAGAACGGACAGAACAGGACAGGACAGGACAGGACAGGACAGGACAGGACAGGACAGGACGCTGAAATGGCAACTTCACATTGTAAATTGTTAATAGGCCTGACACAGTACCAGTAAGACACCTGAGGGAGTACAGGTGTGTTAATAGGCCTATACAGTACCAGTAAGACACCTGAGGGAGTACAGGTGTGTTAATAGGCCTATACAGTACCAGTAAGACACCTGAGGGAGTACAGGTGTGTTATTAGGCCTATACAGTACCAGTAAGACACCTGAGGGAGTACAGGTGTGTTAATAGGCCTATACAGTACCAGTAAGACACCTGAGGGAGTACAGGTGTGTTAATAGGCCTATACAGTACCAGTAAGACACCTGAGGGAGTACAGGTGTGTTATTAGGCCTTTACAGTACCAGTAAGACACCTGAGGGAGTACAGGTGTGTACAGGGTACAGGGTTTGATGAGGTCAGATCAACACATGGAATGTCAGAACAGGTCAGCTCCATATATGGAGATCTAAGGGTGGCAGTGGGGGCACAGGGTTTGATGAGGGAGGGCCCAGTTAGGGCCGGGACTTAATTTTCGGGCCTGTTAACAACTCTAGTTTTCGCCGGCTGCACTAATTATTTTGGGGCAGCAGGCCCTTCTAGAGTTTAAATGGACAGGTATCAGTCAAAAGGGAGACATCGAGGAAGGACGGATGGGCAAGGATCAACATATTGAATGTCAGAACAGGTTCTGACATATATCCATATATTAATATTGATGATCAGGCATCTCCATATATGGGCTTATTTGCGACAGCAAGTCACATTTAATATATGATCCAGATTTACTATCATACCTGATGATGTCATAGTGATGTCACGAGACCTGGGCAGAATATATGGGGATTTTGAGTACACTGACAGACAAAAAACGCACAATTCCATAGTTAACTTCGAACCATTGACATCATCGTTAGGCTGATTTTCTTTTTAAACAATATTTTAGATTTTTATTATCGTGAGAACGATGGCTTCCATTTTCACATTGCAACTTTTCAGGACTAAAAAGCCTGCATTTTCTATTAGCTTGGATTCCCCATCGATGAAGTCACTGGTGGACGGGTTTCTGAACTGACACAGACATAGTAGAAAAACATGGTGCCATTTTATCATGATTATCAACAAGGATAAGTGGCAGGTTGGTGGTCAGTGGCAGGTTGGTGGTCAGTGGCAGGTTGCCGGTCAGTGGCAGGTTGCCGTTGAGTGGCAGGTTGCCGGTCAGTGGCAGGTTGGTGGTCAGTGGCAGGTTGCCGGTCAGTGGCACCTGGAAAATTTGGGCACCATAAAAACTGTTCAGCTCTGAAGTTGTTAATCAGAGCAGTGGTCAGTCCTCCCCACTTCTCAGGTGGCCACTCCTGATTACCACTGAAGTGTCAGGGAAAACAAGAGTAATGCCCAAGGCATCTTCAACTCACCAGCATGCACACACACACGCACGCACGCACGCACGCACGCACGCGCACACACACACACAAACAATGATGTTATTTAATTAACCCAGGCCTTAGAGGCAATTTAAATAACACAAGGTTGAAACATTGCAATAACACCAATTAAATATCACATGGTTCAATGCCGTGGCAAGTTAGCTGATCTTATCGTTTATTGTTTATTTGACAAGACTGTCAATAGCGTAAGTTTAATGCCTTTAATCCTGATGTCCAGTTTCCCTGTCTACAATGATGTGATATGAAGAGTGTTTGTGTGGGTGTTTGTGTGGGTACCCTTCTTTTTAGCTAATTTTGCCCTAAGCCTCCTGCCCGATGGCAACAAGTCAAATTCAGAGCGAAGAGGGTGGGTAGAATCATTGTAAATCTGAATTTATTTTTTGGTTATGGAGCGGTTGTATATGTCCTGAAGTTGCAATGGTTTGTCTCAAATGATCTTACTTGCCTGGTTGACTACCTGGGTGAGCTTGTTTTTATCTCTAACTGAGATATTCCCAAACCAGGACACGATGTTAAAAGTGAGTGTCGTGTTATTTATGGGTGTGCGAGATTTGTACTCATAATGGGAAATTATATATTGAGTCAGATTGATTGGAGATATATGCAGCTCTCTAGAGTGGGAGAGCTTCAGGTCCCCACATTCCATTCTACATACAGACCGGTGGATTCGGGGGTTTTACGGCCTCTTCCTGTTGTGAGACAGGCCATTATGACTCCTTCTCAGAGGAGAGACTCACTAGGCTGGGCACATGTCAATGTGGAATAAGTAACTTTAATCTTTAATTCCTCTTCAATTGTTTAAATGTGTTCTAATAACCTATTATATATTGGGTTGGTAAAAAGCCTAAATGATAGATCTGTAATAGTCTAAACAGTTTTAATCTAGGCAGAAATAGCAGTTGGGCACACATTACAGGGACTGTAATGGGAGCTGACTGCTCTGCTACCAGAAAGTAAGTTCAGTGGCTTCTGATTGGTTGAAAGTGTTTAGCATGGAGGTGTGATTTCAGTCAGAGGGCTTGCATTAAGTATTCTGTATGCCTGGTATTAGACTAGATTCACCAATACCAACGAACGTGATAGATGTAGCAGGCAGACGCCAGCGGTATGTATTAAATGCTATATATAATTGTGCATTATTCATAATTGATGTGATATGATGTTTAGATTGTAACCAAGTGTTCTTGTGTTTCTTGTGTCCCGATCATTTATTAATGACGTTTAATTCATGATAATGTAGATTTAAAACCACTTAATGTGTGATTGAACTAAGTCTGAAAGTCATCAAGGAAGCTAAGCTTTACCAAGATCCGATAGTTCCGAGACGGAGCTGATCCTGGGACAGTTTAGAGTGTGAAATGATAGCTAAACTCTGCCGAGCAAAGTAGGAGACAGCAATTAGCAAAGTGCAAAGCCATGCAGTGTTGTATTACTTACATATTGTAACGGGGGAGAGTGAACAGAACGTGTGTATGATTGATGTATGTGTTTGATTAATATGAATTAATAAAACCCTATAAAATGCACGTTTGAGTTCATAAAATATAAGCTATTATTGGAACATTTAGTTCACCCTGTGCGTATTAGTCTCTATAATCTGCCTACTGCAGGGCTGGTCGGAGCCCCGGCACAACTTCGCCAAATAACCGAACAGTGAGAACACTCTCAGTGAGTGATCTATAGACCATGGTCAGCGTGTGTTTACTAGCATTAAAACGTATCCGTTTCCTGAGAAGATAAAGCCGATGCCTTGCATTTTTGTAGATGTTATCTGCATTGGTCTGAAAGGTGAATTCATTGTCTATGGTCATTCCCAGATATTTAAAGTTACTGACCTGCTCCACTTCCTCCCCACAGTCCTAAAGATGGACCCTGAGCCCTCTGCTCCTGCCCCCCCTCCCAAACACAGCTCCTTGGTCTTAGTGACATTAAGGTCAAACCAGGTGGCAATACGGTCAATGTGCTGGGAGTAGGAGGGACTGGGAACGTCCTGCAGGCAGGCAACCAAGGCCATGTCATCAGCGTACTTTATGAGAGAGAACTCTTTGTTGTTGTATTTCAACTCATTTGTGTAAAATAACAGAGGGGATAAAACGCACCCCTGTGGAACGCCAGTGTTTAGGACAAGGCAGTCAGACAGAGTGTTATTAATACAGACTCGTTGGGGTCTCTCTCTCAGAAACTCCCTAATCCACAGAATGACATTACTACTGAAGTCCACGTCACACAGGCGTTTTAGGAGAAGACGGGGTTGGACCGTATTCAAAGCAGAGGAGAAGTCCATAAAAAGGACACGGACATACTGTATGTTTTAGGCTTGTCTAAGTGACTATATGTATTTTATCCAATAAAGTCAGAGTGGCAACCACTCAAAAAGAAGATAGCCACTAGGTGGCACCACCGCACTTCATTCGGTTGCCTTTTGACTCGCAATGTTTTCTCATGCTGCCAATAAAGCCCTGAATAGATTTGTATTGAGAACAGAACGGACAGAACAGGACAGGACAGGACAGGACAGGACAGGACAGGACGCTGAAATGGCAACTTCACATTGTAAATTGTTAATAGGCCTGACACAGTACCAGTAAGACACCTGAGGGAGTACAGGTGTGTTAATAGGCCTATACAGTACCAGTAAGACACCTGAGGGAGTACAGGTGTGTTAATAGGCCTATACAGTACCAGTAAGACACCTGAGGGAGTACAGGTGTGTTATTAGGCCTATACAGTACCAGTAAGACACCTGAGGGAGTACAGGTGTGTTAATAGGCCTATACAGTACCAGTAAGACACCTGAGGGAGTACAGGTGTGTTAATAGGCCTATACAGTACCAGTAAGACACCTGAGGGAGTACAGGTGTGTTATTAGGCCTTTACAGTACCAGTAAGACACCTGAGGGAGTACAGGTGTGTACAGGGTACAGGGTTTGATGAGGTCAGATCAACACATGGAATGTCAGAACAGGTCAGCTCCATATATGGAGATCTAAGGGTGGCAGTGGGGGCACAGGGTTTGATGAGGGAGGGCCCAGTTAGGGCCGGGACTTAATTTTCGGGCCTGTTAACAACTCTAGTTTTCGCCGGCTGCACTAATTATTTTGGGGCAGCAGGCCCTTCTAGAGTTTAAATGGACAGGTATCAGTCAAAAGGGAGACATCGAGGAAGGACGGATGGGCAAGGATCAACATATTGAATGTCAGAACAGGTTCTGACATATATCCATATATTAATATTGATGATCAGGCATCTCCATATATGGGCTTATTTGCGACAGCAGGTCACATTTAATATATGATCCAGATTTACTATCATACCTGATGATGTCATAGTGATGTCACGAGACCTGGGCAGAATATATGGGGATTTTGAGTACACTGACAGACAAAAAACGCACAATTCCATAGTTAACTTCGAACCATTGACATCATCGTTAGGCTGATTTTCTTTTTAAACAATATTTTAGATTTTTATTATCGTGAGAACGATGGCTTCCATTTTCACATTGCAACTTTTCAGGACTAAAAAGCCTGCATTTTCTATTAGCTTGGATTCCCCATCGATGAAGTCACTGGTGGACGGGTTTCTGAACTGACACAGACATAGTAGAAAAACATGGTGCCATTTTATCATGATTATCAACAAGGATTACAGCTTGTATAAAATAGCCTACACTATCTGGGTACACATCTGTGAGAACTGTAGCACTTTGAGATTTTGACGAATATAAAGTGCGTTATAAATAAAATCCATTATTATTATTATTATGAATGGCTAAGTTATAGAATATAGACTAAAAATGAAAGAGGCCGCACAGGCACAGCTCGTAGTCACGATGCCATACAAATATATTTTTCCAATGTTTCGGCAACAAGTTGCCTTCTTCAGGGTATCCCCTAAGTAAGTTATAGGATATAAACACAAGACAAAGCAAGACAAGTACCTGTTCCGCTGAGTATGGTACTCAGCGTTTGGTTTCTATTAATGATTGTGCACTGCATAAGTTGCCAATAATTCTCAGTACTAAACATGGGAGTGAGGGCCTTTCACTGGGCCTTTCACCCCAAAGCAAGCCCTGACATTGCTGAAGTTAACAGGGAGGTGTGAAATGTGACACCTCTCCATCTCAATCTTAAGGAAAGAGAACATGCAGATGTGTGCATCAATGATTGTCTACTAAAACTCCTCAAGTTATCAATGATCCATTGAATGTCTAATTATTGTAATGTCAGCAGTAATGTCATGGGTTGAACTAATCTATAATCTTGGAGTGGAGTCAGACAAAGGACTGAGGGGGGTTGAAATTCCTTCCTCACAAACTGCCATAGATGGGGAGATAACACCCATGCTTCTCCACTGTCCACATGCACAGCCCAACACTTCCTGGTCTCTCAACCAATAGTTAAGGTTGGCACAGGGAGGGCTGTTGCCAGCAGCCAATGATGTTAAGCTGGTTTAGACCTGCCCACAGGGCGGTCCACTAGAAACAGAGGTTTTAAAAGGCCTTGCGCCGGTTTCAGTAAGTTAAGAGTCAGATTCAGCAACCAAGGAATGAGTCCACGCCTCTCCAGAAACCTGGAGAAGATGAGACCTCGGATGGGGAACTGGTAATTGTTTATACTCTGCCTGCTACCTCTGTTAAATACAAATGATTAGAACGTATTATGGGAATGTAACAATGTATATTCTTTTGTTCCTATCTATTTCAGGTTTAAAATCTATGCCACTATGCCTACGCATATACCACTATGCCTATACCTGACACTAACATCTGTCCATAAGACTACTCATAATTGGTTATAATGGACACTTTTCACTGTCTGTAAATAGCTCAATTAATCTGTTACCGTGGCTATCCAAAACCAGGGCTAACCAAAGGCCAATTCTGTGCAGATAAGCCATCACAGATGTGTTTACTAAATGTTGTTTGTTGTATCCGATGAATTAATAATAAAGTTATAAAATACACTCTGTAGTACTTACGTATTTTGGCGTGAATATTAACTACGCTCTTCTGAGATCTCAAACGGGCTTCTTCTCCCTTAAGTAAAGTGTGATAACCACAGAATGCTAAAAAGATGTACAGTACCTGTTCTATAGACTATGATTTATTAACTCATTATAGCTAAACGGCATCAGCATGTGAGTCATGCCAATGTCATTACAAAGCACGAATTACAAATTACAAAGCGGCTTATCCCAAATGTGGTGAGAAATGTAGGCCTATCGTCACTGAACTGAATATTACTGTTATATAAAAAAATTCAATGTTCAATCTTCACATGTATTAATTAAATAATCGCCTAATCACAATTATTTAAGATAATCACAATAATTTGTGCATAATCTTCAATTGTTTCCATGTTGAAAAATGTCCAATATCTCTTGTAGGCCTATGTTTTGAAATATGTTTTTGAAAATATTAATCAAAGCAGCTTTAACCCATTGAAACCAGAGGCCTTCACAAAGTAATGCTGTTTGACACAAAGGCTATATTTGCCAATTTAAAACCGATACATAATTTGCCTCTTACTGTACATACTTGTAGTATTTTGACCCACAGATAATGGAGAGGTGCACATGGTTTATTGTCAAAATAGCTCTAACATCAACAAACAGTCTCTAAGGGAGGGTAATCAACTTCTCCTTTATCCCAGATAATAGATGTTTGTGTCTCTGACTAGATGTAGTTTAATATGGTAGAAAACGGACTCTATTACTAAAAAGGTCATCAGCAATATATATATATATATATATATATATATATATATATATATAAATTTGACAGGCAATTTATTTCACATTACAAAATATATATATTCTTTCCCAGTTCATTATTTTAAACTAAATATTAGTAGTAGTAGTAGTAGTAGTAGTAGTAGTAGTAGTAGTAGTAATTGAATCTTCTACTTAATCTACTATCAACTTCTACCATCAGAAATCCGATATATCCATATACACAAATAATCTGTTTTGACATTTAATTTGTGATTCTACGTCTTGGTGGCACCTCGACCCATGATGGACTTCTTTGTGTTTTTCTCAGGTTTCAAAATGATTATATAACACTTTGGTCCAAACAGCGCCAGCAAAATGCCCAAACTAGATGCTAAAATAGCAAACACCTCCACTACATCTGCATATTTGCCTGGAGAACTGATATATGCTGGTATGAAGGCTATCCACACGGCACAGAATATCAACATGCTGAAAGTGATTAACTTGGCTTCATTGAAGTTGTCTGGAAGATTCCTTACCATGAATGCTAGGAGGAAACTGAGGAGTGCTAGTAAGCCAATATAACCTAGTAACACCACAAACCCAACTGTTGATCCAACATTGCACTCATAGACTATCTTTTCAGAATAGTATTGTGTGTTTTTATGAGGAGTTGGTGAGGCAGACACAAGCCAGACTATGCAGATTATTGCCTGGATTGAAGTAAGAATCAGAACTGTTCCTCTCTGCTGTATAGGACCAAACCACTTCATGATGTCTGCACCACCAGGCTTGGAGGCCTTGAACACAGCCAGCACCACCATAGTCTTTACCAGGATGCAGGAGACACACAGCACAAAGCTTATCCCAAATACTGCATGCCTCAGCTGACAAGTCCAGAGTCTGGGCTGACCAATGAACAGGAGTGAGCACAAGAAACATAGTTTGAGTGAAAGCAAGAGTTGGAAGCTGAGTTCTGAGTTGTTGGCGCGGACCATGGGCGTCTCTTTATGATAAACAAAGATCCCCAGGACAATAGCACAGACAAATGTTCCTAGCAGTGAGATGGTTGTTAAGGAGATCCCCAGGGACTCATGGTAAGACAGGAACTCAATGCTCTTAGGGACACAGTGGTCACGCTGGGGACTGGACCAGAAGTCCTCTGGACAACTGGTGCACTCTGTAGAGTCTAACAAATAGGACAAGATTAAAGGGACAGACACGTATCTTATTATAACCTTCTGTACATATACTGTAGCTACATTATGTAACCCTACCTGTCTCATTGCTGAACTCTCCCTCAGAACAAGCAATGCAGTCGTAGCAGCAGACAGGTTCTCCTTTCCTTCTGGCCACACGGGTTCCAGGAGAACAGCTCTCACTGCACACCGACCGAGGAGGCTACAGAGGAAAGTAAAAATGTTCAGTTTAAATATAAATTTCATTCACATCATGAGCTCAATTAAAAAAATTAGAAAGCTGAAATTACTTTTGCAGATTGAAAGTTCCAGAAGATTCTGTCTTCCTCGAGGGTGAATTCTTCATCTCCGGAGGCTGTCATCTTGACCACACCTACGTTGTGAATCCTTGTGCTTCCATCAGGGAGCCACGCCCAGTTCAATATATCGAAGATTGGTGAAGCATCACCATTCTCATCAAAGTATACACGATCACCACCAGATAAGGTGAAGTTGACCTTTTCCAGGTAATAAAGAAGCTAGAAATGGTGATGAGCAGAATCATGAAAAGCATTGCCTTTGAACAAAACCATATTCATAATGTCACCCACATTTGTTGAGAATTAGGAGTGAGGAAGACTTCTGCATCTTGTGTGATTATTGCATAATGAAGAGAGGCATGACTGTATTTCTAGACAAGAAGACACAGCGGTAAACGTGCATTTTATTTAAAATACCACCTTCAGAAGAACATGTAATTACCACCTGCCCCCTATACAGACCACCTTCAGAAGAACATGTGATTACCACCTGCCCCCTATACAGACCACCTTCAGAAGAACATGTGATTACCACCTAACCCCCTATACAGACCACCTTCAGAAGAACATGTGATTACCACCTAACCCACTATACAGACCACCTTCAGAAGAACATGTGATTACCACCTAACCCCCTATACAGACCACCTTCAGAAGAACATGTGATTACCACCTGCCCCCCTATACAGACCACCTTCAGAAGAACATGTAATTACCACCTAACCCCCTATACAGACCACCTTCAGAAGAACATGTGATTACCACCTAACCCCCTATACAGACCACCTTCAGAAGAACATGTGATTACCACCTGCCCCCTATACAGACCACCTTCAGAAGAACATGTGATTACCACCTGCCCCCCTATACAGACCACCTTCAGAAGAACATGTAATTACCACCTAACCCCCTATACAGACCACCTTCAGAAGAACATGTGATTACCACCTAACCCCCTATACAGACCACCTTCAGAAGAACATGTGATTACCACCTGCCCCCTATACAGACCACCTTCAGAAGAACATGTGATTACCACCTGCCCCCTATACAGACTAGGGTTGGGATTCGTTAGGATTTTAACGGATCCGGATCCTTCCCGGATCCCTCTTAACGGTTCCGGTTCCTAACGGTTCCCTTAACGGATCCTAATATTATTTTTTCTGACATAGATTATGCTTATATTATAACTAACCTAACCAAGTACATAATAAACACACATTCATTAATTCAATTATTGAAAATACACTTTACAATTATGAGGTGGCAGTGTGGCACTATTATTTAAACTTCACCACCACCACCACCAGCTAGACACCACAACAATATCATTGTTGCAATTTGTACTGTATATTGCAATTTGTACTGTATATTAAATATAGCCTACAGTACACATTGCAATAATGATATTGTTGTGGTGACAAATGTTGTCTTTAATGTTCAGATTAATTTAATATTAAGGACCCCTTACCCTAATGGAAACAAGCCATAGTGCTTTCTTGGATTATAAAATCATTTTAGCAGACCTTGTATTGAACTGTAGGCTACGTTCCTGTGATTTTTTTCTGCAAACTGTTCATAAAGTAATCAATCTATGGAGGTATGCACCTAAACGCTGGGCTCTCAACAGCCACTTAATTTAGAACCAAATCAAAAGCAGTTGAGTTGCTTATAAGTGCAGACAAATTGATTTGGCTCTATACTATAGTTTTTTTTTATAAAGTATATTTATTGATGGCTCTATACTATAGTTAACGTGATTCATAAAATATCAGACAGAAAGACGTCGAGTCATTGGCGTTCTAAATTAACACCATTAACAACAGTTGTACAATACGCCGCGGCCTAATGAAAAGCTCTGTAGACGACAGTAGTTTTTATTTTCTATTACGTTACTAGCCTGGGGAAAGTGAACGAGCCTTGCATCATCCTCGTCCCCCGCCGGCTAGCTGTGGTGGAGTTGCGGGGAGAGCGGGCACGGCTTTCCGCATGGCTCACTGACGCGATGTGCCTAGATTATTCTCGTGAGTTGTGGACTCGTGTGATTTTGAGATGTTTCCTCAATGTGGACGTGGTGCAAAACTGCAACTGGTACAAGTTGCAACAACCTTTGCAGCCAGGGAACTATAGCGTCGCATTTATTGCACTTGCGTGCTCAGCCTCAGAGTAATTTCCCTCTCTGTTAACCACACTTTGGAGATCTCTTCAACATACTGTCCCAGTCGCTCCGCGGCGGTCGCTGAATGCACAGAATAGTGGGCGTATCCTCCCCGACCCCACTAACTCACTCATGTAGGTTGGGTGACGTCACCCCAGTAACTTGGCTCTGCTTGCATGCATGCACAGACACAGCGGAGCTAAATGACGACTGATGAGATCCGTTTGGGGAACCGTTAATAAAAAAACGATGGAACCGGCTCCGGATCCGCAATGTCGGAACCGGGTCTGAAATGGACCCGGTTCCGAATCCCAGCCCTAATACAGACCACCTTCAAAAGTCAGCCTCTTCAATGTAGGAGAGAGTGCAAGTGCATTTTTCGGCAGCGGCATCTGCCGCGGAACACCAGCGGCAGTCGGTAGTGTTTCCCGGCGGCATCAGTCTGACACTCTACCCCAAACCCTTACCCTTAACCATAACCGCAAGCACCACGCAACGCATGTCGGACCAAACGCACTGCCGCAGAAGTGAATGGCAGTCGAGTGTCATAATCCCCCAGCACATGCTGCTCCTCCACCCCCCCACGGCAGCGCCGCGGCTGTTACCGGCAGTTGCGGCGGCTGGACCACGGCTGCCGAACGGACCGACAGAGCAGCGGAACGGAGCTGTCATAATCCATCCACCTACTCCGGCAGCTGCCGGTCTAACTTTATAAACCCCACATGGTTTTCTAAGTCTCACCTGCACAACCTAATAATGTGTTGTTCTTTCAAATGTGGTGTTTTTAAATGTGCAAATAAACAATAAATAAAAAGAATCCTACAGGTTAACTGAATTAATATCCCACCTGCCATGGCTGTATTGTCTGCAAAGTGGCACAGCTGTGCCCAGGGAAAGGCCCTCTTCCTGGCACACACTGCAACATGTCATGGAGGGCGAGGGCCAGAGAATACACAGCCTTGTACACATTGTACTCTGGCCTGAGGTCAGACACATCCAACAGGGTAGTTTCTGCCAGGTCCTCTTGTCCAGTACACACCCTTCCACCAGCGTCCACCCACTCTGGTGGAAGGGGTGAAAATGTACACTGAAATGTGTGTTCCCAAAACTGCCTCACCTGAAAGAACACAATTAATTCATAAGAATACCTGTAAATACAATGAATTGATTGATGAATGTATTGATTATTCACTTCATTCACAGTTTGCAGATACTACAGTGGTACAATTATACAATGGTGCAAAAAGGATAACACAACATGTCCTAAGGGCTTGTGTCCATTGTGGTCCTGTGTATTAAATTCATTGAGACATTTAAAGACATACAATTAAATAAATATACAATTAAATTAAACAAAAATACTTACTACGTTATCCTCATGGTCATTGTCAGGACGTATTTTTAACAGGAAGTCCTTGAAACCTGGTATCTCTCCACGACGGATGGCAAAACCCAGGGTGCCTCTCAGGTACGGCAGGTAGTGAGGAGATTCAAGATAACCGTCTTCCCACCAACCTGAAGTGGCAGGTAAGATCCATTGCAGACCTGTCACATTCTGCTGAACCACCTGTTCATCGTTTCGAAAGAAATGAAAGGCATGTCTTTCTTTCAATACATTCTCATTTTAGATTCTTCTAATTACGAATCCCTGAATTAACATCCTCCACAGATGTATCGTAACACAAACCTCATCCAAGACATTATACATATAGGGCCCGTATCCAAACACAAGGACCACACGAGCTGTGGACGTCTTCATCACAGAGACAATCCTCTGGAGTTTATCTAGGTCATTGTGGAAGGGCAGAGCCTCTGAATAAGCCACACAACCCAGACCAGACTGGTCCAGGCCAGACTGGAACAATCGGGCTGCGTCACGGCCAGCATCATCATCACTGAACAACAGTCCTACCCACGTCCACTCGAACCACCTCATAGTCTGGAGCATAGCTCGCACCTGAGTGGATGAAGAATGGACGGAAATGTACTTAGGTTAGATCATACAGTACATGGGCAAACGGCGGCTCAGGGGCCACATGCGGCCCCCATGTTCACTTATGTGGCCTGCAGGTTATTTTTGGTTATATTTCAGCTGTTACAATTCCAAACATGAAAACATGACCCGCTTTAATTACATCTATAATGGTCAAGATTAGTAGCATAATTACAATTTCAATTGTCTTTTTATGTTCAATGTATTTGAATTTAAGTATACGTTTAATTTAAGTTAACATAAGTATAAATAAATGCATTTGAAATTAAATAAAAATGTTAGGCCTACTTTTCAGGATTCCAATTAATCTTAGCAAAAATAGCAAATAATAATTCAGGAGTCTGTTAAAAAATAGCTAAAATAGAAGATCCCAAACTCAAAACGTGTCGCAGTGCAACACGTGTTGAGCTAGAATGGAGATAAGATATTTCTACCCAACAGTATATGCAATGTGACCCTCTAGAGTGAGTGTAGAAATATAGTGGCCCTCTGGAGTCAGTGTGGAAATACAGTGGCCCTCTGGAGTGAGTGTGGAAATATAGTGGCCCTCTGGAGTCAGTGTGGAAATACAGTGGCCCTCTGGAGTGAGTGTGGAAATATAGTGGCCCTCTGGAGTGAGTGTGGAAATACAGTGGCCCACTGTAGTAAGTGTGGAAATACAGTCGCCCTCTGGAGTCAGTGTGGAAATAGTGGCCCTCTGGAGTGAGTGTGGAAATACAGTGGCCCTCTGGAGTCAGTTTGGAAATACAGTGGCCCTCTGGAGTCAGTGTGGAAATACAGTGGCCCTCTGGAGTGAGTGTGAAAATACAGTGGCCCTCTGGAGTCAGTGTGGAAATACAGTGGCCCTCTGCGGTCAGTGTGGAAATACAGTGGCCCTCTGGAGTGAGTGTGGAACTATAGTGGCCCTCTGGAGTGAGTGTGGAAATATAGTGGCCCTCTGGAGTGAGTGTGGAAATATAGTGCCCCTCTGGAGTGAGTTTAGAAATATAGTGGCCCTCTGGAGTGAGTGTGGAAATATAGTGACCCTCTGGAGTGAGTGTGGAAATATAGTGGCCCTCTGGAGTGAGTGTATAAATATAGTGGCCCTCTCCTACATCAAAGTTGCCCACCCCATGGGTTTGAGTATTCCAGTTTCTGAAACATGAACTATTAGATACCAACACATCTATTGTTATAGAAGTTCACCTGGAAGACAAAACTTGGCATTGTTCTGAAGAAGGATGGGAACTGAGTCCGGTCGCTCAGACAGGAACAACCAGCATAGTAACTTATCTGGAAAAACAGAATTAAAACAAATACAAAATATCTATTCTGTAACGTACTAGATCATAGGTATTCAACAGTGCGTCTGGTACCCTCAGGGCAGTGCTACTCAACCTGCGGCCCCTGCTTAATGTATCTGCGGCCAACAATGAAAATATAATTAGTTCAGTCAGACAACTCACGGATAGATTTACCAATATTTATTACAGAATGAGTAATGAGTGTGCATATGATATTTGACATGGCGTACGGCTCTGCTGGATTTTCTCCCTGCTCGGCACGATTAAGCACCGACATAAAACATTAAGAGCAAGGAGATAGTTCAGTCAGGACAACTCAAGAATGGATGGAATATATATTTATTGAATATAACATGAGCAATATATTTATTATGGTTTGGCGATGTATTGGATCTGCTTTTTAGGTACTCAGATCAAGCGCATCAGTACCGACCATAGGGACTCTTAATCCCCCATACCTAAACAGTAGATCCAAAACGACAGGTGGTAGCTGGGGTGGAGGTGGGTGAGCAGCAGGTTTGTATACAGCAGCACGCTGATACAGCAGCAGGTTTGTGCAGCAGCACGCTGATACGGCAGCAGCAGCAAGCAATCAAGAGGAGGAATGCAAACCTCCGGTTAAAGTAGCCGGTATGAAGATGGAGTGAAATTAAATGATTACTATATTTACCCAGGGTATCTGGCTAAGCTCAATAACTTGTTTCCAGCCAGGCCCTGCTCATAGAATATTTCATCGTAGTGGTTCAATGCCTTGTTCAAGGGCACATCAGGGGTGGTAATTTTAACGTGTCGGACCGCTGATTCGAACTGGCGACCTTCCGGTATCAAGACCGCTCCGCAATCCGTTCGGCCACCGCTGCCGCTGAAGTGTGATTGTGTGATTGGCTGAGTGAATCATGTGAATGAGAGCGTGATGCTGAGGCGGCCCAATTAACGGCCGGCAGCAACTGCACTGAGGTTCCCTGACTGAACTTGCTCTGCGCATGTCTACAACAGGCACAAATGCTCATATATACAATAAAACCCCCATGAGGAGCTTAAATAACAGAGCCCACCGGTGGTGGTGGGAAAAAACATCACATACAACCAGGAACCATATGCAGAGGAAGGCAGGAAGAGCATGCAGTCTAGTGAGCTTAAGTAGCCCGCCCAATTGGTCAGTTATTTTCCAACAATGAAAATATAATATTTGAAGTTTTGAACAAGATTTTACTTATTGTATTGTAAAAGGTTGTATGGCCTGATGTCAACTTAGTATTAACCACTTACTTTATCACCTGATAATCTGTTCATTTTATGTTCTCTTCACATTTTGTGACTGAAGCCTCATTTTGGTCTTCAACCAGCCAAAATTCTCACACGTCTCCCCCTTCTCCTCTCCATCTATTGGTTCCCGGTCGCTGCCCCTCCCCCTTCTCCTCTCCATCTATTGGCTCCCGGTCGCTGCCCCTCCCCCTTCTCCGCTCCCTCCATTGGCTCCCGGTCGCTGCCCCTCCCCCTTCTCCGCTCCCTCTATTGGCTCCCGGTCGCTGTAAGCGTACATAAGGTGATTAATGATAGTTACCTATAAGAAAGCCTGTATTAAACTTAATTAATTCACAATAGATCATCCATGTATATGCACAATGTGCTTAGATGCCACAAGCAGCTTCTGAAACCGTTTGGTTTATCCTATCAAAAGCTCAATAAGTTTCAATGTAGCATAGGAAGATAGTGGAAATAGCCTACTGTAGCTGGCAATCATTTCCTTAATTGCAAAAATGCACAACACTGTGCCCAGGTTTCTTTTTTAATCTGAACTGGTTATCTGCAGTAAAGACAAACATTTCCAGATGTACAAACATGATTATTTCCAATATGTGGTGGCGAAAATGCATATACACACTATGGTATTGATTAATTTAATGTAGCCGACTAGTAGATGATACTTACCACTCTAATTACCACCTGTTCTTCACTGACAAACTCATTAGAGACTGCCGACTCATGTAAACCTATTTCAAACTGTGTGAGTTAACTATAGAATAGAGTCCATTTAAGGAATGACCATCTCTTGTTACTCCTGAAACTCTGTACACTGCTGAAAGTATAAAATATGTGTGGGACATGTGTGTGGGGAGTGCTGGGGGAAGCTCTGGAGGGAGACACTAGTCTCTCTCCGGTGTGATGAAATATACAATAAAAGAATGGAGTTCGAATCCTGATGGTTGAGTCCTGCTTCTTCCTGATGTTGTTTACTTACTAATAGTAATATCAAAAGCCGCCAGAACAAATAATGTGGAGAGGATGCTGGCCAGAGAGATTCGGATGTGCTGTTTGAGAACTTTACATGTCCTGCCATTGGCAATTCAGTAGAATGCAGTGCATTTTCAGAAACAGAACAGTTCAGTAGATTGTCAGTGCATTGTCAGAACAGTTCAGTAAGGGGTCATTGTCAATGTGTTATATGTAAATGATCCTGAATAGATATTGTTCCTCTGCTGGACACTTATTTTCAGTAGCCAAGCAGTAGCATTAACATTAGGCTAATCAGTGAATTAAACCTGCAGGGAAAACACGCATTTTCAGATTATGTTGATTATGTCTTTCAAACGGCAAAAAATACCAAATTTAATATTTATCATATTATAGATTTGGAAATAGCCAAGTAAGCAAAATTAAATAAAATAGGCTATGGTGAAAGGGGATAGGAAACTTACCATGGGCACTCTGTATACACCTAATATTCTAGAGACGGTAATAGAACTTTTTGAGGTACTAGGACCCACAATTCCAAGTACTGGAGGCGACCCAACACAGCTCTGATCCAGTGTAAACTGCTGCTCTCTCCCACTGATCAGCGACAACGCTGCAGGGACTGCAACTCCAAGCGTTAAACATGTGTCATAGCAACGGTATCCCAGAGTCACATTGGGGAGCAGGCTGGGGTCTCTGTTGATCTCACTGATGGCAAAAGCCATGACCTGTGCCACTCTGAACGCTGGAATGTAAAAACTAACACACACAATTACACTGTTACAATTTACAATTTAGGCATTTAGCAGACGCTCTTAATCCAGAGCGACTTACATTAAGCAAGAACAAAAAAGCATGGGAATACATCACATATATAAAATGCATTTATCAAGAAACATGCGTAAGCTAAGAACTTAACTAGAACATATCTATATATGACACTATACAAGTATACATATAAACTATACATATATACTATACTATGCTGTACATATATACTATGAAGTGCTATGACTACATAGAATGCAATAATTGTGCTGTCTACATGACATGCTATAAGTCTGTTTCAAATGCTATCGAAGTCTAAAACGTCTAAAAAGTGCTGTCTAAGGGGGTAGGGTAAGTGCTATGGGCCATGATGGAGTCTGAAAAGGTGGGTTTTCTGACTACGGCGGAAGATCGGGAGTGACGCTGCAGTTCTGATTGCAACGGGAAGTGCATTCCACAGTTGCCTCGAATATCATTGCTGTCGGGCAGAAACCATGTATCTCCATATTTAAAACGTTCTGTTTAACAAATAATGTAAAACTTTTATGAAGAAAATATTTAAGTGAAAGTGCTTGTGACTAAATAATAACTACCCTAGATCCATCCAAACACATATTCTGAGAAGGTTTACACCCGACAGCCTATATCTTTGTGGAAATATACACATCAACTAATCATGTTTCTATACAAAAACAAGGTTGGTGTTGTCTTGCTGGCTATTCGTGATACTCACCGACTGCAGGAGGGCTTCTGCTCCTTGGACTGTGTGAACGTCAGCTCAGGGAACACAGAGGAGAAGTGGAATGGAAACAAACCACCCAGAAGCACATCTCCAGCCTTGTACATTCCTCCATGAAACGGTGCCTGTAACTCACAAGAAGAGGAAGAGGATGAAGACAAAGGAGAGAAGGAAGAGAACATCATCAAGTATGAAAACAGTGGTATGTCTAAAGAAGCCCTCATGACTGTCCTCCTCTGTCTAACAACCCCCCCACCTTCACCATCCATTGTCCAGTTGTTAGGTTTTATACACAGTGCAGTGCCGTCCCCTGTGCCAGATGACGACATTACGTCATCTTTCACAACACCGATCTGGGCCTTTAGGCACACACAGAGGCAGGGCTTAACATACATAGGTATCAGTGGTGGAAGGTAACAAAGTAGATTCACTGTACTATACTGTACTTAAGTTACATTTTGAGGTATTTGTATTTTACTGGAGCATTTGTCATTTCCAATGTTTTTACTTCTACTCCACTACATCTCCAATCCCAATATTGTACTTTTGCTCTTTTACATTTATTTGGAAATGTAGTTACTTTGTAGATTGTGATTATTATTACACAACATACATTACCCAGCAAGCCAAATAACATCATGATAACGTTATGATGACGTCCTCCAGTGACTCCGGTGACGTTCAGTACTAGGCAAGATCACAGCCCATATGGGGATGATCTTTACGTTCAGGACTAGGCCAGATCACAGCCCATAAGGGGATGATCTTTACGTTCAGGACTAGGCCAGATCACAGCCCATATGGGGATGATCTTTAGTTCAGGACTAGGCCAGATCACAGCCCATATGGGGATGATCTTTACGTTCAGGACTAGGCCAGATCACAGCCCATAAGGGGATGATCTTTACGTTCAGGACTAGGCCAGATCACAGCCCATATGGGGATGATCTTTACGTTCAGGACTAGGCCAGATCACAGCCCATATGGGGATGATTTTTAGTTCAGGACTAGGCCAGATCACAGCCCATATGGGGATGATCTTTACGTTCAGGACTAGGCCAGATCACAGCCCATATGGGGATGATCTTTACGTTCAGGGCTAGGCCAGATCACAGCCCATATGGGGATGATCTTTACGTTCAGGACTAGGTCAGATCACAGCCCATATGGGGATGATCTTTACGTTCAGGGCTAGGCCAGATCACAGCCCATATGGGGATGATCTTTACGTTCAGGACTAGGCCAGATCACAGCCCATATGGGGATGATCTTTAGTTCAGGACTAGGCCAGATCACAGCCCATATGGGGATGATCTTTCCGTTCAGGACTAGGTCAGATCACAGCCCATATGGGAATAATCTTTACGTTCAGGAATAGGCCAGATCACAGCCCATATGGGGATGATCTTTACGTTCAGGACTAGGCCAGATCACAGCCCATGGGGATGATCTTTACGTCATTTCCAGGACGTCTTCACCAGTTTAAATTTACAATTTACAATTTACAATTTAGGCATTTAGCAGACGCTCTTAATCCAGAGCGACTTACATTAAGCAAGAACAAAAAGCATGGGAATACATCACATATGTAAAATGCATTTATCGCGAAACATGCGTAAGCTAAGAACGTGACTAGAACATATCTATATAATGACACTATACATATAAACTATAACTAGAACATATCTATATAATGACACTATACATATAAACTATACATATATGCTATACTATGGTGTACATATATACTATGAAGTGCTATGACTACATACAATGCACTTATTGTGCTACATGACATGCTATAAGTCTGTTTCAAATGCTATATGAGTCTAAGAAGTGCTGTCTAAGGGGGGTAGGGTAAGTGCTATGGGCCATGATGGAGTCTGAAAAGGTGGCTTTTCAGTCTACGGCGGAAGATCGGGAGTGATGCTGCAGTTCTGATTGCAACGGGAAGTGCATTCCACAGTTTGGGGGCCAGAAGAGAGAAGAGTTTGGGACGTGTGGAGCGTTGTCCCGGCGTTTTTACAATAACAGACCAAATAATAAAATAATAAAAATAATAAAATAAATAATAAAATAAAATAAATAATATAGCTTATTCTGGGCCAGATCTGACTAGTTATTATATGACTTAAATTGGTTGAAATCAGGTGATATTCTGGGCCAGATGTGACTAGTCTTGGTTTGACTTGATCTGGCCACAATCGATACGTCACTAATTCGTCCAGGTCCTGACCGTGCTTGCTGGGTAACCACTTCAGCCTTATATACATTTCGGCCATTTGAAAATAGCCGATTGCGACGCATTGTGAGCTCTAGACGGGTGCTACACCAGAATGCTGCGTGCAATACTTAACATCAGTAAGAGCACACATGTCACCAACGAGAATATGTATGATGGAATGCCAAGGGTGAGCCAGAAAATAGCAGCCAGGAGAATGAGACTATAGCAGGACACTGCCAAAGACACCAGGAGAATGAGCCTATAGCAGGACACTGCCAAAGACACCAGGAGAATGAGCCTATAGCAGGACACTGCCAAAGACACCAGGAGAATGAGCCTATAGCAGGACATTGCCAAAGACACCAGGAGAATGAGAGTATAGCAGGACACTGCCAAAGACACCAGGAGAATGAGCCTATAGCAGGACATTGCCAAAGACACCAGGAGAATGAGCCTATAGCAGGACACTGCCAAAGACACCAGGAGAATGAGCCTATAGCAGGACACTGCCAAAGACACCAGGAGAATGAGACTATAGCAGGACACTGCCAAAGA
Organism: Electrona antarctica; assembly: GCF_951216825.1. Classification (NCBI taxonomy): domain Eukaryota; kingdom Metazoa; phylum Chordata; class Actinopteri; order Myctophiformes; family Myctophidae; genus Electrona; species Electrona antarctica. The sequence continues at coordinate 687,142 of NC_136792.1, forward strand.
CACCAGGAGAATGAGACTATAGCAGGACACTGCCAAAGACACCAGGAGAATGAGACTATAGCAGGACACTGCCAAAGACACCAGGAGAATGAGCCTATAGCAGGACACTGCCAAAGACACCAGGAGAATGAGCCTATAGCAGGACACTGCCAAAGGCATCAAGAGCTGCCAGCCAGTAAACTAGTGCTGTGGGAACCAACACACAGGCACCGGTCACGACGACGTCCCACATTAACATGTGGATGTACTCAAGAACGACGCAGGAGCGCAAAGCAACAACGAGCTGGCCAGATGTATGGAGAACCGGAATGACTGGAAGCAACGATGGAGGGCTTGTCTGAGGACGACCTAGAGAGAGAGGCAGGTTGCCGGTCAGTGGCAGGTTGCCAGGCAGAGGCAGGTTGCCGGTCAGTGGCAGGTTGCCGGTCAGAGGCAGGTTGCCGGTCAGTGGCAGGTTGCCGGTCAGTGGCAGGTTGCCGGTCGGAGGCAGGTTGCCGGTCAGTGACAGGTTGCCGGTCAGTGGCAGGTTGCCGGTCAGAGGCAGGTTGCCGGTCAGTGGCAGGTTGCCGGTCAGTGGCAGGTTGCCGGTCAGAGGCAGGTTGCCGGTCAGTGGCAGGTTGCCGGTCAGTGGCAGGTTGCCGGTCAGAGGCAGGTTGCCGGTCAGTGGCAGGTTGCCGGTCAGAGGCAGGTTGCCGGTCAGTGGCCGGTTGCCGGTCAGTGGCAGGTTGCCGGTCAGTGGCAGGTTGCCGGTCAGTGGCAACTGGAAAATTTGGGCACCATAAAAACTGTTCAGCTCTGAAGTTGTTAATCAGAGCAGTGGTCAGTCCTCCCCACTTCTCAGGTGGCCACTCCTGATTACCACTGAAGTGTGAGGGAAAACAAGAGTAAAGCCCAAGGCATCTTCAACTCACCAGTTGTGTCCCAAATGTACCTTAGTTGAGTGATGTCATGCATGCATGCACGCACGCACGCACGCACGCACGCACACACACACACACACACACACACACACACACACACACACACACACACACACACACACACACACAAACAATGATGTTATTTAATTAACCCAGGCCTTAGAGGCAATTTAAATAACACAAGGTTGAAACATTGCAATAACACCAATTAAATATCACATGGTTCAATGCCTTGGCAAGTTAGCTGATCTTATAGATTATTGTTTATTTGACAAGACTGTCAATAGCGTAAGTTTAATGCCTTTAATCCTGATGTCCAGTTTCCCTGTCTACAATGATGTGATATGAAGAGTGTTTGTGTGGGTAGATAAATTACACAGATGCATTCAAATACTATATAAAATGCATTCACATAAACACAGCAACAGTGATATCAACAGTGGGGAAAAGGTGAACTATTTAAACATGTTCTTATTTAAAATGTCCACAGCAGTATTAGCACAAACGAAGTTTTGTAACCCTTCTTTCTAGCTAATTTTGCCCTAAGCCTCCTGCCCGATGGCAACAAGTCAAATTCAGAGCGAAGAGGGTGGGTAGAATCATTGTAAATCTGAATTGCTTTTTTGGTTATGGAGCGGTTGTATTATGTCCTGAAGTTGCAATGGTTTGTCTCCAATGATCTTACTTGCCTGGTTGAATACCTGGGTAGGCCTCAGTGTTGAGGACCAAGAGGCTGTTTGTATGTAACCCAATTAGGGCCAAAACTGCACTTCTCTGGAGGTATGTTCTTGTGCAGGAGCTTGTAGATCGGCCATTTTCAAAATAATGTTTGTATATGACTTTATATTGTGTTTTTTCTTTTTCATTTTAGTACTCATTCGGGTTGTTCATTTTGTACTTGCAGTATAGGCTGGTGTACCAGGCTCTTGGTGTAGGCCTACAGCTACATGCTCCTCCTATAGTCCCTGCCATGTCTTCCCTGAGCCTCCTGCCATGTCTTCTATAGTCACTGCCATGTACCAGACCTTAATTGCTGAGGTAAAACAATATGCATTTTAATCATGTTTTGATGTATGATTATGGTACATGGTGGGAGCTAACTAATGTTTTGTTTTGTTTTATAGGCTTAGTCCTTGCTGTGCTTGCCCCTTTTCCTAGATTAGTATTCGTCTTTTTTTTTTGTATTTTACTTTGTGATAACCCAACTGCAACTTATTAACTGAACTGCCAATTACCTGTTAATTGATACTAATTGTTGTTTCCTGTGTTCTTCAGAGTTACAGAGGCAACATCGTACTGTGGGGGAGATCTATCGGAGGGCTTTTCCCCCTCCTCCTCACTGCATGCGTTTGTGTGTGTTAGAGTGCACCTAACCCACCAGTGTTTGTAAGTGATTTTGTAGTGTATTTGCTGTGGATTGAAGTAGTCAGAACCCTCACCCCACTAACTTCTTCCTCTTCTTCCTCTTCTCCCCCTAGTCGATTGTTGACCCCTGCTTACCCTTTTAATATTAAATTGTACTGTATAACTTGATTGATCGAATTAAACTAAACTAATACTTTTGTTACAATACATGGAAAGTGATTATCTTGAGAAGCACGTCTCTGCTCCTATGATTACACCGAACCTGTGTTGCACTTTATACTGTTGCACTTTAATTTATGTCCTTGGGTTAAATTCCCAAGGTGGCGTAGTCGAAGAATATATATATGTGTATTTCTGCCAAGGTTACATTTGGCGTAGTCGGCAGGACTGTAAAGCAAAGACGTGTTTCTTAAGTTTTTGAGCAGTTGGTTTATCTTTGCTTTTCAATTGTTTTATCGTTTCTCATTAAGTTTGAAATATTCACTGAACTTGTTAGTACTTTTGAAAAGGGGCAAGGCAGCAGCTGGATGGACAGTGGAGCTGACGTCAGAACCCAACAAGCAAGACCTGTTAAACTTCCTTCTCCTCTAACCCTCTTGGACAGACTTTCTAGTGATGGAGGTGGAATTGCAGGATCTACGGGATTTGATTGTACAGCTTAGGGCGGACAATGAACGTCTCACACGAGAGCGCACAGAGGCAGCGACCTCGACTCCCACAACTTCAGGTTCCACTAGCGTTGCTCCTAGGTCTTCTACTCCCTCCAGTATGGCTCCAGAGCGTCTTCTGTATGTGCCTAGAGAAAGAAAGTGCCCCATGTTCCGTGGTAATATTGGTCTAGGGGTACTGGATTGGGTGGAAGAGGTCAGAGCTAGTATCCGGGCCAGACACCTAGCCCCAATTGACCAAGCCTATTTAATTTATGACCACTTGGAAGGGGAGGCTAAAGATGAAATCAAATATAGGCCTAAAGAGGAGAGAGACGATCCAGAAAAAGTGTTAACTATCCTGCAGGAATTATATGCCTGTTCTCAATTCTATGTTTCATTCCAGGAGTTATTCTTTTCTAGGAAGCAGCTGGAAGGAGAGTCTTTGCAGGAATATTCTCATGCCTTGTTCAGCCTGATGGAAAGGGTTGTCAGGAGTGCCCCTAATGGTGTTCCTAATTCCGCTATCTTGTTGAGAGATCAGTTTGTAGAGAAGGTTCAGGATCCAAATGTACGCAGGACATTGAAGCAGGTGGTCCTTACGAATCCCAACGCCACACTGCTGAGTGTTAGGAGTGAGGCCCTCAGGTGGGAGCAGGAAGGGAGACCAACTGAAGGTAGGCCACGGAGCTACTCAGTTCCCTCCATTTGTGCCATTCAAACTTCTGCGGCGCCCCAAGTAGCAAACACCTCCAGTCACCCCTTTGAATTGGCTGAGCTAAAAGAGTTATTTAAGAAGCAACAATAACAACTAAATGAGATTACTGAGGCAATCTTAGTATTGAAAAACTCCCCTAGGCGGACTCAGCCTAACAATGGCCCAGTAATTTGTAGGCGGTGCCAGCAACCGGGCCACTATGCCACCGTGTGTGATAACGAAAGAGTGGTTTCTCAGGTTCCAATCCCACGCGTCGAGCAGCCTCCAACAGCCAGCAGGGGGGAAACTGACGCCCTCTGTGCTGCCGAGCTACAGTTCAGAGGGGGCAATCAACGGCTCAAGCCAACAGGGTCAAGTGAGTACTGAGACTGTCTCACAATTGATAGGGGAATTCCCACATGTTGTGGTACAGATGGGGGGTGTAGATGTGAAATGACTTGTAGATACTGGGTCAATGGTGTCAACTGTTACTGAAACATTATTTTACCAGAACCTCAGAGGGGCTACAAATGCTTGTCAGTGGTTAAAGCTTACGGCCGCTAATGGTCTTGATATCCCATACCTTGGGTATATAGAGCTTGACGTCCAGGTGTTGGGTAGAGTAATATCCAAACGAGGGATTCTGATTGTGAAAGACCAGCCCAATTATTTGCCTACCACACACGTGCCAGGCATATTGGGTATGAATGTCCTTCGGGAATGCTACTACGAGTTATTTGAGTATGGCCCTGCACTTTTTAATCTCTCTCAGGTGACACAGGCCCCAAAAGTGTTGCAACAAGCTCTCCAGTATTGCCAACAAGTCCAGGAACCGCCAGCAGAACGCAGCACTGGGACAGTCAAGGTTAGGGGCAGACATCCAGTTCATATTTTGGGGGGTACTGTTAAGTTGGTGGCTACTACCTGTGCCCAGAAATTGTTTACTGCACCTACTACTGCACTCTTTGAACCTATTATGGACTTTGATTCCCTCCCAGCCGGCCTTCTAGTTTCACCAGCAATGGTTAAAGTAGTTAGAGGTACAACATACATCCCTGTGGTGAATGTAGGAACCACTAGCATCAAACTCCCCCGGCGTTGCCCTATCGGCAAGTTGAGCCAGGCTCAGATTGTAAGCTTCCCTGCAGGTGTCACAGAGGTCCGTCAAGAGCTAGAGGGCGAAAGGGTGGTAGCCACTATGAACGCTCAGACAAGTCAGGTAAGCCATGTACGAAGCCTTATTGACTCAGTGGATTTAAGTGCAGTTCCAGAGTCAGAACAGCCTAAAATCAGAGCTCACCTACAGCAATATGAATCTGTGTTTTCAACCCATGAGGGTGATTTAGGCTGCACTAATCTAATCTCCCATGACATCCCGCTCTTAGATGACGTGCCTGTGCGGCAGAGATATAGGCGTATACCTCCCGCTGATTACGATGCAGTTAAAGCACATATCAATCAGCTGTTGCAAGCCAAGGTAATCCGAGAGAGTTGCAGCTCCTACGCCTCTCCGATAGTAATCGTCAAGAAAAAGGATGGCAGCATTCGCATGTGCGTAGACTATCGGCAGCTCAACGCCAAGACGCGACGAGACGCTTTCCCTCTTCCTCGGATTGAGGAGTCCTTGGACGCCCTATCGGGGGCAAAATGGTTCTCCACCATGGATTTAGCAAGTGGCTACAACCAGGTACCAATGTCGGAGAAGGACATACAGAAAACTGCTTTCTGTACTCCCTTTGGTCTTTTTGAGTTTAATCAAATGCCATTCGGGTTGTGTAATGCACCAAGCACCTTTCAGAGGTTGATGGAGAGAATATTTGGTGCTCAACATTTCCAGACATTGTTACTATATTTGGATGACGTGGTAGTGTTTTCATCCTCTATAGAGCGTCGCAGTCCCGCCTCCTACCCTGGACCAGGAAATGAAACCCAATGCATTTTCCTCATAGACATTTCTTAAAGTATTTATTTAAAGACGGTTACGCCGCGGACAAAGCCAACTCGAGTCGTGACAACTCATGACAACACAAACAATATTTTGGACCAAACAAATAATTAGAAAGAAGAAAAATACGGCAGGTTACAACACTTTTGTTGATGTTTTTCTTCTTTGTAATTATTTGTTTGGTCCAAAATATTGTTTGTGTTGTCATGAGTTGTCACGACTCGAGTTGGCTTTGTCCGCGGCGTAACCGTCTTTAAATAAATACTTTAAGAAATGTCTATGGGAAAAATGCATTGGGTTTCATTTCCTGGTCCAGTGTAGGAGGCGGGACTGCGACGCTCTATAGACGAGCACCTGCAACGCCTTGATGCTGTCCTGTCCCGCCTGCGAGACGAAGGCCTGAAAGCCAAACTGGAGAAATGCTGCTTTTTCCGCACTGAGGTGAAGTATCTGGGTCATATCATTTCAAAGGAGGGAGTCGCTACGGATCCTGAAAAGCTCTCAGCAGTCTCACGGTGGGCCCACCCTAAGGATGCGTCAGAATTAAGGTCCTTTTTAGGTTTCGCAAGCTACTACAGGCGTTATGTGGAGGGTTTTTCCAAGCTTGCCGGCCCCTTGCATCGCTTAGTTAATGAGCTCTCTGGCCCACAGACTAGGAGAGGAGCTAGGAGGCCGATAGGGGACAACTGGACCACTGACTGCGAAGAAAGTTTCAACCACATCAAGGCACGGTTGGTCAATGCACCTGTATTGGCATACGCTGATTTCTCCCTCCCTTTCATCTTAGAGATAGATGCCAGTCATAGTGGCCTTGGAGCAGTGCTTTCACAGGAGCAAGGGGGTAAGGTGAGGCCAATAGCTTATGCTAGTAGAGCGTTGAACCATTCAGAGAGGAACATGTCCAATTATATCTCTATGAAACTTGAATTTCTGACACTAAAATGGGCTATGACAGAGACATTTAGAGAGTACTTGCTGGGACACAAATGCATAGTTTGGACTGACAACAACCCCCTCAGCCACCTCAATAGTGCCAAGTTGGGGGCTGTCGAGCAACGATGGGCTGCAGAATTATCAGCTTTTGATTTTACCATCAAGTTTCGCTCTGGTCGCACTAATGTAAATGCTGACTCTCTCTCCAGGCAGTATCGGCCCCCCAGCGGGTCTCCGGTTTTGGAGGCAGCCCTACCCAGAACGTCCATCCCTGAACTCCTGAGACAGACGGCAGCAGAGCGGCCATGGCAAGTAGTCCAAAGGAGCATCTCGGCTTTCCCCTCCTACTCCCCCAACCACTTGCTTAAGCTGCAGAGAGAGGACCCATCGATTGGCATCTTCTACCAGTATTGGCGTCGTAATCGAGGCCCTGATCGTGCAGAGCGGCAAGTACTGTCAAAACCAGTGTTGGAGCTCCTGCGTCAGTGGGACCGACTGACTGAAGTGGACGGGCTCTTGTATTGTCGCATTCACAGGCCTGATGGAGAGGAAGGAGTGCATCAATTGCTCCTGCCAGAGGCCTTGAGAAAGGACATTTTGCACCAGCTGCATCAGGGACATGGCCATCAAGGAGTTGAGAGGACGACAGAGCTCGTAAGGGAAAGGTGCTACTGGCCAGGGATGTACGAAGATATCAAGAAGTGGTGCCATAACTGTGAGCGGTGTGCCTTGTCCAAGCCCACCATGCCCCCTGTCAAGACATCTCTGGGTCATTTGCTGGCAGGTAGACCTGAATTGATTTGTATTGAGAACAGAACAGAACGGACAGAACAGAACAGAACAGAACAGGACAGAACAGAACAGAACAGAACAGAACAGAACAGAACAGAACAGAACAGAACAGAACAGAACAGAACGCTGAAATGGCAACTTCACATTGTAAATTGTTAATAGGCCTGTACAGTACGTACCAGTAAGACACCTGAGGGAGTACAGGTGTGTTAATAGGCCTATACAGTACCAGTAAGACACCTGAGGGAGTACAGGTGTGTTAATAGGCCTATACAGTACCAGTAAGACACCTGAGGGCGTACAGGTGTGTACAGGGTACAGGGTTTGATGAGGTCAGATCAACATATGGAATGTCAGAACAGGTCAGCAGCTCCATATATGGAGATCTAAGGATGGCATCGGGGGCAGTGTCTTGAGTGTACAGGGTTTCATGAGGGAGGGCCCAGTTAGGGCCGGGACTTAATTTGCGGGCCTGTTGAGAACTCTAGTTTTCGCCGGCTGCCGGGCGCGGCTGCACTAATAACTTTGGGGCGGGCCCGTCTAGAGTTTAAATTGACGGGTATCAGTCAAAAGGGAGACATTGAAGAGGAAGGATGGATGGGGAAGGATCAACATATGGAATGTCAGAATCCATATACTAATATTAATGACATCTGGAATCTCCATATATGGGCTTATTTGCGACAGCAGGTCGCATTTATGATCCCTGAATTACTATCATACATGATGATGTCATAGTGATGTCATAGTGATGAAATTCCATTTAAGGTCTTAACGACGACTTGCCATTGTTATAATGTTATTATAAATGTTACATTCCAACTAATTTGTGGCAAAGTAAACAATATGTAGGCCTACTTACATTACACATTTACTCTCAACATTTTGACTAAATGTGGGTACCCACACTTTTTGGATCCCATTGCTGAGATGTGTTTAAAAATGTACCTGAGGGGGTTTTGGTAAATGGTAAATGGTAAATGGTGCATTTATATAGCGCCTTTATCCAAGGCGCTTTACATAGATTGTGCATTACATTCACCCATTCACACACACATTCATACACCGATTGCTGCGGAAGCCATGCAAGGTACCAACCAGCACATCAGGAGCAATTTGGGGTTCAGTGTCTTGCCCAAGGACACTTCGACATGTAGACAGGAGGAGCCGGGATTCGAACCGCCGACCCATGGATCATTGGACGACCTGCTCTACCTCTTGAGCCACAGTCGCCCCACGTGGCTAGTTTTAGACTAGCGGCGCTGGCGGTACAGTAAGTCATAAGACAAACACACTTGGAATGGGAAATAGAGAGAAAATGGTTTTAGGGTTTTTTCTTTTGTACATAACTTTGTAATGCTAGTGACGTTTGTGCACAACAATCTTGAAAACAAGGTAATACATTGTGGGTTTGAGCTGACAGGCCCTTCTAAATGTCAATCAATAAAGTCACCTTAGTTCAAGTGGCAGATGCCAAAAAGTTGATCTACCGCCATGTCATGTGATCTAAAGTTGATCTACCGCCATGTCATGTGATCTAAAGTTGATCTACCGCCATGTCATGTGATCTAAAGTTGATCTACCGTGCCATGTCATGTGATCTAAAGTTGATCTACCATGATCTACCATGTCATGTCATGTGATCTAAAGTTGATCTACCATGTCATGTCATGTGATCTAAAGTTGATCTACCATGTCATGTCATGTGATCTAAAGTTGATCTACCGCCATGTCATGTGATCTAAAAACATCTGAGAATCTTAATAAAAGACCTAAGTCCGCCATCCAGCATTGCTTTGTTTACATTAAGCAGAAACAGTGAAGTGAATGACCTTTGACCTATTATTATTATTATAACTGTCCATGTAGTCATTATGACCTGGTGACCTATTATTATTATTATAACTGTCCATGTAGTCATTATGACCTGGTGACCTATTATTATTATTATAACTGTCCATGTAGTCATTATGACCTGGTGACCTATTATTATTATTATAACTGTCCATGTAGTCATTATGACCTGGTGACCTATTATTATTATTATAACTGTCCATGTAGTCATTATGACCTGGTGACCTATTATTATTATTATAACTGTCCATGTAGTCATTATGACCTGGTGACCTATTATTATTATTATAACTGTCCATGTAGTCATTATGACCTGGTGACCTTTTGACCTATTATTATTATTATAACTGTAGTCATTATGACCTGGTGAACTATTATTATAACTGTCCATGTAGTCATTATGACCTGGTGACCTATTATTATTATTATAACTGTCCATGTAGTCATTATGACCTGGTGACCTATTATTATTATTATAACTGTCCATGTAGTCATTATGACCTGGTGACCTATTATTATTATTATAACTGTCCATGTAGTCATTATGACCTGGTGACCTATTATTATTATTATAACTGTCCATGTAGTCATTATGACCTGGTGACCTATTATTATTATTATAACTGTCCATGTTGTCATTATGACCTGGTGACCTATTATTATTATTATAACTGTCCATGTTGTCATTTACTGACAAGTTGCAGTTCAAGACATTTAACCAAAAAAGTGAGTTTGAATCTCAAGAGGGGGAAGTGCACCGGATTGTCTGGTTGAGTCATTATTATTAGGAAAGTATTACGCACACACGCACGTACGCACGCACACACACACACACACACACACACACACACACACACATACACTTTTTCTGTTTAATTTTTTGAACTCCAACTTGTCAGTAAATGCCTCCATTGACGGTTATCATAGGTCACCAGGTCATTCAGTCCACTGTTTCTCAACTCGGGGAAAGATATATATATATATTTTATATCTCTCCCTCTCCTATATTCTCTCTCTCTCTCTGTTGCCTCATGAGAGTGGTTCCTGACCATTCTCTATGTTGCCCGTCAATGTGTTGCTTATTTGATCAAGTATGCACAGCTGCCTCTAATGATATCCTGATTTCCCGGACCCCGCTGCACGTCAACTTTATTTAAATGTCCCATGCACTGTTAACTGTCCCAACACAGGCAGTATTGGGAAAGTTCACTTTCTACATAAACTACAGTTCAAAGTTCACTTTCTACATAAACTACAGTTCAAAGTTCAGTTCACAAATAAATACAAATAATGTGTAGCATCGTGATATTTGGCCATAACTCCCTCCTCTGAGGGAGCTACCTTTGGGGAAGGGGGTTGTTGCCCAGACAGGGGCCAGGTTCAATAGTGGGTGAAATGTTACAATGGTAATATGTTGTAAAACAATGAGGGTAACAGGTACGGTCACCCCTGTTCCATCTCGCCCCACCTAGCTGTAAATAACAAACATAATTCATGTTGGTGATTATATAAAAGGTATTATCATATTAATTTATCATTGTTAAGTTCACTCTGTATATCCACGGGCATAATAGCATGATGATGCCAATACAAAACATGGGCTACATGGAAGAAATGTGTTTAATAAAACAAAATTAACTGCTAGAAGGTCATAAATTAACTTAATTAAGCAGTCTGTCTCTGTGTCATGTTATTATTTCTTAATTTTACAGTATAGAGATCGACTACTATACAATCAAATAATTCTGTATACAAGATCATTTCAGATTTCAGAGAGGGAGGGAAATACTAAATGAACTGTTAACTACATTAAAACATTTCGCTGGGGCGAGTTGGTAAAGGGGCGAGTCGTTTGGTATTCACAATGAGTAATGGTAATATTTAGTAACGTTTTCACCTTTACACATTTTTTAAATTAATTTATAATATAATATAATAATTCTCTTTACCACTTGCACCACAGCAAACCTATTCTGGGGGAACATTCACCAAAAGTAGCTGATCTGCAAGCTCACAAGCTGTCATGATGAGGTTGTGCAGCCTATATATTTTGGTTCTTTGATTTTGTATATAGTGCTTAAATTAGTCCTTTAATGCAGGCCGATTAAAACAAGGCAACATAAACCCATAATAATTGAATAAGTGTGGAAAAAAATCATTGGTTTGTGATCAGATTGACTGCTTAATGAACAGTAAAGACATCAGGATTAGGTTAAACCTGGCTGTTAGCCTGGTCCGGAGCAGGCTACGTCCACAGCATTAGTTTCCATGGTAACTAGTGTGGCATTGCTTTCATGAAACTGAATCAAGCCTCATCATATCCAGGTTAACTGGCAAACTTAATCTGGCAAGATTAACCAGCTTTCATGAAACCGGTTAATCGCTGATCCAGGATATATTAAACCAGGATATCTGTTAAATCCCGGTTTAATCTCTAATCCAAGTTTCGTGGAACGGGCCCCAGGACATGTCCAAGACGCATGATGTGTGTGATGAAAGCTGATCGCTGATCAATGAATGTCTCAATCTATTCTGCTGGATTACGTTTAAATATATTGTCTTGTGATGAGGCCATCACTTGATGAACTTTTTTTTAACTGTTTTGATGAGGCTATAGAGCCTGAGTCTGGTGTAATTTACACATCCATACCTGGCTTGTTTGTTGTCCTGCCATTCTGAATTTCCATAAACGTTTTTTTTTTTTTATTGAGTCAAATGAGAACTGTGTACCAAAAATAAACAAATGATCCCGGCGGTTTCAATATGAAGGCTCATAAAACCTTAATTTTTAAACTTAAAAACAAAAGCCCAACATTTTCATTAGATATTGGTCCAAAGTTTGTGGGTAGAACTTTTCATGAATTTGAGTAGACTAGACTAGACCGTCGGCTACCGGCCTACTTGAGAACGATGCAACTTAACCTAATAATACCCGTTGTCAACTATACTCTCTGCATCTGCCTGTGTGTGAAGAGGGCAAACTGACTGACTGTGAAAAGTGGACTCAGTTTGCCCTCTTCAGACACAGGCAGATATAGTCCTGTGACGAACAGTCAAAAAGTGCTTTAGTTTTTGAGATACCCCTACCGGGCTTAGGACCAAACACAACATAGTTTTTCCTCATCTATAAGGCCTCCCATACATGAAATGGATTCTTGTATAAAAATATTTTACTGCAAAAGTGGTGAAATTGATATTTAAAGTTATACACCCCAAAGTAAAAATACAGCCTGTCCGTCTGGGGATTAAGGCATATAAACTCATGTAGAGTCACAATGGAAGCTCTGAGAGGTTTACAACTTGGCATACTTGAAGCCAGGACATCCCTCTACATTCTACAAAAAGAATAATGTCAATATGTGAATGTAAATATGAGATATAGACATTTGAACACATACCTACAATAGGCGGAAATGTAAATCTATGTAGAGTATCTTCTTTACTTTGTAGTGACTCTGACATGGATTGTCATAGCAACACATATGAGGGCTTGTATGGAAGGTGTGGTTCTGCTGAATCCAGCAATACCAATTGTGTAACTGTAGCTTGAATATACATGGAGTTATGGCACTAAACGTATATGGTTTCCCAAATGGGAGGAAATAAAGCAGTCCTAAATGAAATCTACAGTATCAAACAGATTAGTTTTATTTTGACTTCACTTATGCAAGGGTGGGGAAATTATAACAAATTCACTTGAGTAGAAGTCCCTAAAACATATGAACAAATGCGAAATTGTGAAAGTATGCAGCTTCAACAATAGTAGGCTACAGAGAGAAATGCAGCCATACAATAGAACTACCTAACTATTATTTAGCACACCTGGATGAGTGAAACCAAGCTCAATGCTCAATGTTATCCTCATACCAGCAAGTTCATTCATGTAGAGTTGATATAATCATTTAACATGTTTGTTTAAGGTAAAGTTGTATTTAGCTCCACCGCATCTGCATTGTATTGCCTATGGCTTTCTTCATAAACGGACAGGTAAATCATTGCAAATATTTTGGAATATGAAAAGATTGGAATAATGGCAAATCAAGTAGCTATCTGACCTAGCTTTAAGTTCCATTTAGTGTAACAGAGCATGTCCAGTAGCCATTGACAATAGTAGAGCCCTGACACTGTAGGGTGTCGTGTAGCACGCATCGGCCTGGGTGACAGCAGACTGCTGGGCATGGGGAGTCAGATCAACATATGGAATTAATTCTGTACTGGCCATATATGGAGCGTGTCTTGAGTATACAGGGATTAATGAGGTCAGATCAACATACAATATGCAATGTCAGAACAGGTCAGCTCCATTTATGGAGATCTAAGGGTTTGAGGTTTGAGGTCAGATGTAGAGTTGCTGGCCAATATTGATGACATCAGGGATCTTCATATATGGGCATTCCCATATATGGGCTTAATATTGATGAGGTATCTCCATCCCTGATGATGTCACGTGATGTCACAAGGTGACTATAACTAACTGACTGACAGGACATTTATGTTTTCATAGTAAATGTGACGTGTGGTCTGTAACATGGTTAAAAAAACATCCAAATACAAATAGAAAAAGGAAAGTGACACGGTCCATAATGTCAAAACCTCTGCAGTAGAAGATCTTCAACACTAAATGTTGCTCAACAGAGAAATTATGATGATGTTCATAAAACCCTGGCTCCATATACCAACACTATGCTCTCGTAACCTGATCGTATGAAGATAAATATACAATATATAACCTCTGACTGGGAGTTATAATGATATACTGAAGACTCTGAGGAAGATGTGATGTGATGATGGTCTAAATACAGATCCTGGAAACTGAAGGAAAATCTCATACATTACAATTTGAATTGTAGATTGAGCTGAAAGGTCTGATGTGGTATGCTCTGAAAGTGTGCCCATGGAATATGCACTGGAAGCTGCACGTCCAAGAAAAAACACACCCGTGTGAACTGAGTGGTGCAAGGTCTTATATAGCCTGATCAGCTGTGGTCTGACGTAATGTCAGTGACCATAGTAACCATGCTAATTTTTTTGGGTCCCACGTACAGGTACACACACACGTACAGGTACACGGGTACATACACGGGTACAGACAAAGCTGGTTGTTGGAGTGGTTTGCACCACTCAAAAAACAGAGCTGTAGAGCTTCAGATTTATTGATGAAGAATATCATGGACCAGTGTCTTCAGTATGTCATCATAACGCTTAGTTTAGTGTCATCACTTTCATTTAATTAATTAAAATAGGTGAACATTTGGTCTGCTGTTCTGATTCTTTGTTTTGTCTGGCAGCTGCTTTAATTCCTTTAGAAGTTTAAGGTAGCTTTTATGATGTTTATATAATACAAGAGCAGCCGACGATACAACTTCCTCAACCTTCCTCATACTACATGAAGGACCTTGTCTCTGTTACTATTATCAACCTTATTCAGTCTTCTTGATGAGACTGGTGCAGGCATACTCTCACTCTCAACATTTGCAACTTGTTCTGACTGGTGTAGTTTGCTCAGCAACATGATACATGATAAGATATCTTTAATTTGAAGGAAAGTATACTTTCTGTATTTGGAGCCAGGGTTTTAATTATCATCATCATCATCATCATCACTCTGTTGAGCACCATTTAGTATGTGTTGAAGGTCTTCTGCTTTAGGGTTTGTGACATTATGGATCTTGCTTTTTACTTTTTCTAAATGTTTACCACAGATGATACAAATATTTGGATCCAATGTTTGTACATCACACTCCATTCTGGTAAAAAAAAAAAAGAAAGAAAAATACTTCAGGTTCAGAATTCATCAATCAACTATGTTTTGTCCGACCGTACACTATGGTTAGGCACTATGCACAGTAACCATGCTGTTACAAGTGATACTAATTAACCATTCTGGTGAAACACAGTCTGGGCTTTGCTATTAGGCTACTGGACAGGACTGTTACACAAAATGGATCTTTAAATGTTTTTTTTTTGTGGCTTTCGCCTTTATTTTATATTTTTTTATGGAGGGACAGACAGTAGGCTGACAGGAGATGGGGGGAAGACATGCAGTAAAGGCCGTCGGGATCGGGAGTCGAACCCGTGGCACACTGCCAGACTGGATTGCCAGCCAAGGTGCCTGGACCACTGAGCCATGGCCCAGGCCGAGCCCCTACTATTAAAGCTAGATCACTCTCCAGCTAAATAGCTACTAGACTTGACAAGGTTCTTCTCATCTTTTCACATTCCAAAATATATGCTGTGTCAGTTTATGAAGAAACCCAAATAGGCAACAAGATGCAGAAAGAGCAGATGGAGCCAAATACTGTAAAAACTTGACTGTAACCAAATTATTATGTAAAATGATATCAACTCCTACAGAAATGAATTACTTTAATTGCATTGTTCCATAAGTATTGTCTTATTAATACTGGTAGAACTTAAGAGGGACACAGGGAAAATATGAGAATTGATTGTTTGTTTTGTATAAGGGATGTGAAAAGTTACTGTACATTGCTTTTCTAAATAAAGTAAAGTTTGCTAGACTCTCGTAGTAACTAATGACTTGCAGTTATGAGGATAACATTGATAATTGAGCACCCTCATCCAGGTCTGCTATATAATAGTAGTTCTATTGTAGGCCTGCATTTCTCTGCAGTATTGTTGCAGCTGCATATATTCTTTTCACAATTTCTTGTTTGGGATTTGGGATTTCATACATTTCTTCTACTCAAGTCAATTTGTTATAATTATTCCACCATTGATAAGTGAATAAAACTAGTAAGTGTGGTTGCACTGACGTGAGTCACAAAGAATATAAGGTCCTGGGAATTGTTACCGTTTGTATTCTATATTGTGATGACAACAGTGTGTGAAGCATATGACAAATAGCTTCACTTTTCTGTTGTGCAAAAGTTAACAAATCACACCTGTGTGACTATGAAGTGAGGGGCGCTAATATATTAGAGTTATTAAGTCTAACTCATGTTGATTAGGTGATGTAATGGTAATGTAAAACAAACGGTGCCAACACATTAAATGCCATTAACAATAAAGAGACAAGACGTAATGATGGACAATATGATGCAAATGTTCCCTTCATTGGCAATGGCGTTTTTAAAACAAACATTGAACTAATAAAAACATTAAACCTCCCTCAAAAAGCACTTTGCTGGCAAAGAAATATCGGACAGAGAACAATAGTGGGTTGCCTAGAGCAACCACACTAACTAATGCTGTCGATTTCATTAGAACTGTTATTCCCCCCATTTGGGACACAATTTACGTTTAGTGCCATAACTCCACGAGTATGCAAGCTACAGTTACACAATTGGTATTGCTGGATACAGTAGAACCACACCATTCCTACAAGCCCTCATATGTGTTGCTATGACACTCCATGTCAGAGTCACTGCAAAGTAAAGAAGACACTATATAGATTTACATATCCGCCTATTGTAGGTATGTGTTCGAATGACTATATCTCATATTTACATTCACATATTGACATTATTCTTTTTCTAGAATGTAGAGGGATGTCCTGGCTTCCAATATGCCAAATTTTAAACCTCTCAGAGCTTCCATTGTGACTCTACATGAGTTTATATTCATCAACCCCCAGACGGACAGGCTTCATTTTTAGTTTGAGGTGTATAACTTTAAATATCAATTTCACCACTTTTGCAGTAAAATATTTTTATACAAGAATCCATTTCATGTATGGGAGGCCTTATAGATGAGGAAAAACTATGTTGTGTTTGGTCCTAAGCCCGGTAGGGGTATGCCAATTTCTGGGGGCCATTGTCACAGTACTAATACAGACTGTGAAAAGTGGACTGGTTAAGTAGGCTAATCAATTGTCAGGTGTGGGGTTTGAGCTATGCCTGTTCAAAGTTAGCATTTTCAATTGAGTGCTATAGCGCCACCCTTTGGCCAATGGTTGTGAGCTTTGCATCCTAGCCCTCTATTCATATTGCCAAGTTGCATTAAAACCGACTCTACAGTTAAGCCAGAACTGCATTTTTGGCGGAAGAAGGAGAAGAAAAAATCACACCCGTGTGAACTGAGTGGTGCAGTGACGTCACACACTAACCATAGCAACCATGCTCACCATGCGTGGGGCCACATACAGGTACACACATACACAGGTACATACAGACAAAGCTGGTTGTTGGAGTGGTTTGCACCACTCAAAAAAGACAAATACAATAAGGGACAATTTGGGCTTGGACAATAAAAAAATCACACCCATGTGAACTGAGTGGTCACACACTAACCATAGCAACCATGCTCACCTGTGCGTGGGGCCACGTACAGGTACCACGTACAGGTACACGGGTACAGACAAAGCTGGTTGTTGGAGTGGTTTGCACCACTCAAAAAAAACAGAACTGCAATTGTTGGCGGAAGGAGAAGAAGAAGAAAAAATCACACCCGTGTGAAATGAGGGGCGCTCTTGTCATCGTACATCAATTCATGTTAGTGGACATTGGACGTTGCTACATAAGGTATACATAAGCTGGTCCCTTATTAGCCAAGCGCTCCCACCAACATGTGATTGGTTAGCCGATTTGCTCGTTTACACATGACGTAAGTTTTCCCTTCAATGTCAACGGCGTTTAATGTTTTGATGTTTAATTTACGTCATATTTAGCGGAAAATGATCAGCTCTTATCGTCATACATGATCATGCATCATCTCATACTGGCCAATCAGAATGCCTGTTGCCTGTGATTGGTTAGCTGATTTGCTCTTCAATGTCAATGGCGTTTAATGTTTTGATGTTTTAATTTACGCCATATTTAGCGGAATTCTGACGTAATTTCTCCGTTCATTGCAAATGGCAAATATTGAGACATGTGGGGACAACGGAGGCAGATTGAGCTGTTATGGTCACACCTTAGCAGACATTTGACCTGAATTCCCCTTTCATTGGCAATGGAAAGTCTTGAGACGTGTGGGGACAAAAGCTGTTTATAGAAGGGACAGATACAATAAGGGACAGATACAATAAGGGACAGATACAGATACAATACGTTTTACAATATGTTTTACAATACGTTTTTTTGTTACGCTGATTGGCTGAAGGGGTTGTCTGTCAACGCTGTACTCCCACAACCAACCATGCATTAACACTAGCGCGTCGGAGCGGTCAGGCTGACCGATTTTGAAATTTTGAAGTGGATTTTCTTTGCCCATGAAGTCCTGAGAAAGTTCCCCTTGCATGACTTTTTCTAAATGTTCGATTCAAACCATCTCTGTTTTTTTTTTCATCTGAAACGTTTTGGAAATATGATTTTAGACATAATTCTACTAAAATGTCTGCTCTTTTGCGGTCCGTGGGACCGCTCTTAGAGCCCTCACCCTTTCTCCCCCACAAGCCGTGCTGTTCACACCTTCCTCCCGGCTGGAGACGGGCATTGTTCAAGCTAATGTGTCATTTGCATTCCAACCTACATGTGGAAGTCCACATGTAGGCAAACTTACATTACAAACTTACATAAACTAAATGTTGTTTTAGATGTTATATTTCTTATATGCGGTTTGCAGAAATAACGATGTCTGACTTTATTTCTCGAAACGGAAAAAGAAATATGTTGACTATACACACCATCTTTAGCATAATTATGTTGGAATAATAAAGTTTATAGCATTGTGACTATGTCGCGCATATTCATTTCATATATCAGCGCATCAAAAATATTTTTACTTTATTTTTCGGAGGGCACGCTAAACGAACAGTGTAAAAATGACATGAATCAATGACATGAATCATTCCAACGCGATAGACCTCCTTCCCTATAATGTATCCCCTCTATATAAAAATGACAATATATAACGCTAATGTCGTATTTATTTTATTGTCTCAATACAAAGATGGACAGTGTAATTGCTGCGCAAGGGTAATTAATTATAGTGACATGTGAGCGCTATATTGAATATATAGCGCTCAGATCGTCACTATAATTATAGTTTCTGAAATGAAAAAGAAAATATGGTGTGTTGACTGACTGGCGTATTGTTTCCACCTATATCTATTGAGCATAGCTAAATAAATACATGTTGACTATACACGCCATCTTTAGCATAATTATATGGGATAATAAAGTTTATAGCATTGTGACTGAGCTGTGCATGACATTTCCTGTTGGCTGTTTTCAATGAAATGACTTGTGTATAATATGAATAAATGCTACATCCTACATTTATTTTGTACCGTAGGCTATAGTTTTTGAACGAATATTACCATGTAGGCCTGAAATGTTTGGTGTTACATCACAAGCATGCATGTGTGACATCAAATCCTTTATACACATTTTTTGCATCGTAGTTGCAAGGTGACAAGAGCAGGAATGTGCAGAATAGCCCAATCAGAAATCCATTCGATTGTTATTGTGTTGATTGTGTTTGAACTATTGAATCAATCAGTATAAATAATTCTGCACATTCCTGCTCTTGTCACCTTGCGCAAGGGTAATTAATGACATGAATCATTCCAACGCGATGAAATGAAATGAAATGAAATCTATATTTACCCAGGGTATCTGGGCTAAGCTCAAGAACTTGTTTCCAGCCAGGCCCTGCTCATAGAACACATTTCATCGTAGTGGTTGATGCCTTGTTCAAGGGCATTTCAGCGGTGGTAATTTTAACGTGTCGGACGGCTGGTTCGAACTGGGAACCTTCCGGTATCAAGACCGCGCCGCTATCCGTTCGGCCACCGCTGCCTCCTTCCCTATAATGTATCCCCTCTATATAAAAATGACAATATATAACGCTAATGTCGTATTTATTTTATTGTCTCAATACAAAGATGGACAGTGTAATTGCTGCGCAAGGGTAATTAATTATAGTGACATGTGAGCGCTATATTGAATATATAGCGCTCAGATCGTCACTATAATTATAGTTTCTGAAATGAAAAAGAAAATATGGTGTGTTGACTGACTGGCGTATTGTTTCCACCTATATCTATTGAGCATAGCTAAATAAATACATGTTGACTATACACGCCATCTTTAGCATAATTATATGGGATAATAAAGTTTATAGCATTGTGACTGAGCTGTGCATGACATTTCCTGTTGGCTGTTTTCAATGAAATGACTTGTGTATAATATGAATAAATGCTACATCCTACATTTATTTTGTACCGTAGGCTATAGTTTTTGAACGAATATTACCATGTAGGCCTGAAATGTTTGGTGTTACATACATGCATGTGTGACATCAAATCCTTTATACACATTTTTTGCATCGTAGTTGCAAGGTGACAAGAGCAGGAATGTGCAGAATAGCCCAATCAGAAATCAATTCGATTGTTATTGTGTTGATTGTGTTTGAACTATTGAATCAATCAGTATAAATAATTCTGCACATTCCTGCTCTTGTCACCTTGCGGGGAAACTCCCCCCATTATTTGTAATAGCCCAATCAGAAATCAATTGACATTTAAATTAGCCTATACAACTTTGATGCAGAAAATGTGTATAAAGTCACAGTCACTGGTCATTTCAGAAACATAACCGTCAGACGACATGATGAGAAGGACAAGAGAACGACGTTACACTGCAGCAGAAGCAGCCAACCTCCTTCAACGGCAGACTGCTTTCGGCGATGTAGACAGCGATGATGACGCACCGTTTGGGGATTTCGGAGGAGACGCACCACAGGCTGAAGTGTACTACCCGCCAGCTTCAGATAGTGAGTCTGAATGTGACACAGAGGACTTACCTGAAACGTCTCAGCCCGAGTCTACCACGACTGAGACAAGTAAAGATGGAACCATATGGTCATCTATGCAACCTGGGGCTGGCCGCGGCAGAGTGCCCATGCGTAATATCTTCGCAGCCAGACCAGGTCCCACTGCTTTTGCCAAGGTCAGAATCCACGACGAGCTGAGCAGTTTTCTGTGTATGTTTGACCCCAACATATGGGAAACCGTCAGAGACTGCACAGTGAAGTTTGCCCGCAGTGATGGACAGAATCAAGATTGGGATTTGTCTGTTACAGAACTGAAAGCATTCATCAGTGTGTTTTTCATTCGTGCGTTGACGACATGTGGTTATCCATTGAATCAACTGTGGGCCAACGAATGGGGAAATGAGATGGTAAAAGAAACAATGTCTCGTGACCGTTTCAAATCCATCATGCGCTACTTGCGATTTGATGACAAGAACACCAGACTCGCTCGCAAAGAAGCAGACAAGTTTGCGGCAATAACGGACATTTGGAATCAGTTCACAGACAACTGCAAATCTTGCTATGTGCCTGGAGTGAACATCACGGTGGATGAGCAGCTCTTCCCCTCAAAGGCAAGATGTGGGTTTACGCAATACATGGCCAATAAACCAGACAAGTTTGGAATTAAGTTCTGGATTGCTGCTGACCTGGACAGCAAATACTTCCTAAATGGATTTCCCTACCTTGGAAAGGGCCAGTACCGCAGCAGGTAATTTATTTTCCTCTAATAATAATAATAATCATGTATTTAAAATGTCTTTACATCAATGCCTATATGTATATATTTTGCGTTGTAATAACCATTACACCTTCTCCCTGTCATTTGCAGTGATGGCGTGCCGCTGTCTCAAGATGTTGTCCAGAGGCTGGTGGAACCATTCCTCGACAAAGGGCGGAACATCACAATGGATAACTTTTTCACTTCGATGAAGTTGGGGCAGTCTCTCCGAGCAAGAAACACAACGATACTTGGAACTGTGAACAGACAGAGGCGAGAGTTGCCTCCATGCGTACATGGAAAAGAAAGGCTATTCCACACGCAACTGATGAAGAGCAATGATGCCACGCTCACCATCTACCAGAGCAAACCCAACAAAAACGTTTGCATCCTGAGCACCATGCACCGTTCCATCGGGATTGGTACAGACCCCAAAGAAAAGCCAGAGTCTGTAACTGATTACAACCACACCAAGTGGGGAGTGGACATTTTGGATCAGATGGCACGAAACTACAGCGTCAGAGTTGGCACCAGTCGCTGGCCAGTGGCTGTCTTTTACAACATGCTGGACCTGGCTGCCATCAATGCCTATGTATTGTTCAAACAGTGCTTGGACAAACCGCAGCTCACCAGGAGGGAGTTCCTACAGGACTTGGCACTACAGCTCCGTAAGGAACACATGGATGAAAAGGACTCTGCGTCAGTGCCACCACGCACACCTCGGCGCCAGCAGCGCAGCGCACTGCAGCCGCTGCCGACCACACCACAGAACCAGCCTACAACGCCAAGAGCTGCCAAGAGGGCCCAGAATGGTCCACAGACACCAGACACCCCTACCCCCAAGAAGAGAAGGCAGTGTCAGCTTGACGGATGTGGAAACAAGACGCTAATCAGCTGCCATAAATGTGACAAACGGGCGTGTGGAACATGCACTGGTACATTTACTATGACATGTGTCAAGTGTATCTAAGCGAAAGAAGAGAAAGACAACATTTTGTGTGCCATCCAGATAAATGTACAGAAACTAATGCCATAGGATGTTTTCCTGATTTTATGTCACACCTTGCATGCTTTATATTGTTATATTGTGTAACACTAAGAAACAATAAACATTCTTGAATTAACACAAAGTATTCATGTCTGACTTTATTTCTCGAAACGGAAAAAGAAATATGGTGTGTGGTATTGTTTCCACCAAGCGCATAGCTCAATAGATATAAATACATGTTGACTATACACGCCATCTTTAGCATAATTATGTTATAATTTATGTTCATGGATCCAAGTAAACAGACATTGTTTTTTTTTACTACGGTACAAATTTGGTTGATTCAATACAGAAACGAGACGGTAAGATGCGCTGATATGAAATGCGCGACATAGGAACGTGGTATGGTACAGAAACTAGCTATAGCTAGCGCTATATTGAATATATAGCGCTCACATCGTCACTATAATTATAGTTTGGTATAATGTATATATAAACCGTGCTGCTGCTACGGATCTCTCTGCTGGCACAATAAATCAAATATATATAAATGACATCGATCATAGGCGGCGGCTAGGCCAGGCTTAGCCTTCCCAACAATTATGCTGGGTATTTTTAAAATATATATAGGCTAATATGTGGCTAGCCGGCCGCTCCCAAACTCCCAACTCCTTTGTCTGTAGCCTAAACTTTTCTGATTTGCACGCACGCACGCACAGCTGTCGCGCATATTCATTTCATATATCAGCGCATCAAAAATATGGTGAAATATGGTGTGTTGACTGACTGGCGTATTGTTTCCACCTATCTATTGAGCATAGCTAAATAAATACATGTTGAAAAATAACTTTGAGTTGTCCTGTCGAGTTGAAACGCTGCCTTGAATTAGTTGGAATGTGACATTTAGAAGACAATGGCAAGTCGTCAACCCCCCGCCACGGGGGGAGAGGTGTGAAGAGATGCAGGGAGAGAGTGGCCAATGGAATTGCACGAAAAACACCGGTCAGCCTGACCGTTAGCCGTCATAGTAGTAGTGATTTTAATTCAGACATGCTAGTGTTAACAGGGTCCAGAATACATAGAAATGAATGGAAATGGGATTTCAAGGGGGAGTTTTTAACCAAGGTCTACTAAATGCATACAAGGTTTGACGCTGATCAGTCCAGTATGTGAGATATATGTTCACACAAATGCACACACACTTAGGCCTCACTCAGACCTTTACTGCATTGCTGTATGCTTGTTGGATGAATGTTGTGTAGTGAGGCCTTAGACCCTCTCATAGACGGCTATAAATCATCTACTTATATACTAATACATCTACGGACAAACTATTTTAAAAGTTGAGTGATCAACGGCTTCAATCTTCTTTTCATTCTTGAACTCTGCCTTCGTGATTTTGGACTTGGGACTCCCGGTGGATGTCAGCCATTGTTTCATCTGTTTCACCTCACTGCTCGGGCCTTGCATCTCTCCTTCAACGGTTCCTGCGTCCGTATTCCGGACCCAGCCAACCAAGCCTAGCCTTTTCGCCTCCGCTTGGGTGTATTTCCTAAAGAACACCCCTTGCACATTGCCAAAAACCTCATAATCTACTGAAACTAAATCTTTACCAGAGGACATCATGAATGATTAGTATAATCCGTGTAACGACTACAGTAAAATAACAGACAGTAAAAGTTTGAAGTATGCAGGATTCAAGTCCCTGATGATGGAATGTGTTTAGATCAATCTGATCCATGTGGCAGCAATCACTTCACGTCAGGGTGTGTCAGGCCAGAATGAGAAGGAAGGCAGAGTTCTAAACGGGTTATAAGGTGTGTGACATCAGGGACAGCTATCGTTGTTCTCCTGTGTATCTCTGTGTGACATCAGGGACAGCTATCGTTGTTCTCCTGTGTATCTCTGTGTGACATCAGGGACAGCTATCGTTGTTCTCCTGTGTATCTCTGTGTGACATCAGGGACAGCTATCGTTGTTCTCCTGTGTATCTCTGTGTGACATCAGGGACAGCTATCGTTGTTCTCCTGTGTATCTCTGTGTGACATCAGGGACAGCTATCGTTGTTCTCCTGTGTATCTCTGTGTGACATCAGGGACAGCTATCGTTGTTCTCCTGTGTATCTCTGTGTGACATCAGGGACAGCTATCGTTGTTCTCCTGTGTATCTCTGTGTGACATCAGGGACAGCTATCGTTGTTCTCCTGTGTATCTCTGTGTGACATCAGGGACAGCTATCGTTGTTCTCCTGTGTATCTCTGTGTGACATCAGGGACAGCTATCGTTGTTCTCCTGTGTATCTCTGTGTGACATCAGGGACAGCTATCGTTGTTCTCCTGTGTATCTCTGTGTGACATCAGGGACAGCTATCGTTGTTCTCCTGTGTATCTCTGCTTACATCAGGGACAGCTATCGTTGTTCTCCTGTGTATCTCTGTGTGAGATCAGGGACAGCTATCGTTGTTCTCCTGTGTATCTCTGTGTGAGATCAGGGACAGCTATCGTTGTTCTCCTGTGTATCTCTGATCAGGGACAGCTATCGTTGTTCTCCTGTGTATCTCTGTGTGAGATCAGGGACAGCTATCGTTGTTCTCCTGTGTATCTCTGATCAGGGACAGCTATCGTTGTTCTCCTGTGTATCTCTGTGTGAGATCAGGGACAGCTATCGTTGTTCTCCTGTGGATCTCTGTGTGAGATCAGGGACAGCTATCGTTGTTCTGCTGTGTATCTCTGATCAGGGACAGCTATCGTTGTTCTCCTGTGTATCTCTGCTTACATTGTTGGTTCCGGCTGGGATGGTTATGATGTGTCTCATGTTTCACACTTCCTTTTATACACTCTTGGTGTGACGTAGATATCTCCATATTTGGATCACAGAGACCCATTATAGCACCACAGCAGTGTTGATTTCGTCGACTACCTTTTTTTCACTGACGAAAACAAATTGGAAACTAAATGAAAACTAAGCTGTGACTAAAACTAAGACTAAATACAGTATAGGCCTACTGACAATTCCGTCAACAAATGAAAACGAGACTAAAATGTTAGGAAGGGACTAGTGGACAAGAGATCCAGTATAAGTCCTTTTACACTTAGTTACATGCTGAAAATAGCAGATCTACAAGCTCACAACCGTGAGCTTGTAGATCAGCTATTTTCAGCATGCAAGTGTAAAAACATTTATGACGGTATCAAGGCCTGACAAAATACATTTTAGTCGACTAAATCAGCTGTAGATTTAGTCGACTAAAACCTTATGATATTTAGTCGACTAAAACTAGACTAACACTAAAACCTTCCAGGTGACTAAAATGTGACTGAAACTAAATTAAAACTATTTAAGAGACTATATGAATACAATTTGCTGCCAAAAACAACACTGCACCACAGTGGAGCTTCACACCCTTTCTCCACAGGACTCCATTGCTGCCATGGTTCCTCACCACAGGACTCCATTGCTGTCATGGTTCCTCACCACAGGACTCCATTGCTGTCATGGTTCCTCACCACAGGACTCCATTGCTGCCATGGTTCCTCACCACAGGACTCCATTGCTGTCATGGTTCCTCACCACAGGACTCCATTGCTGCCATGGTTCCTCACCACAGGACTCCATTGCTGCCATGGTTCCTCACCACAGGACTCCATTGCTGTCATGGTTCCTCACCACAGGACTCCATTGCTGTCATGGTTCCTCACCACAGGACTCCATTGCTGTCATGGTTCCTCACCACAGGACTCCATTGCTGCCATGGTTCCTCACCACAGGACTCCATTGCTGTCATGGTTCCTCACCACAGGACTCCGTTGCTGTCATGGTTCCTCACCACAGGACTCCATTGCTGTCATGGTTCCTCACCACAGGACTCCATTGCTGCCATGGTTCCTCACCACAGGACTCCATTGCTGTCATGGTTCCTCACCACAGGACTCCATTGCTGTCATGGTTCCTCACCACAGGACTCCGTTGCTGTCATGGTTCCTCGCCTCTACACCGTTTCTCCAGAGCATGGGTTCCCAAAGTGGGGTCCGAGGACCCCTAGGGGTACTTGAGGGAGTTCCAGGGGATCCCCCAGTTAAATTATAGTTTGGAACCAAATGGACCCTTATGGGTCTGTAACTCTGAGTGCGATTTCCATCGCTCAAAATTATAATGTTTTTGTATATAGCCTATCCTCTCTTCATAATGTAAATAATATCCCAAGCGGCACACTTTACTACTTATTTGGATGGTGCCGATCCGGAGAAGTGCCTATAGACCCTAGAGAGAAAATGGCGCGGTCAGATTCAAACTATAAATCTATTCTATAGGCATATAGTAGACGTGGCCATGCTGTATTACTCCAATAGAAATTCTTCTGGAACTCTCACTCTATTGTAGTACAGGAAATCTATGGAAAATACAGGATCAACCTCTAACTAATTGCAAAAAAAACGAACTCAGCTGATTTTGCATCTTCAATATATCCTGAATAACAGAAAAAAAGTTGCCTTGAATTGTCTGAGGGGAAAGTGTTGAAAATAGCCTGTACAGTGTGGCCACCATTGACATCCTATTATAAGGTAATATTTTATAAATGTCCTTATGCTTTAAGTAGCATGTGACATATCAAACTAGGGGGTTTTCATGATGCTGAATAAAAACACTCATTGGGCTAAATTTGGCCATAGCAACTTGCCCAAATGTGCTGACCTCATTACATTTTGGCAAGTTGCTATGGCCAAATTTAGCCCAATGAGTGTTTTTATGCAAAACTAATGATTGGAATGGCTTCAGCATCATGACAACCACCTAGTTTGATATGTCACATGCTACTTAAAGCATAAGGAAATTTAGAAAATATTGCCTTATAATAGGATGTCAATGGTGGCCATACTGTACAGGCCATTTTCAACACTTTCCCCTCAGACAATTCCAGGCAACATTCTTTCTGTTATTCAGGATATATTGAAGATGCAAAATCAGTTGAGTTTTTTTTTGTGCAATTAGTTAGAGGTCAAATTACATTATTACTGGACTATTGGTCAACAGGAGATGATTATGCCCCCAAAGGAGTAAATATACAGTATGGCTATTTCACAGGAAAATAATGACTCTATAATGACTCAGTGTTTTTCTGGACGGTGAGAGAGAGAGAGAGAGAGAGAGAGAGAGAGAGAGAGAGAGAGAGAGAGAGAGAGAGAGAGGAGAGGAGAGAGGGAGAGAGAGGAGAGAGAGAGAGAGAGAGAGGGAGAGAGAGAGGGAGAGGGGAGAGAGGGAGAGAGAGAGAGAGAGAGAGGAGAGAGAGAGAGAGAGAGAGAGAGAGAGACAGAGAGAGGAGAGAGAGAGAGAGAGACAGAGAGAGAGAGAGAGAGACAGAGAGAGAGGGAGAGAGAGAGAGAGAGAGAGAGAGAGAGAGAGAGAGACAGAGAGAGAGAGGGAGAGAGAGAGAGAGAGAGAGAGAGAGAGAGAGAGAGGGAGAGAGGGAGAGAGGGAGAGAGAGAGGGAGAGAGAGAGAGAGAGAGAGAGAGAGAGAGAGAGAGAGAGAGAGAGAGGGAGAGAGAGAGGAGAGAGAGAGAGAGAGAGAGAGGAGAGAGAGAGAGAGAGAGAGAGAGAGAGAGAGAGAGGAGAAGTGTGACTTCTAGCAGCGTTGCATAAGAGCCTGCCTCTCAGAAGACAGGAAGTGCACAAGGCTCGTATCCAAGGAGTTGCTGTGCAGAGAGCAGGCGGGGAAGTGCACAGCAGAGAGATGTAGTAAGACTAGTTAGAGTAAGAGATCTAGAGACTGCTATAGAGACCTGTAACTGCCAGAGGCTCTAGAGACTGCTACAATTACAATTAATACAATGTAGGCATTTAGCAGACGCTCTTAATCCAGAGCGACTTACATTAGGCAAGAACCAAAGCATGGAATACATCACATATATAAAATGCATTTATCATGAAACATGTGTAAGCTAAGAACGTAACTAGAACATATCTATATAATGACACTATACATATAAACTATACATATATACTATACTATGCTATACATATGTACTATGATGTGCTATGACTACATACAATGCAATTATTGTGCTGTCTACATGACATGCTATAAGTCTGTTTCAAATGCTATCTAAGTCTAAAAGTGCTATCTACAGACCTGTAACTGCCAGAGGCCTCCGCTAGACCAGGGGTTCTCAAAGTTTTTGGCCGGGGACCCCCGGAAATGCTTTGGCAATGCCTCCCGACCCCCAATATAAATTGACTGCTACAATAACCTTAATAATAGAGACAATACACCATAAATAAATACTGAAACCAGATATAATCATTAGGGA
Source organism: Electrona antarctica (assembly GCF_951216825.1). NCBI lineage: Eukaryota > Metazoa > Chordata > Actinopteri > Myctophiformes > Myctophidae > Electrona > Electrona antarctica. The sequence continues at coordinate 716,020 of NC_136792.1, forward strand.
AGGTGTATGCATGTACTATGTGTACTATATGTAAACTCCTCATTTCCATTTTCCAGCCATTCAGTTGCAAAAAAAAAAGAAAAGGGGTCCCACGGGTTGAGAACCCCTGCGCTAGACTGCTACAGACCTGTACCTTGAGAAAAGAATGAACATTGAATACAACAGTGTGTGCATCAGATCTGGTCATCACAGCTTAAATAATGAACATTGAATACAACAGTGTGAGCATAAGATCTGGTCATCACAGCTTAGTAAGATGTTCAAAGTAAACATATTGAGGACGACCGTTGAGCCGATATTCTACTCTATGGCTCCGAGATCCGAGAACATGGACACTTTCAATTAGAGAAACGGTTGGCTGGCACTTATACCCGCCTTCGAATGAGAGCGCTAAATCTGTCTTGGAAGAGCCACCCATCGACTAATCTAATATAGGGCAACCTTCCCCGTGTTTCTTCACTAGTCCGATCCAGAACACAGTTTGCCGGCCACTGCTACAGAGCTGACAATGAGTTCCCTGATGTCATCGCTAGGGACACATGCATCAGTAAGCAGGAACTGGGGATGGCAATGAAGGACCGGGAAGTCTGGCATTGTGGCATTGTGAAATCCATGATCTGGGCTTCGGTCGAAAAATGTGTGTTGGTGTAAATGAGAGAAGTAAAGCTAATGAGTGATTGCAGAAAGTAGTGAGGCCATAGGGCATTAGGGCATACTAACAAAGCTAGTGACTACATACCGACAGAGTATTGGACTCGAGACTCGATGACTCGACTCGAGTCCGACTCGAGTCATTGATTTGACGACTTGCAACTCGACTTGGACTTGAGGGTAAAAACTTGAGACTCGACTTGACTTGGAAGACAATGACTCCAGACTCGACTCGACTTGAGACAAGCTGACTCGGACAACTTAAGTAACCAGCCTGTCCGGCAGAGTATTGGACTCGAGACTCGATGACTCGACTCGAGTCTGACTCGAGTCATTGATTTGACGACTTGCAACTCGACTTGGACTTGAGGGTAAAAACTTGAGACTCGACTTGACTTGACTTGCCCACAACAGAAAAACTTGAGACTTGCTTGAGACTTGGACCAAATGACTTGCTACTCGACTCGGACTCGGATCGGAGAGACTCGTGCAATTGTCTGCATACCGAGTATATCTGTCAATAGCAACAAATGTGTTAAACATGTATATTATACACATGTTTAAAGGGTTACTAGGGTTTCTAGGAATTAAATCTTACGTACATAGTGGACCTAGGGATCTTGATCAGGCAGAGAGTGAATTATGTAACCTCTGTGTAAACTGGAACTGTGCAGATGCAGGACTTAAGGGAAGGTTTATTAGGGGCTAGTTGCACCCAGAGATGGCGAGGCAAGCACAAACTGATGCACAGTGGCACCCCACTGAGCAATTTTCGGCTTTTAGACATCTAAATGACCGTCTAAAAAATGGGGTCAAAATAGTCTAAAAATGAAAGTGTTTTAGCAGTCTAGGCTTATATTAGACGTTGAAACAACGTCGTTTCAAAGTCTATATATAGACGGTCTACATTTAGACCTTGATTAGCCAGGCTAATCAATTTACACCAACACACTGTTTTTTCGACCAAAGTCCAGATCATGGATTTAACAATGCCACAATGCCAGACTTCCCGGTCCTTCATTGCCATCCCCAGTTCCTGCTTACTGATGCATGTGTCCCTATAGCGATGACATCAGGGAACTCATTGTCAGCTCTGTAGCAGTGGCCGGCAAACTGTGATTAGCCTGGCTAATCAAGGTCTAAATGTAGATCTGCTATTTTTCAACAGCTAAAGCATAACATAATGCTTAAAACATGTACCAAAAGGCGTTCCCGCCCAAAATGGGTTAATGTGCGCTGCGGCTGATGACCTCGTAAACACATATGTTGCCCACCATGCCAACGTAATGTTACAGTAATGTTACAGTAATGTTACAATAATGTTGCAGTCATGTTACAGTGCCGCCGGCTTATTTGGTTAGATTACAAAATGTTTAGTTGTAGCCTACAGGCCTACTCCATGTAAATGTTTAGTTGTAGCCTACAGGCCTACTCCATGCCGTTGTGTTTAGTTGTAGCCTACAGGCCTACACTGGTCAACAAAAACACCTTGAAGACCTTAACAGGAGCCCTTGTACAGGGTTTCTTTGACTATGCATGCACCTCCTGGTACCACAGCACCTCAAAGGCCCTTAAAACCAGGCTCCAGACTTCCCAAAACAAACTGGTCAGGCTCCTACTTGATCTAGCCCCCCGAACCCACCTCACCCCTGCCCACTTCGACAGGCTGGAATGGCTTAGGGTCGACGACAGAGTACAGCAACTTGCAATGGGTCTGGTCCACAAGATTCGATACACCACCAAGATACCCATGTACCTGTCTAGATACTTCCTTAATGTTAACGAAGTCCACACCCACAACACCAGAGGGAGTGCAACGAACCATGTACAACCCAGATTCGGCACAAACAAGGGACTAAATTCTTTTCGCTCCTATGCCACCAAAATGTGGAACGCCCTACCAACTGTCATTAAGACATGCGAATCCCTTGACTCCTTCAAAACCGCTCTCAAAGGGCACCTACGGATGGCTGCAATTCGAAACTGGCCCCCGTAAAATCTGAATCCCCCCCCGCCCCCCCCCTTTTTTCCCCTCACTGTATATATTTCTTTTCCCTTTTTACCTCCTTTTTGATGAATTCCTGTTCTGTCTATAGAAGTGTCTATTTGTACGCCTCTAAATGTTTTGATGATTTGAACATGGTGGACCCTGTTGGAAACAAGTGTAATGCTTAATTGGGTCGTCCACTCACAGTTAACAGCCTTTGTATTGAGTTTGTGCTTGAAATGTACTGTAATTCTGCAAACTGTTAATAAATTCTTCAATCAATCAATCAAAGCCTACTCCATGCCGTTGTGTTTAGTTGTAGCCTACAGGCCTACTCCATGCCGTTGTGCATCATTGATTGTGTGCCCAAAAGAACAGATCTGCAAGCTGTCGACATCTTGTATGTCTGTTTTACTTTATTTTTTTATTACTGAGACACAAGACTCCAGACTCGACTCGTGGCTATAGACTCCAGACTCGACTCGTACTCGTGGCTATAGACTCCAGACTCGACTCGTGGCTATAGACTCCAGACTCGACTCGTGGCTATAGACTCCAGACTCGACTCGTGGCTATAGACTCCAGACTCGACTCGTACTCGTGGCTATAGACTCCAGACTCGACTCGTACTCGTGGCTATAGACTCCAGACTCGACTCGTGGCTATAGACTCCAGACTCGACTCGTACTCGTGGCTATAGACTCCAGACTCGACTCGTACTCGTGGCTATAGACTCCAGACTCGACTCGTGGCTATAGACTCCAGACTCGACTCGTACTCGTGGCTATAGACTCCAGACTCGACTCGTGGCTATAGACTCCAGACTCGACTCGTACTCGTGGCTATAGACTCCAGACTCGACTCGTACTCGTGGCTATAGACTCCAGACTCGACTCGTACTCGTGGCTATAGACTCCAGACTCGACTCGTACTCGTGGCTATAGACTCCAGACTCGACTCGTGGCTATAGACTCCAGACTCGACTCGTACTCGTGGCTATAGACTCCAGACTCGACTCGTACTCGTGGCTATAGACTCCAGACTCGACTCGTGGCTATAGACTCCAGACTCGACTCGTACTCGTGGCTATAGACTCCAGACTCGTACTCGTGGCTATAGACTCCAGACTCGACTCGTACTCGTGGCTATAGACTCCAGACTCGACTCGTACTCGTGGCTATAGACTCCAGACTCGACTCGTACTCGTGGCTATAGACTCCAGACTCGACTCGTGGCTATAGACTCCAGACTCGACTCGTGGCTATAGACTCCAGACTCGACTCGTGGCTATAGACTCCAGACTCGACTCGTACTCGTGGCTATAGACTCCAGACTCGACTTGACTCGTGGCTATAGACTCCAGACTCGACTCGTGGCTATAGACTCCAGACTCGACTCGTACTCGTGGCTATAGACTCCAGACTCGACTCGTGGCTATAGACTCCAGACTCGACTCGTACTCGTGGCTATAGACTCCAGACTCGACTCGTGGCTATAGACTCCAGACTCGACTCGTACTCGTGGCTATAGACTCCAGACTCGTACTCGTGGCTATAGACTCCAGACTCGACTCGTACTCGTGGCTATAGACTCCAGACTCGACTCGTGGCTATAGACTCCAGACTCGACTCGTACTCGTGGCTATAGACTCCAGACTCGACTCGTGGCTATAGACTCCAGACTCGACTCGTACTCGTGGCTATAGACTCCAGACTCGACTCGTACTCGTGGCTATAGACTCCAGACTCGACTCGTACTCGTGGCTATAGACTCCAGACTCGACTCGTACTCGTGGCTATAGACTCCAGACTCGACTCGTGGCTATAGACTCCAGACTCGACTCGTACTCGTGGCTATAGACTCCAGACTCGACTCGTACTCGTGGCTATAGACTCCAGACTCGACTCGTACTCGTGGCTATAGACTCCAGACTCGACTCGTACTCGTGGCTATAGACTCCAGACTCGACTCGTGGCTATAGACTCCAGACTCGACTCGTACTCGTGGCTATAGACTCCAGACTCGACTCGTACTCGTGGCTATAGACTCCAGACTCGACTCGTACTCGTGGCTATAGACTCCAGACTCGACTCGTGGCTATAGACTCCAGACTCGACTCGTGGCTATAGACTCCAGACTCGACTCGTGGCTATAGACTCCAGACTCGACTCGTACTCGTGGCTATAGACTCCAGACTCGACTTGACTCGTGGCTATAGACTCCAGACTCGACTCGTACTCGTGGCTATAGACTCCAGACTCGACTCGTACTCGTGGCTATAGACTCCAGACTCGACTTGACTCGTGGCTATAGACTCCAGACTCGACTCGTACTCGTGGCTATAGACTCCAGACTCGACTCGTACTCGTGGCTATAGACTCCAGACTCGACTCGACTCGTGGCTATAGACTCCAGACTCGACTCGTGGCTATAGACTCCAGACTCGACTCGTGGCTATAGACTCCAGACTCGACTCGTACTCGTGGCTATAGACTCCAGACTCGACTCGTACTCGTGGCTATAGACTCCAGACTCGACTCGTACTCGTGGCTATAGACTCCAGACTCGACTCGTGGCTATAGACTCCAAACTCGACTAGTGGCTATAGACTCCAGACTCGGCTCGTACTCGTGGCTATAGACTCCAGACTCGACTCGTACTCGTGGCTATAGACTCCAGACTCGACTCGTGGCTATAGACTCCAGACTCGACTCGTACTCGTGGCTATAGACTCCAGACTCGACTCGTACTCGTGGCTATAGACTCCAGACTCGACTCGTACTCGTGGCTATAGACTCCAGACTCGACTCGTACTCGTGGCTATAGACTCCAGACTCGACTCGTACTCGTGGCTATAGACTCCAGACTCGACTCGTGGCTATAGACTCCAGACTCGACTCGTACTCGTGGCTATAGACTCCAGACTCGACTCGTGGCTATAGACTCCAGACTCGACTCGTGGCTATAGACTCCAGACTCGACTCGTACTCGTGGCTATAGACTCCAGACTCGACTCGTACTCGTGGCTATAGACTCCAGACTCGTACTCGTGGCTATAGACTCCAGACTCGACTCGACTCGTGGCTATAGACTCCAGACTCGACTCGTGGCTATAGACTCCAGACTCGACTCGGGGCTATAGACTCCAGACTCGACTCGACTCGTGGCTATAGACTCCAGACTCGACTCGTACTCGTGGCTATAGACTCCAGACTCGACTCGTACTCGTGGCTATAGACTCCAGACTCGACTCGTACTCGTGGCTATAGACTCCAGACTCGACTCGTACTCGTGGCTATAGACTCCAGACTCGACTCGTACTCGTGGCTATAGACTCCAGACTCGACTCGTGGCTATAGACTCCAGACTCGACTCGTACTCGTGGCTATAGACTCCAGACTCGACTCGTACTCATGGCTATAGACTCCAGACTCGACTCGTGGCTATAGACTCCAGACTCGACTCGTGGCTATAGACTCCAGACTCGACTCGTACTCGTGGCTATAGACTCCAGACTCGACTCGTACTCGTGGCTATAGACTCCAGACTCGACTCGTACTCGTGGTTATAGACTCCAGACTCGACTCGTACTCGTGGCTATAGACTCCAGACTCGACTCGTACTCGTGGCTATAGACTCCAGACTCGACTCGTACTCGTGGCTATAGACTCCAGACTCGACTCGTGGCTATAGACTCCAGACTCGACTCGTACTCGTGGCTATAGACTCCAGACTCGACTCGTACTCGTGGCTATAGACTCCAGACTCGACTCATACTCGTGGCTAAAGACTCCAGACTCGACTCGTACTCGTGGCTATAGACTCCAGACTCGACTCGTACTCGTGGCTATAGACTCCAGACTCGACTCGTACTCGTGGCTATAGACTCCAGACTCGACTCGTGGCTATAGACTCCAGACTCGACTCGTACTCGTGGCTATAGACTCCAGACTCGACTCATACTCGTGGCTAAAGACTCCAGACTCGACTCGTACTCGTGGCTAAAGACTCCAGACTCGACTCAGACTTGAGCTCCGAGACTCGTGCATGGGCATCTGGTTGCACCACATAGTAAAGGATGGAGTAATCATATTGATGATAAATTGGGGTATTGGTGGCCGGTTCTCACCAAAGGCTGGACAACAATGATGTAACCTGATTATGGCGAGTGTCTAGTATGGAGGGCCAAAACTGCCATATCTAAAAATAAATAAATAAATAAATGAATAAATAAAATAATAAATAAATATATATGCAAAGAAATATATAAATCAATAATTAAATGCAAAAATAAATAAATAAATAAATAGGCAAAGAAATGAATAATTAAATGTATTTATTGGTTTTAATTATGTACACATTTAAATGCGCATTTAAATACACCTTTAAATACGCATTTAAATATGCATTTAAATACACATTTAAATGCACATTTAAATATGCATTTAAATACGCATTTAAATACACATTTAAATGTGCATTTAAATGTGTATTTCAAGCTGCTTTTCCCAAGGGTGTATTTCATGAACCGTATGTTAATGAGGGGGCGTGTCTTTCCTATTCAGCCATTAGCAATCTAACCCAGAGCAATCAAACACCAAAAGATCCCATCCAGCCACTAGCATATAGTTTTGGATTTTACATTTAATTTTAGTTTAGTTTTAGTTTGTTTTGAATATATATATTTTTTTAATTAAGTTATTGGCATCAAAATGTACTTAAAGTACCCAAAGTAAAAGTGTCCTAAATGTATAAAAATCTTTTGAAAATAGCAGATCTCCCCAAGCTCACAATGTGTCGCATCGCGGCCCATGTGAGCTTGTAGATCGGCTATTTTTAAATGCCCAAAATCTATATATGCTAGGGCTATTGTATGTACGTTTTATATATAATCAAAATCTACAAATTAACTAGTAACTAAAGTTTTCAAATAAATGTAATGGAGTAAAAGTAGGCTACAATTTTGGGATTTGTAAAAGTATTGGTATTGGAAAATACTCAAGTAAAGTACCAGTAAAGACCTCCTTGCACGCATCCGCCTGGGTGACGGCAGACTGCTGGGCCGCTGGCGCTTTGGCATGGGGGGTCAGATCAACATATGGAATGAATTCTGTACTGGCCATATATGGAGCGTATCTTGAGTGTACAGGGTTTGATGAGGTCAGAGGTCAGATCAACATATAGAACAGGACAACTCCAGTCAGAACAGGTCAACTCCATATATGGAGATATAAGGGTGGCAGCGGGGGCAGTGTCTTGAGTGTACGGGCCTTAATCTTCGCGCCTGTTGCATGGACAGGTATCAGTCAAAAGGGAGACATCGAAGTGGAAGGACAGGTGGAGAAGGATCAACATATGGAATGTCAGAACAGGTCAGCTCCATATAGAGAACTAAGGGTTTGAGTTTGAGGTCAGATGTAGAGTTGCTGGCCGGCTCCATATGGAGATCTAGGTGATGATCCAGTCTTCTCCATGTATGCCTATCCAGGGTTTGATGAGGTCAGTGTCATGATCTTCATATATGGAGATGGCCATATATGGAGACGTGATGTCACGAGGCGTGATGTTACGAGGCATGATGTCACGAGGTGTGATGTCATGAGGTGTGGACTGATGACTATATATGGAGGCGTGACGCTGACTGACGGAATATGCAGGTTTTCATATTAAACTGTGTATATCAAATACCTCAAACTTGTAGCCTACTTAGGTACAATACTTAAGTAAATGTACTAGATATTTTCCACCACTGCAAATACAATGATAAAAATATTGAACACAAGAAAGGGTTTGATTGATTGATTGATTGATTGATTGAAAATTGTATTCACAGTTTGTATAATTTGGGTACAGTTCAAACGAAGGTACAGGACAAAAACTGCTATGAGGATGAAACCAGAAAAAACACTAAGACTTGTTTGTTTACATCAGGGTCCTCCATTTTCAATTTATCAGAAAGACGGGTAACAGGGTTACAGGTCAAGTGGACACTTAGTGGATCGACAGGTCACTTGTACACCTTGGATGAGTGGGCACTAGGTACAGGGTTGTAGTTTTTCTGGCACCTTGGTCGATTACCTTTGACCTCAGTACATTTTATTCTCAGTAGTAATTCTTAGTGGGGCAACTGGGCACCTAGGGGTAGGATAACTGGGCACCTGGACAACTTGGCACTGGGTAAAGGTGGGCAGTCGGGCACCATTGACATCAGTACATTTTATTCTCAGTAACATTCTTCTTGTGTGCAGTGAGATTAAGTATTGGCCTAAATTGGACATCATATATCTCTGATTGCACACTGTATGTGTATGCCCAGGCAAACATATTAATGCAGACATTTTGTAAGTGCTCTTCAGATGTCAAGGTTTAACTTTTTAAAGCATTTTGCACACCATTGTACACCAGGGGTTTTCAACTGATTATGAACCAGGGACCACGTACCACCCTGACTGAGAATCAACCTGGGGACCACCACCCTGACTGAGAATTAACCTGGGGGCCATTGTTGTGTTGGGAGGGGGGATATGGTTGTGGTGTGGGGGAAAGAAATTAACCTTCCATATTGAACTCATGTTGCTGTTCATTGTAACTTATTCTATGAGTAAGCAGACACTTGCGATTGATTATGGGCACATTTCCTTAATGGTGACTCAACCAGGCAATCCGGTTTCCCTTGAGATTCAAACTCACTTTTCTGTGGAAGTTCTTGACATCAGACTTCCCAGTAACTGACAACATCGACGCGTCATCATTTGTCACCAGATAATTTACTGCATTGTTTCTCAACTTGTGGTCAATACAATAAATTCAAATACGAATCTTCACTTTCCTACATTACTAAATGCAGGGTCAGGGTCCAGGGACCACATGCAACACCTTCACGGACCACCAGTGGTCCACGGACCACTTGTTGAAAACCCATGCTGTACACCATCACTTGTTTACCTTTACTACCACCATATGATAATATTGTATCTGTATTTATTTATCATCATTTCCTGGGAAAACAGACAAGTACAGTCGATCTGTGAGCTCCTACATAGATTATCCAATGGTTGTTAAGTGACATCATCAAGTTCCACCCGGTCAGTGAGTGACATCATCAAGGTCCACCCCCTCATTAACATTATGGTTCATGAAATAGACCTTTGGGAAAAGCAGCTTGAAAGCAGCTTTAAATGCGTATTTAAAGGTACATTTAAATGCGTATTTAAATGCGTATTTAAATGCATATTTAAATGTACATTTAAATGTACTTTAAAATGTGTAGATAAATAAAAATAAATAAATAAATAGTCACTTAAATACATTTAATTATTGATTTATATATTTCTTTGCATATTTATTTATTTATTTTTGCATTTATTTATTCATTCAATTATTTATTTATTTTTAGATATGGCAGTTTTAGCCCTCCATAGTCTAGGGGTGTGGGAGGAAACACAGATTCCAGAGAATAAGTGATGATGAGGAAACAGATTCCAGAGAATAAGTGATGATGAGGAAACAGATTCCAGGAATCAGTGATGCTGACTGATGCCAAACTGGGCCTTTATAAACTCATGCACAGATGAGAAAGTGGACAACTCGCATTCTGTAGTTAGAAACCTAGAGATCTGTTAGGTGCACACTTAGCTATTTTACCCACAATAGGGATTTATTTTAGTCGCTTAATTTGAAACATCAGGAAGTAGGCAAAAGACAATATGGTAAGAGCTTTAACATGTAATTGCTTCTATTTGTTTTTTGATTTTCATCAAGGTGGGGTATTTTCTGCGGGTGGTTAATATTCTGACTTATTGAACTGTTGTTGATTATCAATCAAATGCTTAATTTAATTGACAATTTTATTCAAAATCATGAACTGCTTTAACCTGATTATTGCTTAAAGGACCACTTCACCAATTTTCAACCTATCTTCATACAATAGGTCCTCACTAATAATCATGATAAAATGGCACAATTCTTTACTACTCAGTCTGTGTTCAGTTTCAGTCATGCAAAGATTTTCTTCAAGCTTTTGAACCCTTTTATTAAGTTAGGAGTTTACCAGATTTCAAACATGGAAAACAAAGTAATACCATGGGAGAACAGTGTCAAAATGTACATTCTGAAACTGTGTATGTGACAAATTTGAAACTCTGAAAATGTGTGGGGGCGAAACACTGTAAAATGTTTTTTTCATAGATTTGAAAATACCTTCCGGCCTATCAAAACTTATTTCAGAGATTAAAATATATTTTTCCAGAGATTCAAAACAATTTTCAGTTTTGCAAAAGTATCTTCAGACATTCAGAACCTTTATTTTAATCCACAGAGCTCCCCTACTGAACCTTTATTTTAATTCACAGAGCTCCCCTGCTGAACCTTTATTTTAATCCACAGAGCTCCCCTGCTGAACCTTTATTTTAATCCACAGAGCTCCCCTGCTGAACCTTTATTTTAATCCACAGAGCTCCCCTACTGAACCTTTATTTTAATCCACAGAGCTCCCCTACTGAACCTTTATTTTAATCCACAGAGCTCCCCTGCTGAACCTTTATTTTAATCCACAGAGCTCCCCTGCTGAACCTTTATTTTAATCCACAGAGCTCCCCTACTGAACCTTTATTTTAATCCACAGAGCTCCCCTGCTGAACCTTTATTTTAATCCACAGAGCTCCCCTGCTGAACCTTTATTTTAATCCACAGAGCTCCCCTACTGAACCTTTATTTTAATCCACAGAGCTCCCCTACTGAACCTTTATTTTAATCCACAGAGCTCCCCTACTGAACCTTTATTTTAATCCACAGAGCTCCCCTACTGAACCTTTATTTTAATCCACAGAGCTCCCCTACTGAACCTTTATTTTAATCCACAGAGCTCCCCTACTGAACCTTTATTTTAATCCACAGAGCTCCCCTGCTGTAAATGGCGTCGAGTCCAGCATCACAGCACGTTGTGTTGTGCCGAGAGTCCTTGTCATCAACACCGGAGGGACCATTGGAATGACCCTCCATGATAACGGTATTGTTATTTATTGTTTTCTGATTCTTCTTTCTTTTGGTTCCTTGGTTTGCTGCTGAAGAATGTGAGATGACACCAACATCAGACAGGGCAGATACTGATCTATGGCAATGTGCTATGAATGCAGGGTTTTGGTATATTAGGAGTTTCACTAGTAAGAGACCACACCTTCTGTGTGGTCTTCTTAATGTATTCATCCCACAGGAAGAAATGAAGTTGTTACAGCAGCCAAGACACACAAGGTTTATTAGTACATTGAATGGATGATTATCTGATTGAGCTACACCTTATGCACAATTTTACCACTATGGTTCAGTATGAGACTGATGTGTGGTGGTGGTTAGTTTCATGGGCATACAATTATACTAGCAGTAACTGTACTGATGGTACAAAGACAATGGAAATATAATCACAATGATCTCTCTTGTTGTCTTGTTTCTGTGACCCCACAGTGTTGGCCCCTGAAGCCAATGATCTCTCTTGTTGTCTTGTTACTGTGACCCCACAGTGTTGGCCCCTGAAGCCAATGATCTCTCTTGTGTTTCTGTGACCCCAGAGTGTTGGCCCCTGAAGCCAATGATCTATCTTGTTGTCTTGTTACTGTGACCCCACAGTGTTGGCCCCTGAAGCCAATGATCTCTCTTGTTGTCTTGTTTCTGTGACCCCACAGTGTTGGCCCCTGAAGCCAATGATCTCTCTTGTTGTCTTGTTACTGTGACCCCACAGTGGTGGCCCCTGAAGCCAATGATCTCTCTTGTGTTTCTGTGACCCCACAGTGTTGGCCCCTGAAGCCAATGATCTATCTTGTTGTCTTGTTACTGTGACCCCACAGTGTTGGCCCCTGAAGCCAATGATCTCTCTTGTGTTTCTGTGACCCCACAGTGTTGGCCCCTGAAGCCAATGATCTCTCTTGTGTTTCTGTGACCCCACAGTGTTGGCCCCTGAAGCCAATGATCTCTCTTGTGTTTCTGTGACCCCACAGTGTTGGCCCCTGAAGCCAATGATCTCTCTTGTGTTTCTGTGACCCCACAGTGTTGGCCCCTGAAGCCAATGATCTCTCTTGTGTTTCTGTGACCCCACAGTGTTGGCCCCTGAAGCCAATGATCTCTCTTGTGTTTCTGTGACCCCACAGTGTTGGCCCCTGAAGCCAATGATCTCTCTTGTTGTCTTGTTACTGTGACCCCACAGTGTTGGCCCCTGAAGCCAATGATCTCTCTTGTGTTACTGTGACCCCACAGTGTTGGCCCCTGAAGCCAATGATCTCTCTTGTGTTTCTGTGACCCCACAGTGTTGGCCCCTGAAGCCAATGATCTCTCTTGTTGTCTTGTTACTGTGACCCCACAGTGTTGGCCCCTGAAGCCAATGATCTCTCTTGTGTTACTGTGACCCCACAGTGTTGGCCCCTGAAGCCAATGATCTCTCTTGTGTTTCTGTGACCCCACAGTGTTGGCCCCTGAAGCCAATGATCTCTCTTGTGTTTCTGTGACCCCACAGTGTTGGCCCCTGAAGCCAATGATCTCTCTTGTTGTCTTGTTACTGTGACCCCACAGTGTTGGCCCCTGAAGCCAATGATCTCTCTTGTGTTTCTGTGACCCCATAGTGTTGGCCCCTGAAGCCAATGATCTCTTTTGTGTTTCTGTGACCCCATAGTGTTGGCCCCTGAACCCAATGCTTTAGTGAAGTTCCTACGCAAGCTTCCTATCCTCCATGATGAAGAATATGCCAAGACGACATGCTTGTATGATCACCATAACGACCCAGAGAACGTCTTGGTCCTTCCGTAAGTAAACTGACCCCGTCCGTCGCCACAGTCTCTGCAAACTTGTATCAATCATTTATTCTGCTGTTTTTCTTTCATAACTTTTCTTTTTTTGCACACCACTGCTGTTATTTCATTGTGTAACTTTTGGTTGAAAGCCGAGTAACTCCCCAAATGTGCTTTACAGGAATATTATTTATTTTCAGTTTAGTTACATTTCATGTGCTGAACATGATTATATAACATGGATGTGTAAATATTCAGTCTGATCATCTGGTCTAACCTCCATAGCCACTAACCACCAGATATCGGCTACCCTTGTTTTTAGTGTGAATGGGTTAGTCCTAAATTATACCATTATAAGACCTCTAAGTGACCTCTAAGTGACCTCTACGCTGTTCCTCTCATTTAAAACATAACCTGGTCCAACTCTATTAAGTGAACACAGTCAATACAAAAGTGATTAACATGCGTTTTTGTGTTTGTAATAATAGAAAATAAACAAATAAACAAATAAACAAACATGATGCCAAAATCATGAAAGACTTGGAACTTATATTAAACTTGTTTCTTAATCCAGGCTGAATAAGAAGAACAAACGGATCGTGTACACCATTATAGAGTTCAGCCCCCTGCTGGACTCATCCAACATGACACCGGATGACTGGGGGAAAATCGGAAAGTCTATTGAGGTAATAATTGCATTTCACACTCCATAGCTCCAACATTAATTTAACACGCCCTTATAGTTATTATATTTTAAAGCATGTTGTCACTAAACCCAGAAACCATTCACATTGCATCAACAGGCAATATGTTTCATCAACATGCTTTACTTGGTTGTCATTGTGCATGATGTCATGTAGCATGTGACAGATTCCATAATCCACAACGTGGTGTTGATTTTGACAGCAAATTTTGATCTTAGTTTTAGTCGTAGTCTCTTGAATAGTTTTTTCTTAATTTAGTTTTAGTCACATTTTTGTCACCTGGAATGTATTAGTGTTAGTCTAGCTTTAGTCGACTAAATATACGGTTGATTTAGTCGACTAATTGTATTTTGACGGGCCTTGATGCCGTCGTAATGAAAAATTATTCTTTACACATAGCAGATCGGCTATTTTCTTACAACCAAGTGTAAAATGACTTATACTGGATCTCTTGTTCACTAGACCCCTCCTAACATTTGAGTCTAGTTTTTAATTATTGAGGAAATTGTCAATATCTTTAGTCTTAGTTTTAGTCGGCATAGCTTAGTTTTCATTTAGTTTCCGTTTAGTTTTTGTCAGTGAAAAAAGGTTGACGAACATTTTTTGTCATAGTATTATTCGACGAAATCAATACTCGTGTCTTGCGTGTGTGTGTGTGTGCGTGCGTGCGTGCGTGCGTGTGTGTGTGTGTGTGTGTGTGTGTGTGTGTGTGTGTGTGTGTGTGTGTGCGTGCGTGTGTGTGTGTGTGTGTGTGTGTGTGTGGTGTTTGGCTGCAGAGAAACTACGACATGTATGAGGGTTTCGTGATCCTCCACGGGACAGACACCATGGCGTACACGGCGTCAGCCCTCTCCTTCATGTGTGAGAACCTGGGGAAGCCCATCGTCCTCACTGGCTCACAGGTGAGAGCGGCTCTGTTCACAGGGCAGGCCAAGAAAAACATCTCCTCTCTCTTCACAGGGCAGGCCAAGAAAAACATCTCCTCTCTGTTCACAGGGCAGGCCAAGGAAAACATCTCCTCTCTCTTCACAGGGCAGGCCAAGGAAAACATCTCCTCTCTGTTCACAGGGCAGGCCAAGAAAAACATCTCCTCTCTCTTCACAGGGCAGGCCAAGAAAAACATCTCCTCTCTCTTCACAGGGCAGGCCAAGAAAAACATCTCCTCTCTCTTCACAGGGCAGGCCAAGAAAAACATCTCCTCTCTGTTCACAGGGCAGGCCAAGAAAAACATCTCCTCTCTCTTCACAGGGCAGGCCAAGAAAAACATCTCCTCTCTCTTCACAGGGCAGGCCAAGAAAAACATCTCCTCTCTGTTCACAGGGCAGGCCAAGGAAAACATCTCCTCTCTCTTCACAGGGCAGGCCAAGAAAAACATCTCCTCTCTGTTCACAGGGCAGGCCAAGAAAAACATCTCCTCTCTCTTCACAGGGCAGGCCAAGCAAAACATCTCCTCTCTCTTCACAGGGCAGGCCAAGAAAAACATCTCCTTGGATCTATAGTCGTTTATAGTCGCCCTCTATTCAGGACGACTATAATGTTTTAACACTAGCATGACTGTATGAGGTCATTTTGACCGTTTTCTTCTTTTTTTAGATTTTGAAGTTGATTATCTTTGCCATCATCTCAGACATTTTTTACATCTGAAACATTTTCTAAATATGAATTTAAGCACTCTTTTAAGCGTCATTAACATCAACATTGTTTTTGCAAAAAAGGGCGAACTTTACTAGTTATGCTAGTGTTAAAGGGAAGCTTCATCCTTTTTTCCAAAAGGAACCACATATTTTGAGATTGGGGTCTGGGGCCCAATTACATATAATTCTGGGGGTCCTTGATATGAAATAGTTTGTGAACCAGTTTTTCTCGTCATGATTTAGAAGACATTTTGTAGAATCACTTCTCAGGTCCAGATGGGTTAAAGATGACAGCCTGCTGACAAGGTAATTAAAGGCTTGTTTTTTTTCAGGTGCCAATCTACGAGTTGAGGAACGATGGCAGAGACAACCTGCTGGGGGCGCTGTTGATCGCCGGACAATTTGCCATTCCTGAGGTGAGTGAATTATTGGGATGCAGATCACCTGCGTGCTCTTGGATCATTTGGAGACGTTGTGATCATTTTTTGAGATGGGACTTGTGAACGTGAAATTGTGGATGATTCTGAACAATAACTTCCTGCTGTTATTTTTAGTTAGTTAATTATTATGCAATATTTCCATTCAGGACTGGAACCCCTTTTGGTGTTTTAAGTATTAATGTTATACTTTAGCTATTGAAAAAAAGATCTGCTATTTTTGAAAATTCCCTGGAACAACATATTTTGAGATTGGGGTCCGGGACCCCAATAATTCTGGGGCTCCTTGACATGAACGAGTTTGAGAACCACTGACATAGAAACACAAGTTTTTTTCTGAAAACTGTCATGATTTATAGAAGACATTTAGAATCAGGTCTAAATGGGGTTAAGTATAGAAGGTAAAGGTGTAACAGGTCAAGGTTTTGTGCTCAGATTCAGATATTTTTTTTTGCCATTGTGTAAAAACACATTTGATTTGCTTTGGCATTTGCGTGTGCGCATTTAATTAAGCAATATTACACTCGAGGGGGTGGTTTAACGTCATTAATGCACGCCTGCGATGCTGAAGGAACGAGACCGCAAGGCGAGTTCCGAAAGCAACGCAGAAGTTCATCAATGACGTTAAACCACCCCCTCGAGTGTAATATTGCAATTATACAACAGTTACCCTTAAAACTAAGAAAATCACTGAAAAAACATATTTTTTAATGACAGATGTAGTCACTACGACCACAAAATGTCCCAATAAACTAGCTAGCCTAGCCACCGAATTTGCTGCACTCTGGGAGAACAGAGCAGCTGAATTATTTGTTTTGATAACAGAGCAGCTGAATTATTTGTTTTGATTAGGTGTGGAGTGGTGCTCGTTTGAACCACGGCTAGAAGGCTACTTCAACCAATCAGATTGCTTCCTCGAAACGACCTGTTGTATAATTGTGCATTAAATGAGATATCATTTTCATGTGTCTTGCAGGTCTGCCTGTATTTCCATAACAAACTGTACAGGGGAAACCGTGTGACTAAGGTGGACGCACGGAGCTTCAATGCCTTCAGTTCTCCTAACCTGGAGCCACTAGCCAACGCTGAAGTGGATATCACAGGTAACCGAGGTCTGGGGAATGGGTTCTGTAGATAGTGGATATCACAGGTAACCGAGGGCTGGGGAATGGGTTCTGTAGATAGTGGATATCACAGGTAACCGAGGTCTGGGGAATGGGTTCTGTAGATAGTGGATATCACAGGTAACCGAAGGGTGGGGAATGGGTTCTGTAGATAGTGGATATCACAGGTAACCGAGGGCTGGGGAATGGGTTCTGTAGATAGTGGATATCACAGGTAACCGAGGGCTGGGGAATGGGTTCTGTAGATAGTGGATATCACAGGTAACCGAGGTCTGGGGAATGGGTTCTGTAGATAGTGGATATCACAGGTAACCGAGGGCTGGGGAATGGGTTCTGTAGATAGTGGATATCACAGGTAACCGAGGGCTGGGGAATGGGTTCTGTAGATAGTGGATATCACAGGTAACCGAGGTCTGGGGAATGGGTTCTGTAGATAGTGGATATCACAGGTAACCGAGGGCTGGGGAATGGGTTCTGTAGATAGTGGATATCACAGGTAACCGAGGGCTGGGGAATGGGTTCTGTAGATAGTGGATATCACAGGTAACCGAAGGCTGGGGAATGGGTTCTGTAGATAGTGGATATCACAGGTAACCGAGGTCTGGAGAATGGGTTCTGTAGATAGTGGATATCACAGGTAACCGAAGGGTGGGGAATGGGTTCTGTAGATAGTGGATATCACAGGTAACCGAAGGGTGGGGAATGGGTTCTGTAGATAGTGGATATCACAGGTAACCGAGGTCTGGGAAATGGGTTCTGTAGATAGTGGATATCACAGGTAACCGAGGTCTGGGAAATGGGTTCTGTAGATAGTGGATATCACAGGTAACCGAGGGCTGGGGAATGGGTTCTGTAGATAGTGGATATCACAGGTAACCGAAGGCTGGGGAATGGGTTCTGTAGATAGTGGATATCACAGGTAACCCAAGGGTGGGGAATGGGTTCTGTAGATAGTGGATATCACAGGTAACCGAGGGCTGGGGAATGGGTTCTGTAGATAGTGGATATCACAGGTAACCGAAGGCTGGGGAATGGGTTCTGTAGATAGTGGATATCACAGGTAACCGAGGTCTGGAGAATGGGTTCTGTAGATAGTGGATATCACAGGTAACCGAAGGGTGGGGAATGGGTTCTGTAGATAGTGGATATCACAGGTAACCGAGGTCTGGAGAATGGGTTCTGTAGATAGTGGATATCACAGGTAACCGAGGGCTGGGGAATGGGTTCTGTAGATAGTGGATATCACAGGTAACCGAGGTCTGGGGAATGGGTTCTGTAGATAGTGGATATCACAGGTAACCGAGGGCTGGGGAATGGGTTCTGTAGATAGTGGATATCACAGGTAACCGAGGGCTGGGGAATGGGTTCTGTAGATAGTGGATATCACAGGTAACCGAGGGCTGAGGAATGGGTTCTGTAGATAGTGGATATCACAGGTAACCGAAGGGTGGGGAATGGGTTCTGTAGATAGTGGATATCACAGGTAACCGAGGTCTGGGGAATGGGTTCTGTAGATAGTGGATATCACAGGTAACCGAGGGCTGAGGAATGGGTTCTGTAGATAGTGGATATCACAGGTAACCGAGGTCTGGGGAATGGGTTCTGTAGATAGTGGATATCACAGGTAACCGAGGGCTGGGGAATGGGTTCTGTAGATAGTGGATATCACAGGTAACCGAGGGCTGGGGAATGGGTTCTGTAGATAGTGGATATCACAGGTAACCGAGGTCTGGAGAATGGGTTCTGTAGATAGTGGATATCACAGGTAACCGAGGGCTGGGGAATGGGTTCTGTAGATAGTGGATATCACAGGTAACCGAGGGCTGGGGAATGGGTTCTGTAGATAGTGGATATCACAGGTAACCGAAGGCTGGGGAATGGGTTCTGTAGATAGTGGATATCACAGGTAACCGAAGGGTGGGGAATGGGTTCTGTAGATAGTGGATATCACAGGTAACCGAGGTCTGGGGAATGGGTTCTGTAGATAGTGGATATCACAGGTAACCGAGGGCTGGGGAATGGGTTCTGTAGATAGTGGATATCACAGGTAACCGAGGGCTGGGGAATGGGTTCTGTAGATAGTGGATATCACAGGTAACCGAAGGCTGGGGAATGGGTTCTGTAGATAGTGGATATCACAGGTAACCGAAGGGTGGGGAATGGGTTCTGTAGATAGTGGATATCACAGGTAACCGAAGGCTGGGGAATGGGTTCTGTAGATAGTGGATATCACAGGTAACCGAGGTCTGGGGAATGGGTTCTGTAGATAGTGGATATCACAGGTAACCGAGGTCTGGGGAATGGGTTCTGTAGATAGTGGATATCACAGGTAACCGAGGGCTGGGGAATGGGTTCTGTAGATAGTGGATATCACAGGTAACCAAGGTCTGGGGAATGGGTTCTGTAGATAGTGGATATCACAGGTAACCGAGGTCTGGAGAATGGGTTCTGTAGATAGTGGATATAACAGGTAACCGAGGGCTGGGGAATGGGTTCTGTAGATAGTGGATATAACAGGTAACTGAGGTCTGGGGAATGGGTTCTGTAGATAGTGGATATCACAGGTAACCGAAGGGTGGGGAATGGGTTCTGTAGATAGTGGATATCACAGGTAACCGAAGGGTGGGGAATGGGTTCTGTAGATAGTGGATATCACAGGTAACCGAGGGCTGGGGAATGGGTTCTGTAGATAGTGGATATCACAGGTAACCAAGGTCTGGGGAATGGGTTCTGTAGATAGTGGATATCACAGGTAACCGAGGGCTGGGGAATGGGTTCTGTAGATAGTGGATATCACAGGTAACCGAGGGCTGGGGAATGGGTTCTGTAGATAGTGGATATCACAGGTAACCGAGGGCTGGGGAATGGGTTCTGTAGATAGTGGATATCACAGGTAACCGAAGGGTGGGGAATGGGTTCTGTAGATAGTGGATATCACAGGTAACCGAAGGGTGGGGAATGGGTTCTGTAGATAGTGGATATCACAGGTAACCGAGGTCTGGGGAATGGGTTCTGTAGATAGTGGATATCACAGGTAACCGAGGTCTGGGGAATGGGTTCTGTAGATAGTGGATATCACAGGTAACTGAGGTCTGGGGAATGGGTTCTGTAGATAGTGGATATAACAGGTAACTGAGGTCTGGGGAATGGGTTCTGTAGATAGTGGATATAACAGGTAACTGAGGTCTGGGGAATGGGTTCTGTAGATAGTGGATATCACAGGTAACCGAAGGGTGGGGAATGGGTTCTGTAGATAGTGGATATCACAGGTAACCGAAGGGTGGGGAATGGGTTCTGTAGATAGTGGATATCACAGGTAACCGAGGTCTGGGGAATGGGTTCTGTAGATAGTGGATATAACAGGTAACTGAGGTCTGGGGAATGGGTTCTGTAGATAGTGGATATAACAGGTAACTGAGGTCTGGGGAATGGGTTCTGTAGATAGTGGATATCACAGGTAACCGAAGGGTGGGGAATGGGTTCTGTAGATAGTGGATATCACAGGTAACCGAAGGGTGGGGAATGGGTTCTGTAGATAGTGGATATCACAGGTAACCGAGGGCTGGGGAATGGGTTCTGTAGATAGTGGATATCACAGGTAACCAAGGTCTGGGGAATGGGTTCTGTAGATAGTGGATATCACAGGTAACCGAGGGCTGGGGAATGGGTTCTGTAGATAGTGGATATCACAGGTAACCGAGGGCTGGGGAATGGGTTCTGTAGATAGTGGATATCACAGGTAACCGAGGGCTGGGGAATGGGTTCTGTAGATAGTGGATATCACAGGTAACCGAAGGGTGGGGAATGGGTTCTGTAGATAGTGGATATCACAGGTAACCGAAGGGTGGGGAATGGGTTCTGTAGATAGTGGATATCACAGGTAACCGAGGTCTGGGGAATGGGTTCTGTAGATAGTGGATATCACAGGTAACCGAGGGCTGGGGAATGGGTTCTGTAGATAGTGGATATCACAGGTAACCGAGGTCTGGAGAATGGGTTCTGTAGATAGTGGATATCACAGGTAACCGAAGGGTGGGGAATGGGTTCTGTAGATAGTGGATATCACAGGTAACCGAGGTCTGGAGAATGGGTTCTGTAGATAGTGGATATCACAGGTAACCGAGGTCTGGAGAATGGGTTCTGTAGATAGTGGATATCACAGGTAACCGAAGGCTGGGGAATGGGTTCTGTAGATAGTGGATATCACAGGTAACCGAAGGGTGGGGAATGGGTTCTGTAGATAGTGGATATCACAGGTAACCGAGGTCTGGGGAATGGGTTCTGTAGATAGTGGATATCACAGGTAACCGAAGGGTGGGGAATGGGTTCTGTAGATAGTGGATATCACAGGTAACCGAAGGGTGGGGAATGGGTTCTGTAGATAGTGGATATCACAGGTAACCGAGGGCTGGGGAATGGGTTCTGTAGATAGTGGATATCACAGGTAACCGAAGGGTGGGGAATGGGTTCTGTAGATAGTGGATATCACAGGTAACCGAGGGCTGGGGAATGGGTTCTGTAGATAGTGGATATCACAGGTAACCGAGATCTGGGGAATGGGTGCTGTATGTTGTGCAGTGCCAACCAGTGTTGTTTTTGGCAGCAATTTTTGATTTTAGTTTTAGTCAATAGTCTCTTGAATAGTTTTCATTTAGTTTTAGTCACATTTTAGTCACCTGCGGAATGTTTTAGTGTTAGTCTAGTTTTAGTCAACTAAATATCATAGTCTCTCAGGCTTAAGGAATATAGTTGTTGATTGTTGTTGGTGCATTTTGTAAAGCGTCCTTGGGTTCATGAAAGGTGCTATATAAATTCCAGTTATTATTATTAGTATTATTATTATTATTACAACGTATTATTATTATTATTTTGCCTTTGTTGACCTGTTCTCTATGTCTGTACTGCAGTCAACTGGGACACGGTGCGAAGGGACAACACCACTGAACCGTTCCATGTGAGCACCGAGCTGAACCCGAACGTGGGTCTGCTCAGGCTCTTCCCTGGGATCACTACTGCTACGGTGAGTCGCTGTTAATGCCAGATCACTACTGCTACGGTGAGTCACTGTTAATGCCAGATCACTACTGCTACGGTGAGTCACTGTTAATGCCAGATAACTACTGCTACGGTGAGTCACTGTTAATGCCAGATCTCTGCTGCTACGGTGAGTCACTGTTAATGCCAGATCTCTGCTGCTACGGTGAGTCACTGTTAATGCCAGATCACTACTGCTACGGTGAGTCGCTGTTAATGCCAGATCACTACTGCTACGGTGAGTCACTGTTAATGCCAGATCTCTGCTGCTACGGTGAGTCACTGTTAATGCCAGATCACTACTGCTACGGTGAGTCACTGTTAATGCCAGATCACTACTGCTACGGTGAGTCACTGTTAATGCCAGATCACTACTGCTACGGTGAGTCACTGTTAATGCCAGATCACTACTGCTACGGTGAGTCACTGTTAATGCCAGATCACTACTGCTACGGTGAGTCACTGTTAATGCCAGATCACTACTGCTACGGTGAGTCACTGTTAATGCCAGATCACTGCTGCTACGGTGAGTCACTGTTAATGCCAGATCACTGCTGCTACGGTGAGTCACTGTTAATGCCAGATCTCTGCTGCTACGGTGAGTCACTGTTAATGCCAGATCTCTGCTGCTACGGTGAGTCACTGTTAATGCCAGATCACTACTGCTACGGTGAGTCACTGTTAATGCCAGATCACTACTGCTACGGTGAATCGCTGTTAATGCCAGATCACTACTGCTACGGTGAGTCACTGTTAATGCCAGATCACTACTGCTACGGTGAGTCACTGTTAATGCCAGATCTCTGCTGCTACGGTGAGTCACTGTTAATGCCAGATCACTACTTCTATGGTGAGTCACTGTTAATGCCAGATCTCTGCTGCTACGGTGAGTCACTGTTAATGCCAGATCTCTGCTGCTACGGTGAGTCACTGTTAATGCCAGATCACTACTGCTACGGTGAGTCACTGTTAATGCCAGATCACTACTGCTACGGTGAGTCACTGTTAATGCCAGATCTCTGCTGCTACGGTGAGTCACTGTTAATGCCAGATCACTACTGCTACGGTGAGTCGCTGTTAATGCCAGATCTCTGCTGCTACGGTGAGTCACTGTTAATGCCAGATCTCGCGAGAGAAATGAGCAAACAGTTTTATTTTTCTTCTGAAAACATTAAGCCCAAAAGCAGTTACTATTCTCCATATGCAGACCGCGGCCATCTTACCATATAAGTTAATGGCAAGGTGCTACCTAGGTGCAACTTCCCATTGGCAGCCCATTCATCCAAACAGAAAAGTCCTATCTGATTGTATTAAACAACGACAAACTCACCAACATTGAAGCTGTACGGAAAGCTTGAATTATTCTCTTTCTATCCTCAAAGTAATTGTTTCATAAAAATCCACCGTAGACATGTTATGAGTTACTTTGTGTCCTTGCAGGTGATTCTTTTTCTAAGTGCTGGAGTTTGGAAGTGCTCGTTAGATATCACTCAACTGCCCTGCATGCGCACCACATTGAATTAGCACATAATGCAGGAGGCAGCAAGACGTTGCTTTACTGACAACGAGTGCTTCCAAACTCTGACGGCAACATAGCCGCGGTCTGCAAATGGTCCATAGGTCTAGCTCGGTTAGATGGATGTGGGGTGTTTAACTGTGTGTGTTTTGTTTGTGGGGTGTGTATGTGGGGTGTTTTAACTGAGGTTATTTGTGCTTATCTGGGTGTGCAGGTGAGGGCGTTCCTGCAGCCGCCCATGGAGGGCGTAGTGCTGGAGACGTACGGCAGCGGGAACTGCCCAGACAACCGCAAAGACCTGCTGGACGCGCTGAAGGAGGCCACAGACCGCGGCGTCATCATCGTCAACTGCACCCAGTGTCTGAGGGGGACGGTGTCCATGACGTACGCCACCGGCCAGGCAAGGACTCTTCTCACTGTAGTAACAGTATACTGCAGGTCGTGAGAGCATTGGTTAATAAGAACAAACTCCATAAAATCATCAACGTGTCCAGCAAAATAGCTGGGGTACGATTTGAGAATATGACTTCAATGTATGAGACCTGGGTACTCAGGAAGGGGAAAAAAATACTAGGGACAATACACACCCGTTACACAGCCAATACCATCTTTTACCACCATCAGGGTGACGGTACATGGTACCTTCTCTGCAGGCTAGGGCCTCAAGATCGTTTGTTCCCATAAGTATAGGACTTATGACCAAGCAGGCCCGTCTCAGTTCTATAAGTATAGGACTTATGAACAAGCAGGCCCGTCTCAGTTCCGTGCATAAAGTGTGGAACTCTTGGAACTATGACTGGTGGCCTTCTGTTGGCATTGTTTCTTTATTGTCTCCACCAGGCCGAAGGCATGGGGAGAGAGTATGTTTTGCACTCCGTCCGTCCGTGTGTCCGTGTGTCCGTCTGTGAACAGCTAATCTCTGGCACTATTAACCCGGTCGATGCCAAATTTTGTACACACACTCCCTGGATGCCAACGATGAACCTCTGCCCCAACATTTCCAGAACGGCCTGTTATAGCGCCACCAGGAGGCCGCTTTGTGCAAAACCAGTTTTTGGACAGTACACCTACAGATTTTGTCCAAACATCACACAAATTGGTACACAGTCTCTCTAGAGCCATTCAACGAAACAGGTCTTTCAGATTTCTCAGACTCCATCCTGATTGGCTAAGATTGGCTTCCAAAGTTCGCAGGAGTGCTCAGTTTCAAACAAAATGCTGCAAATCATGAACACATCGTGTGATTTCCGTGAAATTTTGCACACACATTCCCACTAGGCCGAGGAAGAAATGCCACGTGAACATTTTCAACTCAGCCTCATGGTGGCGCTATAACTGGCCGAAAAGTGTTTTTACCTCTAACTGCACGGATCTGTGGATAACTTTGTATGCCAACTCTCTAGAGGCCAAGGAAAAACCAGATGTGGAATTTTTCACATCTGCTCTTTATAGCGCCACCAGGAGGCCGACATATGTAAAACACATTTTCTAATATTACTCCTTCAGATTTTATCCAAATTTCACGCAAATCGGTACACATGCTCTCCATAGTCATGTGATAAAGACGGGTTTGTTTAATTCCTCATAATCCACCCTCATTGGCTACGATTGGCTTCTAAACTTTTCAGGAGTAGCCCGCTTTGTACCCGTTTTGTACAAATCGCCACAACTACTCAACGCAGCGTCCGATTGCGGTGAAACTGTGCATGCATATTCCCACTAGGCTGAGGAAGAAATGCCACTTGACAGTTTTCAAATCAGCCTCATGGTGGCGCGACAACAGGCCAAGCCGCGTCTCTCTCACTCTCTCACACACACACACACACACACACACACACACACACACACACACACACACACACACACACACACACACACACACACACACACACACACACACACACAAAGTATCTATCTAGACTCTAGAGATAGAAGAAAATAATTGACTTTCCACTTGGTAACTCTCCATCAGGTTCTGTTCGATGCAGGGGTGATCAGTGGCCTCGACATGACTCCAGAGGCCGGCCTGTCCAAGCTGTCCTATGTCCTCGCCAAGTCAAAGCTGAAGCTGGACCTACAGGCCAAGAAGGTGTGTGTGTGTGTGTGTGTGTGTGTGTGTGTGTGTGTGTGTGTGTGTGTGTGTGTGTGTGTGTGTGTGTGTGTGTGTGTGTGTGTGTGTGTGTGTGTGCGTGCGTGCGTGCGTGCGTCTCATTCCGACGACTGTGGCTCAGGAGGTAGAGCAGGTCGTCCAATGATCCATATGGGTCGGTGGTTCGAATCCCTGCTCCTCCTGTCTACATGTTGAAGTGTCCTTGGGCAAGAAATTGAACCCCAAATTGCTCCCGATGTGCTGGTTGGTGCCTTGCATGGCTTCCTCCGCCATCGGTGTGTGAACGGGTGAATGTAATGCGCCTGGGATAAAGGCGCTTTATAAATGCACCATTTTTATTTGACCATTTTCTTCCAGATGATGGAGAAGAACCTCAGAGGTGAGATGGTCTCTGACCTGAAGGGAGCCAAGCTCTCTCTGAGTGACAGCCGGTTCATTCAGGTCATTGCCATGACTCTGAGCATCAGCTGCAAGGAGGTACGCACCCACGCGTGCACGCACGCACGTGCGTGCGCACGCAAGCACGCACGCACGCACGCACGCACGCACGCACGCACACACACACAGTTTTTCATCATGTTCTGACCTTTAAACCATTTAGACCTGAGGACACATCAGTGTCTCCTTACAGTTTTTAACCATTATTTATTTTAACTTTAGCTGTTGAAAATAGCTCATGGCACTCGGTTCTTGTAGATCTGCTATTATTGAAAAATCGTGAAAACGTGTGCACATCTTTGAATATACATATATTCATTCACACAGCAAACGCTTTCTTAACTCATATCTTTGCTTCCGGGGGTCCCTGGAAGGAACACATTTTGAGATGGGACTCGGCAGCCAATTACATTATAATTTTTGGTGTCCCTGACATGAATATAGTTTGAGAAGTACCTCAGAAATCTGTCATGATTTAGATGACATTTTATAGAATCTGGTCTCAGGTCTTAACTGACAAGGCACCAGGTTGGGCGTGTCATTATAGGCCAACATTCTCAGAAGATAGCCCAGGGTTTTTGAAAATAGCACATGCAACGTGCTGCAAGCTTGTAGATGGATTAACAAAACAAAAAAAATCAAACATTTACCCATTTCTTTGAAAATAGAGCTCATGTGGTTCAAAAATATAGGCACATTTCCATGTATTCAGTCAGCTAATATCCTGCACACACTTGGTCTCTCTACGTAGGAGCTGGAAGCTTTCCGCGACGCCCTGACGCCACCCCTGGCATGTGCCGCTGCCAAGATCGGAGACGTGGAGGCTTTGGAGTCCATCAGGGAGATGGTGAGCAAGACATTAATCATTAAAGGACAGTGGCGTGCACAGATAGACACTAGGGGGTGCTAGAGCACCCCCTGCCCTTTTGGCAATGTGCCCCTTTGAAAAAAAAAAAAAAAAAAAAAACCTCTCTTTTTTTTCCTTTTTTTTTTTTTTGATTTTTCAAAAATAGCAGACCTACAACCTCGTAGCGCGCCACTCGGTGGCGCGCTATGAGCTTGTAGATCTGCTATTTTTCAATAGCTAAAGCATAACATAATGCTAACACCAAAAGGGGTTCCCGCCCAAAATATATTAAGGCAACCGGCCGGTTCCACGCGCTGCACAAGGTGCCCTTTTTTAACTTGAGCACCTGCCCCTCTAAATGTCTGTGCACGCCACTGTTAACACAGCCGACGCGAATCGCGTATCAATACGTTATCAATTAATCAAACGTCGGGTGCGGATCACGTATCAATACGTTTCAATCACTTTTTTATAGCATACTTTCATTCATCTTTTTACCCACCCGGACAATGAAGAACCATCGCCCTATCATTGCTGCTTAGTCCAGCTCACGTGATCAGAAAAAAAAAAGAAAAAAAAAAAAAAACCCTCCCCTCCTGAAAACAGGAGGGCGGGCCGCTTTACGTGTAGAAGCCAGTGTAATGGCTGCGCCCATGCCGATCTAGTCTGTGTTTGAAAAGAATCAAATTTCACCTAACCTCGCCTCACCAGGCTTTCCACCTCGGACATTTGATTCCCCCCTCCCCTCCTGTTTCTCCAGGAGGAGGATCTTGCGAGGGGGTACATGCTCTCCTCTGTCTCTCGGAAAAAAACATGACGAACGCTGAACGGAACGCTGCCTGAACACATATGCACCAGATCGGCATTGCAATGCAACGTCTGCAACACACATGGACAGATGCATGTTTCCTTCTTCATACTGTAGCGACCAAACGATCCCCGAGCCTACAATACTACGAACTAACCACAGTATCGAGGGGCCGCCACGACAAGACAGTGTTCCGTTGGTGGATCACGTATCGCCATGCAGAGCCGTCATAATCGGAGATCGCTCAGACGTGTGATTGTAACGCTTTTTTATTCATTATAATTGTAGTGATAAGACCGCAATGAACGCGTCGGGGACGTAATCGACCCGGGTGTAATGTATAACGAACTTTTCCGCGACCTAAACCGTGGTGTTGTCATCTGTGGAAGTCATTTTTTCCTTCTCGTCGACATCACAGCCGGGTGACGATTTTTTTCCCCTCCATCGCCCCCAAGCTGCATGCCCATAGCCTGGCTTGGCCAGCCTCATAGCGGGGATTCACTGAAGATTCTTCCCCGGAGGAAACATCAGTGAACCCTCGCTATGAGTCTGGCCGTGCCAGGCTAGCATGCCCAGGCATGTTCCCCTACACTAGCTTGAAAAACAAAATCAGCTGATGACAACGCGTCTCACCGTTATACTATAGTTCTGAACCGAACGGTGGAATGGGACTTTTTATAGCCGTACGGATCAAGACTTTTGCTGCCCAATGTGCCCATGACCCCCCCCCCAATGTTACTGCGATCAAAACAATGAAAGCAGTGAGATAGATTAGGCGAGGCGGCAATCATCATCATCATCATCAAAAAGAAAGCATAGTTATGAAGGTTTATAGTCAGACATTGACAGGCAGATATAACAATAAACACAATAAATATGCTATACATCCTATACATCGAATGAAAGCCCTGAATGTGTACTTTTACGAGGAAAAGAGTAAACATTGATCCCATGTACAGTTTGTCATAAATTGGATACTGGGTGGATGCACATTGCGCCCACCAGATATAACTGCAGAGAAGACATGGACCCGAACTCAATATTCACAAAATAAGGCCTATAGCGACATATAAATACTATATACCGTATGAAACAGAAGACTCTCTGCTTTCATAAGAAAAAAACTTCTACTGTAGTAATAATAAAAATCACACCCATGTGAAGTGAGTGGTGCAACTCTGTCCCATATTCTGTTCTCTGCTTATTCAATACAGCTCGCTATATACGGACTGAGGCAGAAAGTCATGTAAACCTTTTATTTACAGTTTGGTCTGTAAACTTCTACTGTAATAATAAAAATCACACCCCTGTGAAGTGAGCGTTGCAACTGTTCTGTACTTATTCACTACAGCTCGCTATATACGGACTGAGACAGAAAGTCATGTAAACCTTTTATTTACAGTTTGGTCTGTAAACTTCTACTGTAATAATAAAAATCACACCCCTGTGAAGTGAGCGGTGCAACTGTTCTCTACAGTTGCGCGGTGCAATGGTAGAGAACAGTTGCACCGCTCACTTCACAGGGGTGTGATTTTTATTATTACAGTAGAAGTTTACAGACCAAACTGTAAATAAAAGGTTTACATGACTTTCTGTCTCAGTCCGTATATAGCGAGCTGTAGTGAATAAGTACAGAACAGTTGCAACGCTCACTTCACAGGGGTGTGATTTGTATTATTACAGTAGAAGTTTACAGACCAAACTGTAAATAAAAGGTTTACATGACTTTCTGCCTCAGTCCGTATATAGCGAGCTGTATTGAATAAGCAGAGAACAGAATATGGGACAGAATTGCACCACTCACTTCACATGGGTGTGATTTTTATTATTACTACAGTAGAAGTTTTTTTCTTATGAAAGCAGAGAGTCTTCTGTTTCATACGGTATATAGTATTTATATGTCGCTATAGGCCTTATTTTGTGAATATTGAGGAGTTCACGTCCATGTCTTCTCTGAAGTTATCTGGTGGGCACAAGCTGCATTCAATAACCAATTACTGTCTAACTGTAGATTGGATCAATGTTTACTGTTTTCCTCGTAAAAGTACACATTCAGGGCTTTCATTCGGTGTAGGATGTATAGGATATTTATTGGGTTCAATTTTATATCTGCCTGTCAATGTCTCTGACTTTAAACCATCCATAACTCTGCTCGCTGTTCAAGATAACCACTTCCAGGCAAATGCAGGTGTTGCAAAAAAGGTCAATATCTCCAGAATGGAACATGGTAAAATCAAAATGTATTTTTTTAATTGAAGTGGACAAGTTCAGCTTTCTTTTGTTGTATGCGTGTGATTCTCGCTATAAGAGAACATTTTGCTGTGGGCCCCCGAACAAGGCCTTTGTGCAATGTTAAACGGTAGCAACATCCAAATAGGCCTGTCGAGATCTTGTAGCAATCAAAGTGTTAAAGGACCACTTCATCCCTTTTCAACCTAACTTCATATAATTGGTCCTCACTATAAAGTTCATGATACAATACCACAATATTCTTTCTACTCAGTCTGTGTCTCATAGAATGGGGAATCATCGATGGGGAATCCAAGCTAATAGAAACTGCAGGCTTTCTATTCCTGAAAAGTTGCAATGCGAAAACTATCTAAATATTTTATTAAAAAAAAGAAAAAATGATGTCACTGGTGGACTGGTTTCTGACCTGCCCACAGCTCTCCCATGAGACACAGACTGAGTAGAAAACAATTGTGGTATTTTATGACAAGTGGTGAAAACTAGCACATGTGCTAACACACTGTAAACGATGCATCTACAATTTGTACAACTGTGCAATGTAATTGTTATGTCCATATGCAGCTATACGTGCTATTTAACCCGGTAAGACCCAACGATGCTTCTCAGTAACATTTTTATTTTAATTAATCACTTTTTATTTTTATTTTTTTCTATTCTTTTTTCACCTAAACATCATCATTGATGTTCATTGTTTAGTCTTGCAATGCCATTGGTCATGATATTTGCATATAAATACCCCCCACAGGGGGTGTGCGTGCGTGCATGCAGGGCTGTGTGATGCGTAGTGCAGTAGAACTGTAGTAGTGCTTGTAGTTAGTGCATGCTGCTTCTGCTTGCTACTCTGCTTTCAGCTACTGCCGCCGGCTAGCCCTCCTCGCGGAGGGTGAAAAGAGCAGCCGAGTGCGTAAGTCTCCTCCTGCTGGTACAAAGCCGCTCCACCGCCAAGACTTCTGCAGTGCCTCCTCGTGGCCACACACGGTAACTGGGTACCTTGCGGTCCCAGGCCAAACTGTAGGGGATCTCGGAGCAGCAGTGGGCCCCAGGGCAAGGCGCGCAGGCTCACCGGTGTGTGGACACGCCCTGGCGCCTGCCAACCACTGTCCCAGCTATGGGCAAATAGCATGGGCAGATGGGGCTCAATGCCGTGGAAGGCAACCCATCTAGGAGAAGGACACTCTGAACTAAAACCAGGACTGCGAGGAGTTGCGCCTTAATTAGCATTGTAAAGCCAACCATGAAGAACACAGTCATCCCAAATCCTATACTTCCAGCGGCGGGAGTCCGCAGGAACATCGCAGAGGACGGTGGTGCTGGTCCTCCTCCCGGAGGACACCATGACGATAGGACCTTAAACCCGCAAGGGAGGGCCCTGTCCGATCACAGCACCCCGTCCAATGCACTCTTGCGTGGTCGGAGACCATTTGTAATGGGAACCTTCAACGCATGCACAGTGAGAGAAGAAGCAAGATTGGTGGAGCTAGCACACTGTGCTGAGAAGTGTGGAGTAGAGATCCTGGGGATCCAAGAACACAGAAGAGTGCACACTGAAGAGCGGATCGTGTACCGCAGAGTGGAGAGATGCACGCTCATCACTTCATCTGCGTGGCGAAACGAGGCCCAGGCTGCAACAGGGGGTGTAGGGCTAATGCTGGGTTCTCTGGCACGTAAGGCTCTCTGTCGGGTTTACCACCATACCGATAGGATCCTCATCGCAGAGTTCTCAGGCAACCCAGTAACAACAGTCATAGTCGTGTACTCACCCACCAACCACCCATCTGTGGAAGTGGAGAAGTTCTACGAGGACCTTGCAACAGCAGTCTGAGACGTCCCAGCACACAACTTCCTGGCAATCCTGGGGGACTTCAATGCAAGGCTCGGTCCAGAGGACGTTCCCTTCCCATACCACGACTCTACCAACCGCAATGGCACACACCTCAACGCCCTCCTCATGGAACACCAGCTCCTGGCAGCGAACACCATGTTCCAGAAAAGAACAGGCAAGAGATGGACCTTCCGAGACCGAGCCACAGGTACTGTACGTCAGCTGGACTACATACTTGTAAGGCAAAAGTGGAAGAGCTCCATCTTGAATGCTGAATCGTTCAGCACTTTCAGCTCTGTGGGCTCTGACCACTGCGTGGTCTCCATGAGGGTGCGACTGAGCCTCAGGGTCCCCAAGCCAAGCCCCAAGATCCGGCACGACTGGAAGGCATTCGCAGCCGACCCATGCCTGCAAGCCAGGTACACGGAGGAGGTTAGGAAGCGCTTTCGGCAGCTGGACAAGGGAGCTGAGCCCAGCAGCGAATAGGAGAGATTCGTTGTTGCGAATGAGGAGGCGACCAGGCTGTACGTGCCAATGCTGGACAAAGCCAGAGTGTCCATGCGGTCCAGACATCCGGAGGTTGTAGCTGCACGCAGCAGGGTGGAGGAAGCATGGCTCAACTTTGAGCGTGAACCAACCGTGGAGAGACGTGTTGTACTGAATGAAGCCAAGCTGTTTCTCTTCAGTACATACGACACCATAAAAGGAGAGGAACTGATGGAGAGCGTACAAAGAGTGCAGGCAGCGCATGGTGAACGGCAATATGGGGAGGCCTGGAGAGTCATCAATGAGATGACTGGGCGGAAGAGAGCTAAGGAGGGACAGGTGGAGGGACACAGCCCAGAGGACAGGGTGACTACCTGGTTCGGCCACTTCCGGGGGCTCCTGGGTACAGCAGCGGATGGAGTTGAGGAGGATGTGCCGGCAATCCTCCAGGGCCTGGACATCGAAGATGGTCCCTTCACGACCAGTGAGCTTTCCAAGGCGAAATCCACAGTGAGGGAGGGCAAGAGTGCTGGGCCAGATGGCATACCCCCAGAGGTCCTAAAGAACTGTGCCCTTGATGACCTCACCCTGGAGTTTTGCAACCTGGCACTAATGAACAACAAACAGCCTGAAATATGGTCTCTGTCTAACATCATTCCAGTGCCTAAAGCAGGGGACCTCTCAAAGCCAGACAACTACCGAGGCATCACTGCAAAGGTTTACAATAGAATGATCCTAAACAGGATACGGCATGCCATCGACCCTCTCCTGAGGGAGAACCAAAATGGCTTCAGAGAGGGGAGAACTACCGTAGCACAGATCTTGGCACTGAGGAGAATGATTGAGGAGGTGAAGAAGGATAACTTGACTGCTGTTCTCTGCTTCATCGACTTCAAAAAGGCATTTGACTCGATTCACAGAGGCACAATGGTGAAGATCCTTAAGGCCTACGGTGACCATGTATGCAGGAACAAGGGCCAAGGTGGTGACCCCAGATGGCAACAGCGAGGAGTTTGATATCCGGGCTGGGGTAATGCAGGGGGATACCCTAGCTCCCTTCCTCTTCATCATAGTCTTGGACTATGCACTCAGGAAAGCCATCAGTGGACGAGAGCAGGATCTTGGCTTCACCCTAACACCAAGGAGGTCGAGACGACATCCCAAAGTAGTCCTGACAGACCTGGACTATGCGGATGACATCAGCCTGCTCTCCGACAACGTGGAACAAGCTCAGGAACTCCTGAACAGAGTAGAGCTGGAGTGTGCCAATGTTGGCCTTAGGCTAAATGCCAAGAAAACTGAGGTTATCACCTATAACATCTCACCGGAACATCCACCTCTCACAACAACAGGAGGCACTGTGCTGAAGGAAGTCAAGGACTTCAAGTACCTGGGCTCATGGGTCAACTCAACCGAGCAAGATCTGAAAGTGAGGAAGGCACTTGCATGGAGGGCCCTGAATGGCATGACCAGTGTATGGAACTCCAATCTCCCCCGACAAATCAAACTCAGCTTCTTCTACGCAACAGTGGAGTCTGTTCTCCTATACGGCAGTGAATGCTGGACCCTGAAGCCAACCCTGCAGAAGTCCCTTGACGGGTGCTACACCAGAATGCTGCGTACTGCATACTTAACATCAGCAAGACTGTACATGTTACTAACAAGACTCTGTATGAGGGATTACCAAGGGTGAGCCAGAAAATAGCAGCCAGGAGAATGAGACTAGCAGGACACTGCCAAAGGCATCAAGAACTGCCAGCCAGCAAACTGGTGCTTTGGGAACCAACACACGGGCATCGATCACAAGGACGTCCCACGCTAACATATGTGGATGTACTCAAGTGCGATGCAGGAGCGCAAAGTACCAACGAACTGGCCAGATGTATGGAGAACCGGGATGACTGGAAACGACGATGGAGGGCTCGTCTGAGGACGACCTAGAGAGACAGAGGCACACATTTACACAACTTCAAAATCTCTGGACGCAATTTCTAATCAAAATTGACCTATGACCTTTAATCTTTAACCCTGATAAAAGTAACTAAAATGCATGTAATACATATATTTGTGTCATCATTAGATTGTCTAGAACATGTATCATGTATTATTGTGAAAGATATCCACCGAATGTAAATCATTAAACTTTTTTATTTTTTTTTTATTTTACATATTTTGTTAACATAAGTCCTAGTAGTACAAAGTAGTAGTAAGGTTGAAATCTGTGACGTTCTCTTCAGGGCGGCAGTCTGTGGCTGGGTGACTATGGCGGTCGCACCCCTCTACATATTTAATGTGACCTTCTCTTCAGGGCGGCAGTCTGTGGCTGGGTGACTATGGCGGTCGCACCCCTCTACATATTTAATATGTCGTTCTCTTGTCATTCAGGGCGGCAGTCTGTGTCTGGGTGACTATGGCGGTCGCACCCCTCTACATATTTAATATGGCGTTCTCTTGTCATTCAGGGCGGCAGTCTGTGTCTGGGTGACTATGGCGGTCGCACCCCTCTACATATTTAATATGGCGTTCTCTTGTCATTCAGGGCGGCAGTCTGTGTCTGGGTGACTATGGCGGTCGCACCCCTCTACATATTTAATATGGCTGTAGCTCTTCTCACAACATTGACGACACAGGTCGGTTCTTTATAAACGGGCATTTATTGGGCATTCTTCTCATCCCTCTGCTGTCCCATGCCGTGAGAACTATGTTCACACAAAAATAATAAACACATAAAACAATCAACAAATTACGTCGCAATACATAATATTGATCAAACAAAGAAATACAAAACATGTAGAAATGCGCGATGCGTGTCCGTCAAAACACCACAATACAACACAACAAAGATAACTCTCAAATAATAATACCTCGTTGGCCGCTTGTTGTGTAAAGAGGTTCTTGATGCTTCTTGAGTTTCATACAGTCCTTTG
Organism: Electrona antarctica; assembly: GCF_951216825.1. NCBI lineage: Eukaryota > Metazoa > Chordata > Actinopteri > Myctophiformes > Myctophidae > Electrona > Electrona antarctica. The sequence continues at coordinate 751,567 of NC_136792.1, forward strand.
AATGTCCTTTTGACCGTCTGTCTTTGACTTTAGACGTGTTTCTAATAACAGTTCAAACACACTACTCTGCTGCGAGTGTGCTTCCTTGTGCAGACCAGAGTCTGAATGAGTGAGAGAAATGTTTGTACCACCTGTGTGCAATGCCAGGCAATCATGCATCAATCAGTCAATCAATCATGGTCCAGTGTTGCTACTGACAGACAGGGAACTTGGTTCTGCCTCAGAAAGTTATCATCACATCATGTTTACATTTTTAACCTCATATGAAATCAATTATGAACCACATATTTATTATTGTATCATAACATTATTATGAATTATGCTTTATGAACTTATGACCATGAATTGTTGTATTTTAGCTATTTTAGTCCTTTTAAAGTAAGCATTTTAATAGCAGCACTTACAATGGCGTTCTCTTGTCATTTAGGGCGGCAGTCTGTGGCTGGGTGACTATGGCGGTCGCACCCCTCTACATATTTAATATGGCGTTCTCTTGTCATTCAGGGCGGCAGTCTGTGTCTGGGTGACTATGGCGGTCGCACCCCTCTACATATTTAATATGGCGTTATCTTGTCATTCAGGGCGGCAGTCTGTGTCTGGATGACTATGGCGGTCGCACCCCTCTACATATCGCTGCCTGTGAGGGTCACCTGGAGGTGGTGCAGTACCTGCTGAGCCACGGGGCCACCGTCGATGTTAAAGATCTCTACGGGAACACACCGCTATGCAACGCCGTCCGCTTCAGGTAACACTGCTCACACAATGAATGGACGATGACTTTGTACAATTTACAATTTAGGCATAATTTAGCAGACGCTCTTAAAATGCGGAGTACGACAAAAGCGGCGAAAACGCTAAAAATGTAATTAGTACCCTATAGCCTGCTAAACCCGGAATCTCCGTTTTCCAGGGTTTATATTCTTTAATCCATGTTTTGATCCGATCGTATCGTTAGCCACCGTTCGTTAGCACAACAGTTGAAGTGGGACAGTGGCCGCGGCCATTTTGAAGATGCGCGCGCATCCACTTCCATTCTAAGCCCTGCATTTCGTCTTTCATGAAGGTGGTATTATTGTTTTACAGAATAACGTATCAACCTCTTTGTCTCCTCGCCACACAGACACATGGCTATAGTGAAACTGCTGAGGGAGACAGGAGCCCATTTCTCCTGTGATGAGCTGGAGGAAGCAGGCACTGAGCTGTGCAAGTAAGATATTGTGTGTGTGTGTGTGTGTGTGTGTGTGTGTGTGTGTGTGTGTGTGTGTGTGTGTGTGTGTGTGTGTGTGTGTGCGTGCGTGCGTGCGTGCGTGCGTGCGTGCGTGCGTGTGCACTAATATGCACTTTTTCCATCGATATTTTGGTCAAATATACCCGTGTTTAGTGATGGTGTAACAAGAACATATGTTTAGTGTTCTTGGGTTGTAATTTGGCAACATTTTGGGCGGGAAAAATCGTGAAAATGTGGCGCAAATCTTTGAATATATATTCTTTCAGAGCGAACGTTTTTAACTCAAATCTTTGCTTCTGGGGGGGTCCCTGGAACTACATCTTCAGGAACAACATCTTCTTCAAATACAGATAATTAGAAACATACTGCAGGTTTTTCAGAAAACTGTTAGGATTTAGAAGACATGATTTTTTTTATCGACCTCAGTCCAAAATGGGTAAATAATTGAAAATGGTGCATTTATATAGCGCCTTTAACCAAGGCTCTTTACATAGATTGTGCATTACATTTACCCATTCACACACACCGATGGCGGCGGAAACCATGCAAGGCACCAACCAGCACATCAGGAGAAATTAGGGGTTCAGAGTCTTGCTCAAGGACACTTCGACACTAACTCTGGGGGGGAGCCCACAGGGTTCGAACTGGCAACCTTGAGGTTACCATCCATCCACTCATACCCCTGAGCAAAATGTCAATGAATGTAGTGTTCTCAATGTAAATGTAATTAACACTTCTCCCATAGAAAGGTGATATATGGCCTAGACTGCTTACATTTGTTTATAATATTGTATCTTGGTGTTATTTATTTTATGCTCCATATGTTGATGAATTGAATATACAGTACTGTATGGGACCACAATGGAAACATTGTGTTATCCTTTTAGTCTAAATGTGTGACTGTACCCATGTGTTGTTTTCATTCCTGACTAATAAAGTATTCAATCAATCAACTCTAATCTAATGTCTACTAGGGCTGTCCCCGACTAAGGATTTGTATAGTCGAAATTAATATGAATAAATTTGCTGTTAGTCGACTGATAGTCGACAGAACACCCCCCTGCACCCCCCCCCCAAAAAAAACACACATTTGCATTAAGGTTGGGCGATAAGCTCTCAAGGCGCCGCGTCCTGCCTGTTTTTGCAGCGCCGTTCGCTACGCGTTGAGAGCTTGTAGATCCGTCTATTTTTGCAGCGCAGCTGCGCAGCCAGGGTAACAAAATAAAAAATAAGTTACAGGTGGAGATGAAGTGAAGTTGGAACGGACAAGCAGCTGCAAGCCATGAAGCCAAGCTAACATCACAACCACTGGCTGGTGACAGTGTTGTTAGCCGCAGCAACATGTAGCCTGCCCTGGTAACTTCTCCTCCTCCCCGGAGATATCTTGCCTCCCCGCACCGTCGGGGAGGCTGATCCACAAGCTCTCAAGGCATCGCGTCCTGCCTGTTTTTGCAGCGCCGTTCGCTACGCGTTGAGAGCTTGTAGATCTGTCTATTTTTGCAGCGCTGGTGTCGGGGTTCGTTCACGTTGTCAATAAAAAAATAACCTAGATTACAGGCGGAGATGAAGTTCAATCAGTGGGTTGAATCAGTAGCTACGCGCTAAGCTAACGATCCCCGACCCTACACTAACACTAGCAGCCTGTTTTTTATTTTCCCCCCGACTTCACGGGTGGCGCATTGGGATTGTGATGAGACACGAGACAGCAGTGTGCATTCTGTTGTGACTGTATATTATTAAACTGCATGGGTCTGGACTCCGGAGCATAAACAACATGTAGGCTACAGTACAGTAGCCTCCCTCGGCTCGGTCCCTCCCAGCCTTTACTCTGGCTGCCAGAGTGTTCCCCGATGCTGCGGTGCGGGGACTGGGAGCATACCATTATAACGGAGGGGTTTTCCACCCGGCCCAAAAGAAAAAAATCGTCCCGACTGTTTTTTTTTTTTTTTTTTTGGTGAACATCGACTGAGAGGTTGTCAGTCGACTGAGACCCGTTCCGATCGATTAGTCGACTATTCAACTAATCGAGGTCAGCCCTAATGTCTACTATAGTAACTTTGATTACTTGGACTTTCTCTCACCTTTCCAATAGGCCCAGGCAATAAAACAGCTCATGAGCCCTATAATGAAGCCCAGGTAACCTTTGTCTTTCAGTCCAGCAACGGCATGCCTTTATCATTTAAACGCAAATCGCCCACTGTTTAGACTGGATGTTCATAGTCACTGTTAGACTTGCTGTTTAGACTCATTCAGACTCACTGTTCAGGTTCACTTTTAACTGTTTCAGACCGTACGACGTGTGGGCACGTCATAACTAATCCAACCGACGGGTTGCTAGGATGTATGTACACGTCCTAGCGCATTTTCATTGATATCAACAGAGAGAAAAATATTCTGAAGTTCTTTTTTTTTTCTTTTTTTGTTGGCCATTTGACGTTGTCGTTCACTTCCCTGTTTACACGTTTACGATTACTTCCCTGTAATCCTAAATGTGCTGAAGACAGAGGCCTCATTTATACTTGCATGCCAGTGTCTCACAGCTAAAATAGATTTACAAGTTCACAACGCATCGCTATGCTGCAATGTGACCCTCTCTCTCTCTCTCTCTCTCTCTCTCTCCTTCTCAGAATGAGTGATTATTGAGTTCAAGGCACCGCCATCTGGTTGCTAGGATGATGCTGGTCTGCTGCAGAAAACAACTGGACCTGTCCGCTTTCTCCGTTCATTTATACACCCAACTTGTTTGTCTTCATCAGGCTGTACTCAAGTGTCACATTGTCTCTCTTAAGCCTGATTTACACTCAGTTGCGCTGTGGCATTGCATGCCTAAAATAGCAGATCTACAAGCTCACAAAGCCTCACATTGCAATGCATGTTGTGAGCTTACGGCAAGTGTCAGTGGCACAACTAAGTGTAAGTCATCATTTAGGCTAATGCACTTTGTTCCACTTGTTGAGTGATTGTCGACAGGGTCACGCAGGGAAGAATAAAATTAGCCTTTAGACCTTAAACATATATATGCCGACTTGCTTTAGTTTGGGCCCTAATCTAGTATCCGTCCAAATCGCTTCAAGCTCAGCTTTGAATCTTCAATGATAGAAGTATAGCACAGTGCCCATGAGTGAAATTTGTGTCATTACTTTTAACTTCAAATAAAGATTCTGAATCTCTGAAAATATTTTTTGCAAGACTGACAATTTGTTTTGAATCTGTGAAAAAAATATTTGAATCTCTGACATTTTTCAAATGTATGAATAGTTCAGAGTTTCAAATTTCACATTTTAGTACCGTTCTCCCAGGGTACTACATAACGTAACACAATGTGATCTTGTAGATCTGGTACCGTTCTCCCAGGGTATTACATAATGTAACACAATGTGATCTTGTAGATCTGGTACCGTTCTCCCAGGGTACTACATAATGTAACACAATGTGATCTTGTAGATCTGGTACCGTTCTCCCAGGGTACTACATAACGTAACACAATGTGATCTTGTAGATCTGGTACCGTTCTCCCAGGGTACTACATAATGTAACACAATGTGATCTTGTAGATCTGGTACCGTTCTCCCAGGGTACTACATAATGTAACACAATGTGATCTTGTAGATCTGGTACCGTTCTCCCAGGGTACTACATAACGTAACACAATGTGATCTTGTAGATCTGGTACTGTTCTCCCAGGGTACTACATAATGTAACACAATGTGATCTTGTAGATCTGGTACCGTTCTCCCAGGGTACTACATAATGTAACACAATGTGATCTTGTAGATCTGGTACCGTTCTCCCAGGGTATTACATAATGTAACACAATGTGATCTTGTAGATCTGGTACTGTTCTCCCAGGGTATTACATAACGTGACACAATGTGATCTTGTAGATCTGGTACCGTTCTCCCAGGGTATTACATAACGTGACACAATGTGATCTTGTAGATCTGGTACTGTTCTCCCAGGGTACTACATAACTTGTCACAATGTGATCTTGTAGATCTGCCATTTAGTTTCAATGGTAACATTGTGTGGCCTCTGAGAGTCTCCCTCTCTCATCCAGGCTTGAATGCTGTTGAACAGGGTGTTGTAGCATATTGTAACCACTAGAGTGTGCTGTTAGTTCAGTCACTGAACAAAAAAAACACATTTTTAATTAAGACAATATTTATTTATGAACATTGGAAGAAATCCTACTCATTTGTTTAAATAAAAAGTAGCAGTATCACAACAAAAAGTAGTAGTAAGGTTGAAATCAATTTTTTGCAAGTAGAAATTAATCCGGGTGTTACAGGGTTTTAATGCGGCCCACAGGTTAATATCAGACTGCTGATATATTTCAGCTGTTGCACTTTAATTACGCTTTAAGTCTATATATGTAGAAAAAAGAGAGTTAATGACTGGTATTAAAATGTTAAACTAGCATCTAAATAACTAAATGTATTTGAAATTAAATAAAAATGTTACTTTTCAGGATTCCAATTCATAGCAAAAAAATATTCAGGATTTGAAATCAAATATAGCAAAAATAGCTGATCTACAAGCTCAAAACGCGTCGCAGTGCGATCGCGTTTTGAGCTTGTAGATCGGCTATTTTTGCTACAACAAAAGTATTGCCGAAATGATTTCGGCTCGTCAGAAATTTTCAGTAGCAACGAAGAGCCGACTTTAGGACGGTACCCCCCCCCCCCCCCCCCCGAACCTCAAATGACGTCACATTGTAGGCTCTACAGAGCCGAACCGACTTTTATTCGGCTCTAAAATAGGAGTATGAATCGCGCCTTAGAGGCCCTCTGGAGTGAGTGTGGAGACATAGTGGCCCTCTCCATCATCAAAGTTGCCCACCCCTGCTATAGATGTTTTAATCTGACCGCGCCATTTTCTCTCTAGGGTCTATAAGCACTTCTCCGGATCGGCACCGCACTATAGCCTACACACCTAAGAGCAGTAGCGATTCACATTCATGTGAATGGGCCAGAGTTAGCCCAGAAGATAATTTCCATCCGTAGTCCTGTAGTGAGCATGCTTTTATGTGTTCATAAAACTATCCGTACAAAAACTGACGTCAATACAATACACAACGAAGACAAGTACTGCACTGGTTTCCGCCCAGACACTTTCACGGTCGCTCATCTTAACCGGTAGCACACTAAAGTATGGTTAGTTAGCGTAAGTCGAACTCAAATTAAAGACACATTGTTTCAATAGCAGCTCAGAGATGCGGTGTGTGTGTGTGTGTGTGTGTGTGTGTGGGGGGGGGGGGTCATAAAAGACGTGTGCTGACTCAGCGTCACCGTAACGTTAGGTATGTGAATTGAAACGCACGCAAACACATTCGAAACACCCCACGAGAAAATTACTTTCTACACAGCTTTCAAACAGCAAATTTAAATGCAAATGCAAAGGGGTATCGAGCCGACCTGTAGATAGGGCTTTTGTATTGGTTTCTAATTGTAACTCTACTCAATTCATGAATTGTTGTGCCCCATATCATCTTATATTAGTCTTGTTATTGATTTGCCATAAAGGGTGCAGGCTGTAAGGGTTAAGTGTCAAGACCGTCAGAAACGTACATTTGCTACGAAGGGCAACTGACCTTCAAATCCTTTTTGGAGTGTGGTGAGTGAAACAAATTCCACAAAGCCAGGGGTTCTCAACACGTGGGTCACGACCCCTCGGGGGTCGCCAAATTATTTTGGGCGGTCCCCAAATATTATTATTATAATTTTTTTGCAACTAATGAAGAGTTTACATACACCATACACCTTCCCTAATGATTATATCTGGTTTATTTATGGTGTATTGTCTCTATTATAAGGTTATTGTAGCAGTCAATTTGTAATGGGGGTCGGGAGGGGGCGGGGCGGGGGTCCCGAGACGTTGCCAAAGCATTTTCGGGGGTCCCGGCCAAAAATGTTGAGAACCCCTGCCCGAACATGAAGGCAGGCTGTGGCAAGCATGTGTAGAGGTGAGGAACCATGGCAGCCATGACAGCAATGGAGTCCTGTGGTGAGGAACCATGGCAGCCATGACAGCAATGGAGTCCTGTGGTGAGGAACCATGGCAGCCATGACAGCAATGGAGTCCTGTGGTGAGGAACCATGGCAGCCATGACAGCAATGGAGTCCTGTGGTGAGTAACCATGGCAGCCATGACAGCAATGGAGTCCTGTGGTGAGGAACCATGGCAGCCATGACAGCAATGGAGTCCTGTGGTGAGGAACCATGGCAGCCATGACAGCAATGGAGTCCTGTGGTGAGGAACCATGGCAGCCATGACAGCAATGGAGTCCTGTGGTGAGTAACCATGGCATCCAACTAAGTGTAAAAGGACTTGTACTGAATCTCTTGTCCACTAGTCCCTTCCTAACATTTTAGTCTCGTTTTTATTTGTTGGCGAAATTGTCAGTATACTGTATTTAGTCTTAGTTTTAGTCATCACAGCTTAGTTTTCATTTAGTTTCCATTTAGTTTTCGTCAGTGAAAAAAATCACACCCGTGTGAACTGAGTGGTGTAAGGCTTATATAGACTGATCAACTGTGGTAATGACGTAATGTCTCACGTAATGAAATCACACCCGTGTGAACTGGGTGACCATAGCAACAATGCTCATTTTTCGGTACGAACAGACACGTAAACTAACAATGATGAAATCACACCCGTGTGAACTGGATGACCATAGCAACCATGCTCATTTTTGAGTGGTGTAAACCACTCCTACAACTGGCTTTGTTAGTTTACGTGTCTGTCCGTTTACGTGTCTGTCCGTACCAAAATAATCACACCCGTGTGAACTGAGTGGTGTAAGGTCTTATATAGACTGATCAGCTGTGGTCTGACGTAATGTCTGACGTAATGAAATCACACCCGTGTGAACTGGGTGACCATAGCAACCGTGCTCATTTTTTGAGCACAGACAGACAGACAGACAGACAGACAAACAAAGCCAGTTGTAGGAGTGGTTTACACCACTCAAAAATGAGCATGGTTGCTATGGTCACCCAGACAGACACGTAAACGGACAGACACGTAAACTAACAAAGCCAGTTGTAGGAGTGGTTTACACCACTCAAAAAAAAGTAGAAGACGGACATTTTTTCGTCTTAGTTTTAGTCGACGAAATCAACACTGCTGTGGTGCTATAATGGGTCTCATCTGTGATCCAAATATGGAGATATCTACGTCACACCAAGAGTGTATAAAAGGAAGTGTGAAACATGAGACACATTATAACCATCCCAGCCGGAACCAACAATGTAAGCAGAGATACACAGGAGAACAACGATAGCTGTCCCTGATGTCACACAGAGATACACAGGAGAACAACGATAGCTGTCCCTGATCAGAGATACACAGGAGAACAACGATAGCTGTCCCTGATGTCACACAGAGATCCACAGGAGAACAACGATAGCTGTCCCTGATCAGAGATACACAGGAGAACAACGATAGCTGTCCCTGATCAGAGATACACAGGAGAACAACGATAGCTGTCCCTGATCAGAGATACACAGGAGAACAACGATAGCTGTCCCTGATGTCACACAGCTTATAACCCGCTTAGAACTCTGCCTTCCTTCTCATGCTGGCCTGACACACCCTGACGTGAAGTGATTGCTGCCACATGGATCAGATTGATCTAAACACATTCCATCATCAGGGACTTGAATCCTGCATACTTTTACTGTCTGTTATTTTACTGTAGTCGTTACACGGATTATACTAATCATTCATGATGTCCTCTGGTAAAGATTTAGTTTCAGTGGATTATGAGATTTTTGGCAATGTGCAAGGGGTGTTCTTTAGGAAATACACCCAAGCGGAGGCGAAAAGGCTAGGCTTGGTTGGCTGGGTCCGGAATACGGACGCAGGAACCGTTGAAGGACAGATGCAAGGCCCGAGCAGTGAGGTGAAACAGATGAAACAATGGCTGACATCCACCGGGAGTCCCAAGTCCAAAATCACGAAGGCAGAGTTCAAGAATGAAAAGAAGATTGAAACCGTTGATCACTCAACTTTTAAAATAGTTTGTCCGTAGATGTATTAGTATACAAGTAGATGATTTATAGCCGTCTATGAGAGGGTCTAAGGCCTCACTCAGACCTTTACTGCATTGCTGTATGCTTTTTGGATGAATGTTGTGTAGTGTCATGGCCGCCCCAATGCATTTCCAATGGGAGTCACATGGTTTGACACAACATTTGTGTTGTATGAGGGGGAGGGGCGCAGTCGAAACACAGCCGAAAGCCATACAACAGCTTGTAGTCCAAAATGTGGACTACAAACCATGTGACTTCCATTGGAAATGCATTGGGGCGGCCATGACACTACACAACATTCATCCAACAAGCATACAGCAATGCAGTAAAGGTCGGAGTGAGGCCTAAGTGTGTGTGCATTTGTGTGAACATATATCTCACATACTGGACTGATCAGCGTCAAACCTTGTATGCATGCAGTAGACCATAATAGTACGTAAGGCTGAAGGGATGAAGACCCCTTATTGTTTTCGTACGAGATCTGCCATTTTTCGAAGTTCTGTGCTGTCGTTTTCCACGAAATTTGGCAATATGGCAGAGGGGTGTGGGAATCGCTCAAGAACTGAAGCTCACAGTCATTCGTCAACTCTGACCTTAAGATCTCCCAATGAGTCAATGATATGATTTGCTCGATCCACTTTTGAAGACGTTAAAAAAGCAACGTCAAAGATTTCCGTAGCTTGGTTAACAACTCCCCCTTGAAATCCCATTTCCATTAATTTCTATGTATTCTGGACCCTGTTAATGCATGCATTGACAAACAACCCCTTCAGCCAAACAGCGTAACTGTAAAACTTATTGTAAAACTTATTGTATCTGTATCTGTACCTTATTGTATCTGTCCCTTATTGTATCTGTCCCTTATTGTATCTGTATCTGTCCCTTCTATAAACAGCTTTTGTCCCTACACGTCTCAATATTTACAATGAACAGAGAAATTACGTCAGAATTCCGCTAAATATGATGTAAATTAAAACATCAAAACATTAAACGCCATTGACATTGAAGGGAGAACTTCATATGTAAACTAGCAAATCGGCAAACCAATCACATGTTGGTGGGAGCGCTTGGCCAATAAGGGATCACCTTATTGATGTACGATGACAAGAGCGCCCCTCATTTCACACGGGTGTGATATTTTTCTTCTTCCCAACTGTGCCACCGACTTCACCCATTTTCAACCTATCTTGTGATTGGCTGATCACCCCATAGCAATGATTTGATTGGCTGAGCAAAGTAGGCTACATATTGAAGATAAAATTGAGGGCAGAAAAAAGTGGAAAAAGTGAAGACGTAAAAGTGAGGACACAAATTGTGATTGGCCAGAATTAGATGATGTATGATGATAAGAGCGCCCCTCACTTCACACGGTGGGATTATTTTTATGTATTTGTGAACTGAACTTTGAACTATAGTTCATGTAGAAAGTGAACTTTCCCAATACTGCCTGTGTTGGGACAGTTAACAATCAACATTGCGTGGGACATTTAAATAAAGTAGACGTGCAGCGGGGTCTGGGAAATCAGGATATCATTAGAGGCAGCTGTGCATACTTGATCAAATAAGCAACACATTGACGGGCAACATAGAGAATGGTCAGGAACCACTCTCAAGCAACAGAGAGAGAGAATAGGAGAGGGAGAGATATACAAATATATATATATCTTCCCCTAGTTGAGAAACAGTAAACTGAATGACGTGTGACCTATGATAACCGTCTAGGCATTTACTGACAAGGTGGAGTTCAAGAAATTCAACAGAAAAAGTGTATGTGTGCATGTGTGTGTGTGTGTGTGTGTGTGCGTGTGCGTGTGTGTGTGTGTGTTTGCGTGTCTGCGTGCGTGCGTCCGTGCGTAATACTTTCCTTATAATAATGACTCAACCAGACACTCCGGTGCACTTCCCCCTCTTGAGATTCAAACTCACTTTATTTTTCTGTTGAATTTCTTGAACTGCAACTTGTCAGTAAATGACTACATGGACAGTTATAATAATAATAGGTCACCAGGTCATAATGACTACATGGACAGTTATAATAATAATAATAGGTCACCAGGTCATAATGACTGCATGGACAGTTATAATAATAATAATAGGTCACCAGGTCATAATGACTACATGGACAGTTATAATAATAATAATAGGTCACCAGGTCATAATGACTACATGGACAGTTATAATAATAATAATAGGTCACCAGGTCATAATGACTACATGGACAGTTATAATAATAATAATAGGTCACCAGGTCATAATGACTACAGTTATAATAATAATAATAGGTCAAAAGGTCACCAGGTCATAATGACTACATGGACAGTTATAATAATAATAATAGGTCACCAGGTCATAATGACTACAGTTATAATAATAATAATAGGTCAAAAGGTCACCAGGTCATAATGACTACATGGACAGTTATAATAATAATAATAGGTCACCAGGTCATAATGACTACATGGACAGTTATAATAATAATAATAGGTCAAAGGTCATTCACTTCACTGTTTCTGCTTAATGTAAACAAAGCAATGCTGGATGGCGGACTTAGGTCTTTTATTAAGATTCTCAGATGTTTTTAGATCACATGACATGGCGGTAGATCAACTTTAGATCACATGACATGACATGGTAGATCAACTTTAGATCACATGACATGACATGGTAGATCAACTTTAGATCACATGACATGACATGGTAGATCAACTTTAGATCACATGACATGACATGACATGGTAGATCAACTTTAGATCACATGACATGACATGACATGGTAGATCATGGTAGATCAACTTTAGATCACATGACATGGCGGTAGATCAACTTTAGATCACATGACATGGCGGTAGATCAACTTTAGATCACATGACATGGCGGTAGATCAACTTTAGATCACATGACATGACATGGTAGATCATGGTAGATCAACTTTTTGGCATCTGCCACTTGAACTAAGGTGACTTTATTGATTGACATTTAGAAGGGCCTGTCAGCTCAAACCCACAATGTATTACCTTGTTTTCAAGATTGTTGTGCACAAACGTCACTAGCATTACAAAGTTATGTACAAAAGAAAAAACCCTAAAACCATGTTCCCTCTATTTCCCATTCCAAGTGTGTTTGTCTTATGACTTACTGTACCGCCAGCGCCGCTAGTCTAAAATTCCCTCAGGTACATTTTTAAACACATCTCAGCAATGGGATCTGATCGTTTTTTTGGTGGGTAGATCTTGTTGCGTTGGTCATTTTGAAAGTGGCTCTCAAGTCCAAAAAGTGTGGGCATCCCTGCTGTAACCTCTAAAACAACATTTAGTCAAAATGTTGAGAGTAATTGTGTAATGTAAATATGACTATACATATTGTTTACTTTGTCGCAAATTAGTTGGAATGTAATATTTATAATAACAATGGCAAGTCGTCAACCCCCCCACCGCTGCGGGTGGGAGAGGTGTGAAGAGCATTAGAAGAGATGGGGGGAGAGAGTGGCCAATGGAATCGCACAAAAAACAGCCGCCAGAGTATAGCTGAGAGCTGAGTTCAGTCATGCTAGTGTTAAACAGTGATGGAATTGCATAATTTGGGTGTCTATGGACAGTTGAGACTCTCGAACCAATGTGACCAGATGTAGACTATTGATTTATGGTCTTCTTAAGACCTTAAATGGCATTTCATCAGACATTAACTTAAACTCCCCTATTTTAAAGAGTCAATTTCACCTGCTGTCCCCCAATGATAAAGAGACACTGTGACTCTGTGTGTCATGTGTCTGTGCAAAAGATGATGAAAGTTGTTCAATTAACAACTTAATTTCATAATAACTGCATGTTTTGTATTTTTTTTGCGACCAAAGGTTAACTATGGAATTGTGCGTTTTTTGTCTGTCAGTGTACTCACTCAAAATCCCCATATGGGGAAAGTCCCCATATATTCTGCCCAGGTCTCGTGACATCACTATGACATCATCAGGTATGATAGTAATTCAGGGATGATAAATGCGACCTGCTGTCGCAAATAAGCCCATATATGGAGATCCCTGATGTCATCAATATTAGTATATGGATATATGTCAGAACCTTCCATATGTTGATCCTTCCCCATCCATCCTTCCTCTTCGATGTCTCCCTTTTGACTGATACGTATGTCTATTTAACCTCTAGACGGGCCTGCCCCAAAGTTATTACTGTAGCCGCGCCCGGCAGCCGGCGAAAACTAGAGTTCTCAACAGGTCCGAAAATTAAGTCCCGGCCCTAACTGGACTCTGTTCTGTTCTGTTCTGTTCTGTTCTGTTCTGTTCTGTTCTGTTCTGTTCTGTTCTGTTCTGTTCTGTTCTGTTCTGTTCTGTTCTGTTCTGTTCTGTCCGTTCTGTTCTCAATACAAATCTATTCAGGGCTTTATTGGCAGCATGAGAAAACATTGTGAGTCAAAAGGCAACCGAATGAAGTGCGGTGGTGCCACCTAGTGGCTATCTTCTTTTTGAGTGGTTGCCACTCTGACTTTATTGGATAAAATACATATAGTCACTTAGACAAGCCTAAAACATACAGTATGTCCGTGTCCTTTTTATGGACTTCTCCTCTGCTTTGAATACGGTCCAACCCCGTCTTCTCCTAAAACGCCTGTGTGACCTGGACTTCAGTAGTAATGTCATTCTGTGGATTAGGGAGTTTCTGAGAGAGAGACCCCAACGAGTCTGTATTAATAACACTCTGTTCTGACTGCCTTGTCCTAAACACTGGCGTTCCACAGGGGTGCGTTTTATCCCCTCTGTTATTTTACACAAATGAGTTGAAATACAACAACAAAGAGTTCTCTCTCATAAAGTACGCTGATGACATGGCCTTGGTTGCCTGCCTGCAGGACGTTCCCCGTCCCTCCTACTCCCAGCACATTGACCGTATTGCCACCTGGTTTGACCTTAATGTCACTAAGACCAAGGAGCTGTGTTTGGGAGGGGGGGCAGGAGCAGAGGGTTCAGGGTCCATCTTTAGGCCTGTTACTATGAGTGGGGAGGAAGTGGAGCAGGTCAGTGACTTTAAATATCTGGGAACGACCATAGACAATAAACTCACCTTTCAGACAAATGCAGATAACATCTACAAAAAGGCAACGCATCGGCTTTATCTTCTACGTTTTAATGCTAGTAAACACACGCTGACCATGGTCTATAGATCGCTCACTGAGAGTGTTCTCACTTTTAACATCGTGTCCTGGTTTGGGGGAAAAACAAGCTCACCAGGTAGTCAACCAGGCAAGTAAGATCATTGGAGACAAACCATTGCAACTTCAGGACATATACAAACCGCTCCATAATCAAAAAAGCAATTCAGATTTACAATGATTCTACCCACCCTCTTCG